>NW_020954626.1:4031425-4035177 GCF_900497805.2 Vombatus ursinus
ATAACATAACATAACATAACATAACATAACATAACATAACATAACATAACATAACATAACATAACATAATATAATATAATATGTTTTGTCTTTAACATCATAGATTTAGAGCTGAAAGGAACTTTATCAATAATCTAATCCAACTGACTAATTGTAGAGATGAGGTTAAGTGATTACCCAAGGTCATACAGTTGACAGAATCAGAATTTCAACCCATCTTCTCTGACTCCAAATTGAATGGTCTGTTATTACACTATTTTCTGACTTGCAAGTTCAAATTATAGCATCCTGTCTAATCTCAGTATTCTCATTAAAGAATGTCTTGCCATAATATGGGAGAGGAGAATTAAAGTTTGGGTTTTCAGGGAAACATTAAAATGTACATTTGTGGTTGTTAACTGCATATTCAGAGATATGAGCCCCTTAATATATATAGAATGCATTTTATGGTGAAGTTAAGTTCTTTTACTTGGATTAATGAGAGAATAATTTTAATAGAAATTAAATGGTCAAGTAGGTATGCTTCTTAATATTATTAATAGTATGTAATGTTTTGTTTATAATATATTTCTATTATTTGGGGAAATGGAACAATTTTTTGTGCAAATGCCACATTAATTTATGTAGTTTTATAAGAAGTCCATAATGTAACACCTTCAATCTCAGTCATACCCTAGAACATTGCTACTACCCTGATTTGGAGTCCCCTACTATCTCCCCATCAGTTGAGGGAACACACATTATTAGTGCTCAAATAAAACTGATAATTTCTTCCTCTTACCCACAAAAGACTCTGAGGTTGATTTCAGATATAAAATGAATGTATATATTTAATATGTAACATAATATATTCAAATATTCAATGCGTACAGGCAAAGAATAGGGAGAATTGCTTTTTCAAGGACAAAGTCATTTACTACCAAGGCTGAATAGTGCTATATCAGTGACACTCCTTATTAGTTACTGACTTCATTAATCAAAGAGTATCCTACTTTACCAATCTGTGAGCTGAAATTATTCCCTATTAAAAACAACAACAACAACAACAACAACAACTGTGTGGAGTAGTGTTCCTTTCATTAGCTGAATCGCCATGAATGTAGAAATGATGACATCAAAACCTATCCGTGTTACTATCGTAACAATCTCCTTAAAGACCAGTTAGATTAGAGATCACTATAGATTTTTCCCAGCACGGATCAAAGGGACTGAATTGAACGTTTTAGTTTAATGATCCAACTCATGTCACACCCACAGGGACGCACATTTAGATTCTACAAAGCAGGTGTGTAAGCACACTCAGACACGTGTAGAAAGCGGCAGTGTAGGGTGGGCGGGCGCGGGTGGGGGTGGGGCCCGGAAATCAGTCCTTTGAGTTTGACACTTCCATTCACTTTGCAATGGATGCAAACATCCCCAATTGGGAGTTCTGGACTCCTCTATAACTTAGCTCACCTCAGTTAACACGTATTTTCCCTTTTACTACGGTAACTTCCTCAAAACAATCGTAAATTGCAAAGTAAGACCCTGCGGGAGAGATCAAACCTGGGTCGAATACACTCTAGTACGGGTGGCCCGCAGAAGCCCTGTCCAGGGTACTGAAGTGACAACCCAGGCTAAGCAAAGCTAGGGAAACGAGGTAGTTTAGTCTTGTTCTAAGACAAGTAGCTATTTTTGATTTAGTGGCCCCCATCTTTCCTAGAGATGATTCTAGACACAACGTGGTTTAAACAAAGAACCCAATTTCCCTGACTCTGTCTTAAGAGGATTTTGTTTTCGAAGAAAGGAAATCAAAAAAGGAAACAAACACCGCCCTAACATTTCCTTGAAGGAAATGTAGTCCATACTGCTTTCCTTTAGGGTGCCCAAGCCTAGGGTCAAGTGAGAACCACGTTTTCTAGTCATATGACTTCAACCTTGATATAGTCAAATAGGTATCACAACAAAAGAAAGTGCTTAATTTAAATGATGATTAAATCTACCTTTGGGGGGAGGAAATGCTCTAAGAAGACTGAAAATTTATGATTGAAGTTGGGGAATTTTTCAGCCATAGGTTTGGAGGGCCTCAGTATAACCCTTCTTTATACTACAATACCAAGTCTGAGACTTTTTAGTTTTTATATGTGATTCAGTCTCCCTCCTAACAATCAGAGTTGCCCAAAATAGAATCGACTGCCTCAGGAGGTAGATTTTAAAACACCGAATGTCTTCAAGCACAAATTGGATGGCTCCTTTCTGGAATACTATGGAGAGGGTGCCTATTGAGATATCCCGAGGACTTAATGACCTTTGAGGTAACATCCAACTCTGAAATGCTATGCTTCTATGGCTCATCACCCTCCTTCTCTTCCGATCTATTCTTCCTAATAGTGTTGTTATTAATATTAATTATCATAACAACTAGACATTTTTAATAACCATAGCAATAAGATCCTTTTCTTCTGAACTGCCTGCTGAATGAAAGATTCCCCCAGCTACCAATCTGCTTTATATTGGCCAGTAGGGGGCAAGCCCAGCTTCTTGAAAAAACAAGCTGTAGCAGCTGGGCAACTGAAAGTCGGCAGAAATATAGAGTAACATGTCAATGTTATGCATCCAGAGCTCTAGCATAGATACCTTCCAGTAATCTCATAGAGCAATAGAGGAGTCCTGCTCCCCTGGATGTTTTTGTAAGTAGCAAGACAAAGACTATTCCAGGGTTTGTACCTGCTGCTGCAAAAACACCCTGGAAGTATGATGTCAAGAGGTGATTAGTGGGGGCGTGGAAGTGTGTTTGTGTGGTGGTGGAGATGGCAAAGCAGAGTGGTGATAACACTTCTATTACCTAGAAACCCACTAGGACAGAATAGCAGATCATTATTCTGAGGACTCCATGCACACCTGAGTGAGGCCTGTTGGCTGAACAATGTTTGCTACTTCCATTCGAAGAGATTTTTCTTTTCTCTGAGAGGGAAAAGCCCCTGAGGGTAATGGCCTAAATGAGATTTTCTCTATGTTGCAAACTTGGGCATTTCTACAAAATGGCAACACAGAAGGCCAGGGAAAGGTCTTCTGTCTACCAACCAGGCAGGGAGCTCCTTCCCAGTCTTTCTCCTTCCTGGGTGTGTAACCTTTCCCCTGGATTTTGTTGTTTACAGACAATGATACCACAAATGAGAAGAAAAAAAAATCCAACAACAAACTATTTCCCCACTTCCTGCAATGGAGGGAATGGGGAAAGAAAAGAATGGGAAAGGGAAATTGGAGTTCGTGGAGTCTCATGCAGCGTCACTTAGGGTAATTTCGGCCTCATACACAACTCGGTAGAGAGCATCTGCAGACACTGACAGGAGGACTCTATGTATGGCAGAATAGGTTTTGTTACTGCCAGCCTCGGTCACTGTAGGTGACTGTCAGAGAGACAATGATGAGGACACAGACAAAAGAGACCACTAACATTGGTAGCCGCAGGAAGGTGGGGGGGAGGCGGCGGAGTGAGAGTAGAAGCTCCGTAACTCACGTTGAGCCCCCAAAGCTGAAACTAGGTGTTAGTGTGCTTGAGCTCCGTGAATGTATGTTTGTGTCGAGGATCTTGCTTGGGGTGAGAGGAGAAATAAATCCCCAGGGGGCTCCCAGCTGGGCCATTTCTGCCCCTCCCCCGCGGTCCCTTTGTTCACCACCTCTGCCCTACTCAAAGAGCAGCTGCAACTGGCTGAGTCTGGGCCAAAGGGGTGTGTGTGTGTGTGTGTGTGTGTGTGTGTGTGTGTGTGTGT
>NW_020954626.1:4035187-4125169 GCF_900497805.2 Vombatus ursinus
GTGTGTGTGTGTGTGTGTGTGTGTGTGTGTGTGTGTGTGTGTCTGTGTGTGTGTGTGTCTGTGTGTGTGTGTGTCTGTGTCTATGTTGGAGGAGATCCCAAGGCTGTGTGTTTCCTATCATATCCGGCATTTCCTGAGTGGGCCACTTGTAGGGTCAGAAATCGCTTTCGTCTCAGAATTGAGGGAAACTTCCCTCCTCAACCTTTTTAAAGGATTGATCTTGGCCCACTCCGAGTGTTCCAAACAGCCCGACTAGTGGAGTTAACTAGGTTCCTCTCTCCTATTGCCTTGGACCCGGGTTCTGGGCCAGCTCTAGCTTCCGGGCACAGAAGAAACGAAGGGACCTGTGCAAATGCTCCTTAGCTTCTCTCTGCCCTCCTTCCCCCAGTTTGGAGAAACATTAACAAAAAGCAAATGGAGTTATGCAGGATTCAGTTATAAATCAACCAGGCCACAAGGCCACTTACAGCAAACAAGCCCCAGGTTGGCCCCACCGACACTTTCTCAGATTCCAGGTGACTAAGCGCGGGGCTCTGAACCTCTGGATGAAGACAAGAGTATCTTTGTAGCTCCAGGGCGAGGTCACTTTCTCTGTCCGAACTCCCCCAGTCTTTGGAATTCCCCAAAGCAGAATAAAATACAGGATCTGGAAGGGGAAGGACTGGGGAAACACCCGATGCTCATGACTGGAATGAGTCTGAGCCAGCCCTGGTGACTTTAGGAATCCATTCCCCCTCTCATCACAGTTAGCTTAGGACGAATTCTTTTCATTTTTATTGGTTCCCTCTGGATACCAGCGTAATGCATTTCCGAAACCTCAGTTGTATACACGGAGAGTGTTTGAATCCAAGCAGATATGGAGCCACGCTTTTCTAGGAATATTCGGGTTAACAGATTTAAGTACAGAAGGGTGAATGAAGGCAAAAGCTTCCTCCATATAGAGTTCCACTTCCCGCCCAGACGGGTTCAGCAGCTCCGCCAAGCACATTTATGGGATCTCTAATTGGAAACTAATCTCCTCCTCCGTTTGATAGGCGTCCACGTCAGAGGCATGTCACCCCACCCCACCCCACCCGGGACACAACACTCTAGCGGCGCGAGAGCTGCTGGGCTGCATCTCTAATGGGGAAGCAGCGATTATTACATTGAGGAAAAAATATTGATTTTTTTTTCTTGCATCCAATTTCGTGAGACTTCCCTCTGTTGCCCATCTCATAGTAGCCCACTGTATCTAATTTTGTTAGGAAACGCATAAAATATTACAGTAAAGCTGAAGAGAGGGGGTTGGATTTGTATGGGGAGAAGGAGAGGTAAACATTTGGGGTAAATCTTCCAGTTGTCCTAGGGGTCCAGTGGCCTTTCTCCCACAGTTGCTAATCAAACGCGGACCTTTTCAGGTCCACATTGGATCTCAGCCCCATCTCTTAGTCCAGCCAGGAGCTCAAATGGGGTGCTTTTTAGTCTTTACATTGGTAGTGTGCTCCCTTAAGAAACACACATACTAAAAACCACATTCATGGTAACATTTTCCTTGCTTAAAAATATAAATCTGCTGGAGGTTTCTCCTTTTTGCCTTAAAGGGACATGATTGGGGGGGAGTAAAGGGAAGGAAAATGTTAACAGTACAATGAAAGACTCATTCTAATCTTCCGCTTCAATATTTTTTAAGGCTTCCGAAGTCATGGAGAAAAGTCACCCCCAAATTACTTCTCTACCATTCCTACAAAACTTCTTTTAAAATAGAAGTTTAATTATAGTTTCAAAATATTCCTGTATTTCACAACCCTTTACAGAGTATCCCTAAGGCTATTGAAAGGTTGCACACCTCATGCTAAGGTTTACACTTTAATTCCATCCAGGTCATGATCTTGGTTGTCCTCTATTCCTATTCATTTACTCACTAGCCATCACTACTAAAATAGCTTTGTGGCCAATCCATCCTATCCCAGTCTCCAGGTTCCCACAGTTATCTCACAGCTTTTTCCCTCTAGGATTTTTTTTTTGGTCATATAAAAGGGGGGGGGAGAGAAAACTCCCTTCCCATCTATTTTTACTAGTTTTAAATAAATACAAATGTATTTATTTTAGGGGTAGTAGGTTGCCTCCATTTCTACTACCATGGTAGTTCTACTGCTGGGGGGGAGGGGAACAACTTATTAAGTTTTTAATGGAAGAGTAGGAAAAATCAGACTGTAGAGAGAGTGAGAGAAGCAAAGAGAGAGTAGGAGAGAGAGGAGGAAGAAGAGAATTAAAGAGAAAAATTGGAGGAAAGAGGGGGCAACTGCTGATTAAACTGTGAAGTAAGACTGGACATGGGAGAGAAGAGTTCTGTGACCATTTTCACTCTGAGAAAATGTGATAGGTCAGTACCTTGACATACTATCTATGTAACCAACTAATGCTCCCCTTTTCTGCCTGATTTCTAGGTAGATAATGGATTAGGGAGAAGACTTCAAAAAAACTCTAGAAACCAATTCTCTCTGGAGGGCTCTTTTAGTCCTACTTCAATTCCTGCCTTGAATAAGAGGACAAGGGAGACCAACTCATTCTTTCCCTTTAGGGCAAGCCGTCACAGTCACATACATTGGTTCTAGCTTGAGGATCAGGTTGCTATAGGTCATTTGGTCAACTGATGGGAAAGTATAAATTGGAAAGGTTATACTTGGGGTTCAATCTCTGGTGATTTCCTAGGCCTTAGGAGCAAAGATAGGGAGAGGAAAACTCATTGCTTCCTGTCAACCTGGCCTTTTATAAATGCTTAGGAGAAAACTGGAGCTTCTGTGGCCTGCTCTTCAGAAAGACAAAACCTTGTTTCCACTGTTAGTTCAGGGCCCTCCACTGTGCTTGCATCTGAGTGTAGTGAAAGGGCTCTCACCCTGGAGGTTACTGATCCAGCCATTCCTCACCACCTCAACGCCTTCCCAGTGTACATCCAATTGCCCACCCTCACTCCTCTGATGTCTGGGCTTGTCAGGCCTCCCAGACTTCCCTTCATCTCTTATGACAAGAGCTGAAGACAGTCAATGTCATTGTCTCCTCCCAAATTAACAGGAAGCCCAAAATTATGGGATTGGGGAATAGACCCAAGTACCTGGTGGAGTCCAGAACTAGCAAGAGGACGCTTCTTTCCTTAGGAAAAGAGGAATTAGTTTCCAGAGCCAGGAAGGAGTAGGAGGCTGCATGCCCTTTCTAAGTCTCTCATGCTAGAAACCTGGGTCTAACTCAGTAGCCTCAAGGCAGCAGGCATGTGTGTCTGTGGAATAGGCTTCTTGATGATGAGAAGTTCTGTTTTTTTTCCTTTCCTAATTGGGGAAAGTGAGGAGTATGACAAACATTCCTCCCTCGATGAAAACATTGTCCTCCCTATAGGGGGGACATGGGGACAGATAACAGTCTGTGGTTGAGTGGTCTCTTCCCTCAACCTCTTCCTATTTCCAGAATGATCCAGAGGAGAAGTTGGAGTAGTGAATGTGAGGAAGGCGTCATTTAAGTGGTGCTGAAAAGAAAATGAAGCAGATAGAAACAGAAGGGCCAGTAAGTACAGTCAATGGAATATAGGAGACCAGGGATGGGGTTCTGGGGTTAGTAGGGTTGGAACAATGAGGTCAAACCGGAGGAAGATTCAAGAGAAGGAAAATTAAAAGCAAATAGACGTCGCAGTAGGGTTTCAGATTTAAGTTTTAGCCCTGCCTGCACCTGGCCTGTCTCTCTCTTTTCATTGGAAGGCGATGGAGTTAGGGGGACGACCCTGCAGGATGGGAGGGAGGGAGATAGGGGAGCTCTGGCCTTCTCCTCTTTGATTTTAGCCTGTGAAACGGCTCAGTGCCCCCGGCTCTGGCTCGGATTGACTGTCTCTTGTTCTCCTGGGACGAATTAATGGAGAACGATCAGTTAATTAACAAACCCTCATTCAGGCCTTTACCATTCCATTCAAGCCACTCACTCAGCCTGGGAGCAGGGTCTGAGGTGTGGAGGCCGAAGGGGGCGGGAGGATTAAATTAACCTAACTGCAGTCACAATTCGGCCTCTGATCCCTGAAAAAAAAAAAGAATCAGTTCCATTTCTTCCCTCGGCTACAGCCAGCACCTGGACCCCCTATTTCCCTCGCTTCTCTGCCTCTCATCTCCTCTTAATTTTTTTTTTGTAAACGTCACAAATTCCTCCCATCCTGTGAAAACAAGATTCTAGCCTTAGCTCTACCATAAAATCGTAAGAATAGCCAGACAGATAACGCTCCCTCTGCGGAAATAACAATACCAGCGGGCCACAGACTGAAACTGCCAGAACACAGAAGCTGGTAACCAGTGCGGGTCCATCACTCTCCTGCTTCAGCAGAATAAAATGAAATGAAAAGTCCTCAGCGTACAGGCACCTAAGGAAACTCAGCTTAGCTGGGCACAAACTTGTTCCCCCTCCCTCTTCTTTTCCTTCTCTCTTTCCCCTCCCCAACTCTTCATTCTACGAAAACATTCAACTCCTCAATAACTGGATTAGTTCAAAACCAAGGAAGACAGAGAGAGAAGGATGAAACACACACGAACACTCACTAGACATAGACTCTAGCATAGTTACTTATATAGGATAGGACATCGGCGGTTGTAAATTATGAAACACTTTGGTCCGATGAAATAGAATCCTAAGCAGGACCCTATTCCCCTACGTAAATGAATATAAGTTCGAGACAGTAAAGACTTGAAGTCTTTGCGCATCTCACCCAGAGCACCTGGTATGTTCTGTTCCATTCCCAGAACCCGAGCTTTTCATAATGGACTGGAGCCCAGAGAACTGGATTGTGAGTCCCGTGTGAACAATATGAATACATATTTACAATAATACTCACCCGAGTACGCGTGTACACACACCACGAGACTAAGCTGTGGGTAGACTGGGCAGCTAAAGATTCTGGCAGGTATCGCAGGTTTTCTCAGGCCGCGCTGCCAGAGCCGCTCTCAGTTCTGTTTTCCTATACAACCCCCGGAAGCCGGAGCCCCACTGGCACCTGTGCTTGGGACTGCCTGGTTTGGCTCCCGCCGAAAGACAGAAAAGGGCACAGAGAAAGGGAAGCAGCCCGACCTGAGAGAGGCGCGTATTTTCGTGCCTGAATTGACTTGTCTAGGGGGAGGCGCAACTAACTCTACCAGGTCAAATTTGGTGTCCTCTATCCTGATCTCCCCAGCACGCTACCTAGCTCCTCTGCCCTCCCGGCTCACCTGCTAACCGGAGCGCTGACATTCGCTGGAATTCCGGCTCCTGTAACCACTTCCACATTCTCCGGAAGGTCTCCCGGCCGGATTTCAGTTTGCTCCAGGGTTTAGGGTTGCGCAGTAGGTCTGAGAGGGTCCCTTGTGAGCGGCACAGTACCCTTTGAGCGAAGATGGCCTGAGGGATGCTGTACCGCTTGAGCTCGGTGGTGATCCGCTGCGCCACTTCTTTGGTATTGATTTCTTCCATTTGCCCTGAATTACTTCCATTACTGACCTGGGAGCCGGTCACCGAGGGGTTTGGCTCCCGGGCGGTGCCCAGTATTTGCCCGTGACCCTGGGCATTTAAGTGGGCATGGGGGTGGTGCGGGAGGCCGTTGATGGGTACCATGCCTGCGGAGGTGGGGGTGAGGTGCTGTTCCCCGTGCCGGGCTAGCATGGCGGGGTGGTGGGCTTCGAAGCCGTTGGGGGTGAGCATCTTTTCAGTGGGCATGGTGGCGCTTGGGTGGGCATAATGGGGCAGTCCTTGCTGGGAGTTGTGGATGCCCCCCAAACCAGAACCGGAGAGGGGCGAAAGGCTCTGGCCCATGCCGGGTACGTCCTTGTGGTAGGGGGTGTAGAGGTTATTCATAGATGCTAGTCCCCGCTCGTCCCGCATGAGAGTGAAGCTACCGCTCACATTGCCGGCGATCCGCTGGTGGTGATGAGGGTGGTGGTGGTGGTGGTGGTGGTGATGGTGGTGTGGGAACTTGTCTGAGACGGTCGAGATGGGAGGTAGAGGCTGCAAAGGGGTTAACGTGGTATAAGTGCTGGTCATGCTCATACCTGGAGGGGTCTCGCAAGCCATGGTCATGGTGGGGTGCAGGGGCCCCGCCAGGGCGTGTTCGGGGGGTCGGTGGTGGTGGTGGTAGTCCCCGCCGCTGTCCAGGATGGACGCCATGCCCATGGAGCGGGGGTGAGCGGGCAAGTGGCTGCTGCGATGGGCTACGGTGCTGCGGTGGTGGGGGCTGCTGCTCATCAGGTCGGCTGTGGCGGGCACCGGCTCATGGCTCACCCCGTGAAGATCGCCAATCGCCTCCATCGTCAGCTGCGCGTTCATTGTGATTCGTGCGACCCGGCGGACAAAACATCTATCTGGCCGGGCAGTGGGAACGGTGTAGGAAGTCTTCACATCTGGTGGATGCGGGTTGTTTCGTTGTGTTTGTCTCTCTCTCCTTCTATCTCGCCCCCACCTCCCTTTCTCGTTCTTTGCTTTCTTTCTTAAAAATTAATTTAAAAATGTTTGAGCTGCTTTGGAAACACTGTCCCTCCAACCCCTGTTTCCTTCTCTCTCCCCTTTCCTCTTTATAATTATAAGGCCCCCGGTTCCTTTAAAATTGCCCCCGCAGCAGCCGTGGTTGGTGTCTGGCTGCGTCCCTCGCCATCTCTAGCCATATCTCTTTTACTGTTTCAGAGTCTCTGGCCACCGCTCCCGCTACTGCTACCGGAGGAGAGCTCGCATGCGCACTGACAGGGTCCCCACCCCCACCCCCATTCCGGGCCCGGCCAGTGACGTCCCCATACATATTAAGGAAGGGGCCAGACGCCTTCCTATCGGAGTCCGGCTGGGGAGTCGGGAGCACATGCAAAAAAGCCAGGAGGGAAAGCGCGAGAGAAGCCCGGAGCTGCAGCTGCAGCTGGAGATGCGCGTCCTGCTCTGTTTTGTTGGATGGGTTCAGGCCCGCAGTCTGGCTTTAAAGGATTTCTCCTCCCAGCTCCTAGAAGGGGAGGCCGGACCAGGCCGCCAACCTTTGTGCTCCACTGTTGGGGCCAGGGGGCCGCGTCATCCCCGCCCCCTCTTGTCAACAGCAGCCTCGGGGCCTTGGGCTCTAAGGAAGGAGGGGGCGGGGCTGTCAAAAGACTGGTGGGGGGTGATGGTAGGGGGCTCGTGGTGGTAGTGGAGTGGAGCGGTGTGGAGAGGGTAGATAGGAGAGCTGATCCTAAAATCTTTCAGGTTTTTTTCTTGACCCTGGGTTGGAGTGGGGTGAGGTGTCGAAGGAAGGGAGGGAGGGTAACGGGTGGTTTTAGCTTCCCCTTACCTCTATCAAGGACTTCTGGCAACTCTCTTTTTCTCCCCCATCCCACCCCCACCTCTGTCCTAGAAGGGAAGGGTGAAAGGGAAGTGGGACAAAGTTTTCCTGGCTATGGCCTTGATAGGACAGTGCCAGGACTGGCTTGAGGGCGGGCTCAAGCCCTCAAGCGCTGGGCCCTGGGGGCGGGGCTCAGGTGCCTGCAGTCGGGGAAGGGGGGCGTCTTTACGCACCTAGTTCTTCCCAACTGTCTTGTTTCTTCCAACCTTTCTCAGTAATTAACACTGCAGCCAGCCGGGTGTCTTCTTCCTTTCCAATGACTTGGCATTTTCGGGGAGTGGGTGGGGTGAAAAGGGTGTTGGTTTCCCACTGCCGGCAAATTTTCATTTGAACTTCCGGGTCCTGGCGGGGCAACCGAGAACTCAGCTGCCCGGGCGGAGGGCCCAGTTAGTCCCCTTGGCTGTTGTCCAGTTCCCCCTGCCCGCTGGGGTAGCCTGCGTCCTCACAAAGGAGAGACTGCTCAGAGCTCAAGGACAGTAGAGGAAGGGGGGCAACGGGGGACATCGTACCGAGTGCCAGCCAGTTTTCACTTTTAAGCAGCTACTATTGCCTGACCCGGTCCCAGCTGCAGCCCAGACCTCGCCCATCCCCAACGGGAAAAGTCCTTCCTCGCTTTACTGAAAGGAGCTTCAGAGAGTGAAGATTTAAAACAGATTCCAGCTCTTCCCCTACCCTCTTTCCCCATAAGCCTAGATCTTTTAAGGAACTAAATCCCAGGGGGAATAGGACATCTCAGACTCGCCTTTGCTCCCTTCCTCTAGGCCAACCTCAATTCCACAGTGAAGATAGATCTAGGCTTTAGTTGAGGTGGGGGAGTGGGGAGGCTCTATAAGGGGGAGGCAGTAAAGCGAAGAACTGGCCCCGGTGCCGGGAGCACGCCAGTCCACCACATGCCGAGGTTTTCTTTCGTTTACAAAAGGGAGGGGATCACAAAACAAAAGGCAGAGCTGTGTCCGCTTAGGTGCTTTTATCCCTTGGAGAATGGACAGATGTGCTCATTGTCTGCCTGTGAACAATGAAGGTCTTGCCAAGGCACCCTCCACTAGTGAGGAGGGAGGGCTGGGTGGAAATTAAATGGCGTTCAGATTCAGAATACCTATATCCCAAGTCTGGGAACACATGAGTGCCAGATAAATCCTCGTCTCCTTTAGTGTATTTGGTGCTCCTTTCTGGGCTGTTTATATTGGCCTAGGACAGGTGATACCTTAGATTTAAAATGGAGGGTCCATCTGAAATCGGTGTCAGAAAAAGCACGAGAAGCAGCGCAGAACACACGGAGACTGGAGTCTACTAAAGATAACCCCGCCCCCGCCCCCGTTGTAGATGTTCCCCTACACATAGGAGAAGGGTTCTGGGAAGCGGTGTGGGAGATGGGATGTGGGAAGGGGGCAGCCTGATAGCAGTAGACAGTTTTGGGTGCATAGATAAGCTTTTTCCCCCCTGGGGACCACCACCAGGATTGGGTAAAATTGAATGAAAACAGAAGGCAGCCTATGATCCAGGTAGTGGGCCTCTCTTTATTCTAAGCCCAGGTAGAAAAGTTTGTGATGTTGTTCCGTTAGGGACAGTCTTCCACCACTGGAACTGACTGGGCTTCACCATTCTAGTTGATTTAATAGAATCAAAGACTTAATAGGATTTCTGAGCTAGAATCTCAGAGGGTACCCAATCTTGTCGACATCATGTTATCCAGGCCCTTCTTGAAATAGAAGTATAATGACAAATGATAATCCAAAATCCAAGTAATAAAATGACAATAAAATGATCCTTCCATATTACTGCAAAGAATAACTACTGACACATTCAACACTTAACCGTTGCAAAGCACTTCCCCTCACAAAATAATCATGATTATTGTTGGAAGAAAATGACAAGGTATGAATATAGGTTCCTAGAATTGCTACCATGAAATCATTGCAGTAACCACTATGCTGCACACAAACTGGATTGTGGGTCAAAAGATATTTGTGGAAGATTGCATTCTGAAAATTACTAGGTTCCTCATCTCATTATGAGAAATGGGATTTCTAAAGGCCAATGTTGCAGTCATACGTCTTGGAAACAGTCTGACTCCTTTTCCTTCATCCCTTTCAAAAGATTGATTTGCCCTCATGATAACATTTCCTGAAAGGTAACAAGAAAAAAAAAGAAAAAGGCAAATACTATTAAGTGAATAAATTGTTCATAGTTTTCTTTATGTGTAGTTAAGTAAGATTTTATCTTGAAACACTCATGCAGGCCCTCAACAAGGTTTAGTCAAAGCTACCTGGAAAGGTCTGAAAGAGTGTGATTGAAACCCAGTCCCAATAGCTTTATGTATGAGACTTTGGTTAAGTATATATTTATAAGAGTGTTGCCCAAATAGAACTATTGGACATGTCCTATGTTTGACTTAATTCAATTTGGTTCCTTTACACCATGCTACATTTTTGAAGCGGTGCATTGTAAGCTTAAGACTAGTTTCATTTTTGAAGTCTTGTTGGTCATATTTTATTCAAATATTTCCTTTAATTACTGACATACCATAATTAAAGGCAAATGAGTGACTTTCCAGTCAGCTCTTAAAAAACACCACCTGCTCTGAATTTTGAGGAAAAGCTATCACTAATATTTCTGCTGGGTAAGGAGGAGGGCCTCCCTTTCTTCCTTAAAATGATCAGGAAAGAAATAGTAGGACAGGAAAATAATTTACATATTGTCTGGTGACTTAACTTTACATGCCTAATGAATGATACCTGATGGTGTATCAGGTGGCAGCACATTGTGGTGTAGAATGCTGGACTGGCATTCAATAGCCCTGGGTGCAAATTCTGACACTACCACTTACTACCTGTGTGACCTTGGGCAAATCAATTACTCTTTCTGAACTTTCATTTCCCTCATTTCTAAGTGGAGGATATTGGACTTTATAACTACTAAGCTCCTTAATAGCTCTAAATATGCTTCTTTGAGAGTTCAACACCCTTTGGCTCCTAAAATTACCTACTCCTTACAGTTTTTGGAATCCTTCTAGGGAAGAGGAAAAGGGGCTCAGAAGCATTTATTTTCTAGAAACTACTACTCTTTTCAATCACAAGTTTCTCTACGTTTCAAATTCTTTTGATGCAAAATTTCTGTAATGAAAACCAATTTTATAAATTTGTGTGACTAGAGTATATTATTGTTGACTATCCTGAAGTTGGGTAAGACTTCCAGGGCTCTGAATTCATTGTTAACACAATGTTCCAGAAAAGACAGCTAACTCAAAAGGAAGAATCTGTTGATCTGGGTCCTAGTTCCAGCCTGTTTTCTAATTAGTTATGTGGCCTTCAGCAAGTCACTTGGCCTCTGGATCTCTGTCAATAAAATGAAGATAACAAATCTACATCAAAAGGTTGTTTTTAAGGATCAAATGAGATGAGTATGAGACAAAGCTCTATGCAAATATAAGATATTATTAAGAAGAAAGCTCATTTTCATAACCAAAACAGATTAAAGGAAAAAAATATTTTACAATAATGTCTTCCCCCTTATCTTCACATTAAAAAAGACATGTTCACAAAATGAAAAGAAAAAGAAATTCTGGTGACTGAGATCTTGATACTAGCAACATTTTATGTTTTGAACCAATAAGAACAAGTTATGTATTTATATTTAGTAAATGTTAGAAGATAATTTTCCTGGGGAATGTGTGCAAGCCACACTGTTCATACTAGGTCACAGAAGTGATGAGAATTGATTGTGAACTCAATGTTCCTGAAACCCGGATAGAAAAGAGAAAAATATGAAGGAGTTAATAGCTGATAAAGGGGGTGACATTTCACCAAATAATAGCCACCCAATGACTCCCTCTGAAAATTACTGTTTTTTTTTCACCAAAGGAAAGACCAAGATTAGTGTTAGTTCTCTTTATAAGTAAGAGAGATTCAACAAATTTTTGAATTCCAAATTTTAGAACATTTCAGAAGAAATATTGAGTCACCTACTCCCAGTACATGTTTTTTTAATATTCATATAAATGTATGAAAAACATAATTGTTAAGGAAGAAACCTCTAGGGCTTAAAGACAAGCTTGGCAGACTTTGAAAGCATTCATTCATTCATTGATTCATTCATTCATTGATTTATTCATTCATTCAAACAAACAAGCAAACAGAGAGACAAATATGTATTATTAAGAGCCTGCTAGTGAACAGAGCCCTGTGCTAAGGACTTTGGTGGTGGTTGTGGTAAAGAGCAAATTTAGATAAGAGATTCCTGCCCTCATGGAGCTTACAGTCTAGTAGGGAAATGGTACATTAACACCATTATGTAGTGAGTATATTGGGGAGGTGCAACAAAGTTCTATATAAGATCTCAGAGTGAAGGTCATAACCTAATTGGAGGTGAGGATCAGGGAAGGGTTTATTAAGGAGATAGCATTTGAGATAGGCTTTAAAACATAGGCAGAAATTCAACAGCAGAAAGTAAGAAATTCTAATCATACGGAACAGCATGAACAAAGACAGTAGAGGAAACAGCATGGAAGCAGGAGAATGACATTCTGGGGAGCAACTAGTCAATTTTTATTGTAGCACAGAGTGTGGGCAGGGGAGTAATAACAGATGAGAATGGAAAGGTAGGGTAGTGTCAGATAGTGGAGGGACTTGAATTTCAAACAGAAGCTTATGAATATTACTCAGTAGGTAATATGGAGCCCCCTATATCTTTTTGGGCAGAGGAATGATACGATCAGATCAGTAACAAAGGAGATTAGTCTGGCAGAGGTAAGGAGGATGGATTGGAGCTAGGAGAGAGTGGAAGTAGGGAGACATTTTATGAGGTTACTATTACAGCCCAGTCAATACTGAAGATTCATGATAAAGTGGTGGCAATGCAAATGGAAATCAAGGTTCTAAAGTTAGAGGCTTTGGGAAGGAGGGATTAATAGGGCTTGATAACCAACTGAATGTGAGGCCAGAGAGAAAAAAGTAAAATGTAACATCAAAGTTTCAAGCATGGAAGACTGGATGAATGGTAGTGCCACATATAGAAATAGAGACATCAAAGGGAGAGGCAGGCTTAGAGAAACATAACTAAAAAGACCACATAGCACATTGGTTCTTGGATTCATAATGGAGTGTGAGAATGAAAACCTTGAGATGAAGCCCAGTTCTCTGTGTTCTCTGAAATGCCTAGTAGGCAGTGCAGGGACTTAGGGTGGGCAAGCTAGACAGCTGCCTAGGGTACAACATTCATTCAACAAGAATTGATTATTAGGGGATGGGAATTTTGATACTTTTTAATATTACTTTTGAAGTGATCAATGACTTTGCAGTCTTTAAGGCAAGAAAAGTTACACTGTAATCACTATTAAACATGCAATTGTGCTGGTATATTGGGAACTAAGATTTTATTATGCTGCTGCTATTTCTCCAAAGAGAAATAAACTATTCTTTTAATAGGTAAATTTGCCTTCACATTTTGGTAGGGGTTGGGGGTATGTGTATGAGTGGGGAAAGAAAAGGGTTGAAGAAAGGGTCAAGTATTCAAATTTTCCAACTTTGCTATGCTCTGTTCTTGGGAATCAAGTGCACTTCTGTAACATGTGGTGTGTGTGTGTGTGTCTGTGTGCTGCTGATGATTTATGGTGGCCTGAAAGCTTGATACCAGCACCTCTGGATCTTTTTTCACTCAGAGTTCTTCTAATTACTCTGAAATTTTTGCTATTCTGTTTACTTAAGATGTTCAGATTTTTTTTTTGTATACTGGAAAGAGAATAAAGAAATTTGTGGGGAAAGACAAAAAAATCCTGATGATTTGCTACTATAAAAATATTCCTTAAAACTAGTTCAGAATTACTTCTTTCCACTTCTTGGAAGTGAAAAGCACCATTGTTCCACATACCTTTTCTCCTGATAGAAAAGAGAAGCAATAGAAACCAATTAATCCAGGATGGCAGGTTTTCAGTTGACTTTTTTTCCTTTTGTCTTCCATTTTGCTTAGAATATAAGGCCTTTCTCTGCTTTTCTCTCATTAACTTTCCCCCTTTTCCCTCAATTTATTATCCATATTTTTTTAGTTTTCCTATGTTTTTCCTTTCTTCTCCTCCTCTCTTTTCTTCCTTCTTTCCTCTGTCCCTCCCTTCCTCCTTCTTTCTTTTTTTCTGTCTTCCCTCTCTCCCTCCCTCCCTTCCTTCCCTGTGTTCTCCCATTCCTTCTTCCTTTCCTTCCCTCCTTCCTTCCTTCTAAATTCCTTTACTTCAATTTATATTCTTGTTTCTTCTCCCATTTTCAGGTGGTGAGAGAATAGATATTAAGTCATACAGCCTCAGGTTTAAGGAAACAGGCCCAATATCCTCTTTAAAGTTCTTCATTCACCTCCTGATTTGGGTCAAGAAAGCCATTCTGCTAGGGAACCAGTTTGAAAGAATTATTTCCCAACCTTGACCATTTTGGAGGGTCCCTCTCCTTCAGGGGCAGACAAAAAGTCTGGAAACGTTTTTCAGACTGGGGCTATTTAAGGTTATCGTTGGATATCTTGTTCTGATGCTTAAGGTTCCCAGATCTTAGGGACAAACTCAGACTTACCTACTGCACCAGGTAAAATCACTCTTGGCAGTTGATGGGCTTAGATAGGTTCAAGTCTTGGAAGCAAACACTATGGTCAAGACCTGGTTGTCTAACTGACAGTTTTGATGTTGTTGATGTTGCCGAGGGCAAGATGAAGTTCTAGGGTGGCTCTCTTGTGAAAAAGCAATGAGGACGAGGAGGATCAGGTGCCTGGAACTCTGCTGTCTTCAACTCTAGAGGTAACACTATGTTTTCCAATATGCCTTTTCTTCTGGGTTATATTTTAGAGTTGAATTGTGAAGTAATACAGATCTAGTGGGAGGAAGCCTTTCAAGTGTGATTTAATTAAAAAAAGAAAGGAAAAAAGAATGAACGGAAGGAAGGAGGGAAGGAAGAAAGAAAGAAAGAAAAAGGAAGGAAGGAAGGAAAATTGCGTTCTAGGGCTCCCTTCAATATTTACAAACTGACTCCAAGGTGCAGTCTAGACGTAAGGGTCTGAGGTCGTCAAGGGCAGAGCCCCGGGTTTGTACTAGGGCTGAGCCTTGATCTCTGTGGATGTGCCAGTGGGAAGATGGGTGCTGAGACGAAGTTAGCGATCTGTATATTCGAAGAAAGAGACCCTTTAGCTGTCCTGCTAGCTAGGATAGAGTTGATGAAACACCATATATTCTCACTCCCTCCTCCCTGGTTTCTCTCCGTTCCACTCGCTACCTCTTTCAAGTCTAGCCTTCTGATAAACTTCTATTTAGGTGGACAATCTCGTGTATCCCTGGAAGGCACCAGATCTTAGAGGAAATTCACCCTGGCAGAAATCCCTACCGGCGAGAAAACCTGTAGGAGGAAGGGTGTAATGGGAAGAGGAGGTAGGAAGCTGTTCACATTTTTCCCGAAGTGTAGGCTACCTCCCAGACAGACCCAGAGGATTCTGGGACGTCAGAAATTGGGGCTCCGCAGCTGTAGTCAAAGCTCCGACAATCAGCTTCACGTAGAGAGAGTTTCAAGGCGCCTCATTCAAGAGGCTTCCCGTGTTTAAAGAGCCTGTCTCTTCCTCCCGGGTGGGCGTCTGTTCCCTTCTGTGATCATCTCCAGCAGCTTCAGTTGGTAACACAGAGGGGAAGCTTTGGAGGAGCTGCACTAGGGAGGGAAAAACTCTTTAAACAAATCATTTCGGTGTCTAATCAATTAGTGTTTGTGTAGTCAAGTGCCATAGATTTAACAGAATAATCGTTAACCGCCCTTGTCTTTATTTGACCCGCAGACACCTAGAAGATTTAAAAATGAAACTTTTCTGTTTGCAACTCCCTATCATCTTCCTCCATTCCTTTTTCTCTTTTCCCTTTCTCCCTTCTCCTCTTCCTTGCATTCTCGCCCCACCTTTTTCCTTCTCCATTTTCGTTTCTGTCCTTCCTACGGTTCTGTCTCCCCCCTCGCCCCCCCGCCCCTCTTCTTACCTTTCCTTTTTTTTTTCTTTTTCTACTCCTTCCACCCCTTCCATGCTCTTTACTCAGTCTGTGGGACTCCCTGGCGCCTGCTTCCCCAGAAAGCGGTATATCCAATACTATTTAAACTACACCCTGCCCAGAGTGGCTTCTGTGGCTAGCAGAATTTCAGCATTACCAGCTCAAGAATCAGGTGGCCAGCACAGAGAGCCCACCTAGGATCTGACCCTTGTTGAGAGAGGTCCATGCAGAGGGATAGAAAATGCACAGAAATGCACCTTTTCACTTGTGCCTAGAGCTATCGGCTACATTCTTATATAAGAAAGACATTTTATTACCTTCACACAGGAAAACTGACGTCCATAAATCTCTTTCAGAGCAGGACCTATGGATTGCATTTACATATATGGTATTTCTAATCCTATAAGGGGATGATGCATGCAATTTGACCCCATTTGTTCAAATAGACCGACAGAACCCTCCTATTTCCCCCCAGAGGAATCCATATATTAAATAATACCTGCAATCTGAGGTCTTCAGATAGATCACAGAACACCTACAGGTATGCAGCAGACATAGGTAGACCTAGTTTATGCCTTCCTACTAAGAGAAAGAAAAATAACGTGAAGTGAAGGACTTGAGTTCTCTCTCCTGGTCTCCCATATTCAAGACTTCCCTTGAGCAATACACAAGGTTTTCCTTCACCCCACATTCAAGGCAGAGGACATGACTGACTAAGCAGACAGATCCTGTATCTATAGTCTTGTGGAAGACTTGTAGTCTGTGATTACCCTCTTTATTCCATCCCAGCCATCTATTTTTGGAATTCTTAGCTTTTTGGTGAAGAAAACAGTTGGATCTCCAGGCCCTGGTTAGTCATTAAGTTTTTTAGATGGATGAAAGGTAATGAGCTCAGTGCCTGTGGAGCACCTCAAATGGAATAGGGAATGGGGGACCCAGGAAATCTTAGACCTAAGTTATTAATATGAACCTGTGCTTAGGTGGAGGGAGAATGGGATAGGGTTAGGAAAAAAAAATGAAAGGTAAGGTGAAGGCCTCCAGGCATCACTATTTTGGATCTTAGAGCCCTGATCTCTGGAATCCTGGAGTCTTGAAACTCCAATTCAGGATCAGTATGACCAGAAACCAGTAGGAATCTCAGGAAATCATTCGAGGGTGGCAACAGGAAGGAAGAAAGAGGAACTATTCTGAGTAATAGAGAGAATGAGCAGCCTCCAAGGCAGTACACTGATTTACAGACCCATTCCCCTCCTGTCTAATCCTGATTGCAACTTGTCTTGTAATTTTAGGGAATACTATGGCAACAATGATGGTGAGAACAGCAATAATTACCTAGGTAATGATTTCTTTAACTAGAACAGCCATATTTTGGTCAGCAGGTAGCCTTGGACAATTTGTTGACTAAATGCTTGGCTCTCTTTCAATGAGAGGAGAGCTAAGAAGGACCATCAGCCCTGCCATCACCATCACTGTCACTCTCATTCTCACTGTAGTCTGATTTTTCACCTGAGCCTCTGATCTTAAAGAATTTGGGCTTTCTTTACTGTTCTCCCATGTGTTCTGAAAAGGCTTCTTTGGGGTAATTGTCATCTAACTAAGAAAAGTCTCCTTTAACAAGATGATTACAATGTACTTGACTAATGCCAGTATTTTTATGTTAAACATACATTAATCTGAGCAACAACAACAAAAATCAATATTGCTAACAATACCTAATCAAAGAAAGAAAGAAAAAACCCAAACATCATGTTTTTAGTCTTTCTCATCCTTTTTATTTGGCTGTTTCGTTCTCTTTGGCCTTTCTATGTTCTTCAGCCCTGATGCTCACCCCTTGACCTTAGAAGTCTTTTCCTGCTACGGAGGTTTTCCCTTAGCCCAGCTTGGGAGATCCCAAGAGTTTTTCTATTCCCCTAGAAAAGACTGAATTTCCTGAGATGAAGTTTTCTTTCTAGTATTCCCCCCTCAGCTTGTCTTTAAGTCTAAGCTTTTTTTTTTTCCTAGCAAAGCTGTGGGGATCTTTTCTTGGGGAGAACAATGTTACCCAAAGGACTCCTGCACTGGTTGATTGTCAGTAAATTCTGGCCCCTCACTACATTCTTCCCCAACAAAACACAGTTCTGTCCGAGGATATGAGCTCTGAACCCCAATGAGATCGGGAGCCCCATATATCTGGGCCCAGTCTTCCCGCCCCTCCCAAACTCTTAGTTCTTCCCATTGCTTCCCAGATTCATGCAGAACACAGCTGGAGTCCAGTTAGGGTTTCTTGTAGAGAGTTGACATCCCCCCCCCCATATTGGTGTTTTCCACCTGGAAGGAACAAACCGGAGGGGTTAGGTAATGAAGGAACTTAGGAGGTTTGCAAAACACTGTAAATAATTTAGTATTGTATTTCAAGGAAAAAAAATAGCTTTCTTAAATCATCCCCACAATATAAATTGCAGACTTACAGTATAGTCCTGGTAAGTCTAAATTTTTAAAGGAGCAATATTCAAAGAGACATAGATGTCTGTATTAATTATTTATTCGCCGGTGCCTTCCTTCGTTTCTAACTTATTATTAATTAGGCGCCTCTAGTCTTTCGCAGAGAGCTCCACAGAGCCAGTTGCAGCTTTAAATATGAATTAAAAGCAAATCCAAGCTACTGTAATGCGAAAATTATTCCGTGTCTTGCATGGCAGAGATGAATAGCTATGTGGATCAATACTGCGAAACTATGCTCCAAACGACAGGGTTATTGATAGCTTATATTAATGATGTTAATGATGGAAAGAGGAAAACAACAACCAAGCCGACTTAGAAACTTTTTATCTGCTGAAACCCCGCAATAAAGTGGGAAGGGGCAGGAATTAAGGGGCTTAAGTGTAATAAGATAATTATTTATGAAACCGGATAAATGACTTCAGAGTCTGATGCTTTTGAACTTTACGCTCTCGACTCCTCCCTGACCGGCCTTCAGCAGGGGAGACTACTAAAACCCCAGTCCCTAGGGACCTAGGGGTGTGTGTTTGAGCAGGAGGGAAGTAGGCGGCCAGTTGAAAAGAAGAAAGGAATGGTCAGCGTGCAGTTCGGACTCGGGGCATCCCCTTTCTCACAGCAACTCAGTTAGAAGCAGCTCAGATCGGGAGCTTTCTCTTGGCGCCCGATTTCAACCCTCTCATTTCAAAAGAGGGCTAAGATGCGGGAGCCATGGAGAGAGTTAGCTGAGCTAGCTCCAGAGGAGTCCCGTCTGGGGTCAAGGCCTAAGAGCCGCCCTGCAAGCCCGCGGCTAAGTTTAAATCTGTGAGCTGCCTGGGGAATGAAGCCGAGGCTAGCAGATGGAAGGCGACCCAAGAGAGGAGCAGATAGACACCTCGTCAGTGCCCACGTCTTCCTATCAAGGGGGCACTTTTTCTAGGGAGCATTGCAGCGCTTCGCTGTGTCCTGGGATCCGGACTCTGAGCTGTGTTACTTTTTCGGACAGAGTAGTTTTGGGTACTAGCATGTATTTAGAGCCAGGTCAAAGAAAGCCACCTTTGAATGACCCCTAGGTCCACTCCCTCCCGCCCCCCAATCGCAGGCTCCTCTTCCAGTTCCCCGGCCCTGACTTTAATATCCTCCTCACTGCCTTTCCAGTTCTTGCTGCCTGCTCAGCCCAGGAGAGTTGTGAGGGTGTTTTTTTGGGGGTGGTGGATGGAGGGGCGGGCACTGTTAGTAGTTGGACAAATAGATATAAGAAGCTCCGTTGTAAAAAAAAGGGAGAAAAATTGAGAGGTAACCTCCTCAGGGCTCAACCACCACGCTGGCCTACTTCCCTCATGTAGGAGGTCACTTTCAAGGATCCAGGCTAAATTGGGACCCTGGCAGCTCGGATCCGACTTTCCCAGTCTTATCTTTTCTGGTTTCCTCCCCACATGCCTTGGCTCCTTCCGCTGAGCAAGGTTCGACCATTTCATCAGATCCAGGACTCTCTTCTCTTTCTGGCAACCAGAGACCCCTCGCTCCCTATATGGAGAAGCTACTCCTTTGCCCTCTGCCCTCGAAGGCTGCCCCCAGATATCGACCCAATATCCTCCCGGAGGGCTTAGGGCTGCTAAGCAGTCGGCCTGTGGAGAGTGAAGAGTTAAATCATGACCCCAGAGGAGCAGCAGGAAAGGTCAGACCCAGGGGGTCATCAGCGGCCCCTGAGCTCCCTTCACCGCTTGCTTTCTGGCTCTCCATATCATTGCCCGGTCCCCTCCCCCCGCCGTGCCTTGGACCCCAGTAGCCTCGCATCCTGGTCCCTAGGGTTCTCCTTTTAGATGGACTTGAATGTATTCACCAACTTTGGAAAATGGTTCACTATTTCTTTCCTCCCATCCCTCCACCAACCAAGTTGGATTTGGGAAGAAATGTCACTCATTCCCTCTCCTCCCACAGAAACAAACAAAACGATCGAAAAACAAACAAAACAAACCGAATATCCCCGCCCCCGAAAACAAAACAAAACAAAACCCCCAAAACAAACAAACAAACAAACAAAAACAAACCCTTGCAGTTAAAGGCACTGGATGGCCTTGGTGGTCGTGGGAGTTGATTGATGGACACAACTGGTCAACATTTGGCCTCAGGACGTTTCAGTCAGGCAGAATTGGTTAGTTCTACCCTCTGACCCTTTAAAATTCATGAAAAAGTTTTGTTTTATTTTATTTAATTTCTTTAAAAACCCATACAGAAGGTGTGTTAATTGCCCTGGTTTTCAGCCTGAAGGAGAGGTACACCAAGGACTGTGCTATAGTGAAAGATCTGGCTAGCTGGATCATTGGAAAAATAGAAACCTCAGGCTTTAAAAAAAAAAAATAGGGCATTTGCACTCCCTCCCTTCCCAAATTTGGACAAACAAGATTTTTGTCTGAGTGTTGGGTTTGTTAGACTGCCGTAATTGTGTGTGTGTGTGTGTGTGTGTGTGTGTGTGTGTGTGATAGGAAGCCTTCGAGATTTCAAAGAGATCTTTTTGAGATCCAAAAAACCCCAGCGTTCTTTGAGAGGAGGGGAGAGAGAACTGGGGATAGTG
This sequence comes from Vombatus ursinus, assembly GCF_900497805.2. NCBI lineage: Eukaryota > Metazoa > Chordata > Mammalia > Diprotodontia > Vombatidae > Vombatus > Vombatus ursinus. The sequence goes on from NW_020954626.1 coordinate 4,055,537, forward strand.
AGGGGAGCTACTCAAGAAGTTCTTGGAAAGCCTTGTAGGCTGCCCAAATTCAATGGTGATCTGTCAGTTTTGCCTGCAGCGTTCTTGAATTCCTGCCTCAGGTGGAAGATCTGGCACATTTGTTCCAGAAGAACTTTATTAGGGGCTGGAGAGCTCTGCGTTCCAAAGCAGTCTACTACTGCTTTGTTCTGCAATCCCCAAACACTCAACTACATTGTGGGTTTTTAATGTCTGATTATATAAAGAGAATTATTTGTTTTTTAAACAAAAGAACTGCCCTTCACTATAGTAGGTGTTAGCACCAGCCACTTCTGAACCAAGGAATTATGGAATTTTCCGATGGGCATACTGAAGTGATTATCCATCCGAAGTAATTAACCCGGTAATTCACGCAAACACACGCCCACACACAACCTGCTCCTGCAGAAAAAAGCGGTTTCCTCTCCTCGAAATCATTCACCTTGGTTGTCCACACAGATCAAGTAAATGTTTCTGATAATTGTTCAGCGCCGGGGCTTCATTTTGTCAATATAGACAAAGCCCCAATGCTACATAATCTCCTTGAAAACGGCTCTTATTGGTCAAAGTAAACACAACAGACACTGCAAAAATCACTTGATTCTAGGAAAAAAAATCAATATCAAAATTAGATTTATTGTCCGCTTATATGATTAAAAATGACAAAGTGTTGTCTTTTATTTTCATAAAAAGACAGAAGACTGGAAAAAATAATTTAATAAAGAACTCAGCTCGTTCAATTTGCTTGGAAAAACCAGTGGGCCAAGGAGGGGTGGTTAGAAAAACACTCTGAATGTGGTCCTCTGTCTCCTTGGTGGTCATTTGGTTGGAAACAACGGTGAGGGCAAAAGTTTGTAAAACTCCAAAGTTTGGCAGCAGGTGTGGAGTGTGTCCAAACTCCTTCGTTTGTTGTGGGACTTATTTTTGAAGAAATCTTGCCTGGTGGGTATTTCTATCACTCTTTGTGATAGAAATACCCCATTTCCCCATTTCCATGGCTAATATGATTGCCTGGGTTTTCAAAAGTTTGCTAGCCCTTGCAGCCTTCGGGTGTGAAGAAACTGATCTCACAAGTCTCGGATTCCTGTGGCCTTCTGTTACCCTTTCCCCAAGTCCTCGGTTCTCTATCTCTATGGCAGGAAAAATCCCAGGAAATTTTTTCAATAGTCTCACAATCCTAAACTGCAGAATCTTCACCTGAAATTCAAGCAGCCTCTCCCTAACTATCAAGGTTCCCTTGCAAACACATGTACCTTCCTTCAAAGGCTTCATGAAGCTCTTCAGACTCCAATATAAAAACACCCATTGACCAGGAACAAAGGTCTGGTTAGTAGTAGACAGGAGGTTTTGCTTATTTTAGGCTGGATTCAAGAAGCTGTGGTTAGTTTCACAAATAGCTTCCATGAATGTGTTTAATCTGTATTCTATACATGCTCACATAAATAAGTGAATTTACATAAATGACTACAGTAAATACAATCACACCTGTCAGTAGCTTCTATAATGTATCCCTTTCTTAAAGATCTATTTCTGCCTCTTATCTAGAAACACCAAAGAGGCAGTGTGGGATAGTGGGTAGAGGGCCATCTCTCTGGTCAGGAAGACAAGATTCAAGTCTTGACTCTGACACACACTTGTTGGGTGATCATGAACAAGTCAGACAACTTCTCAATGTGCCAGGCACTCCTCTAAGACTACAAGCCGAAGATGAGTTGTCTTATTAAGTGGAGAGAGTTCCCACACAGATGAAATCAAAAGTCTGGACCAAAAGAAAACATACAGACACAAAGACCCACACACCCCTACTTCAACAACTTTTACTGGAAGTTCTCTGAATTGGGTAGCTCACAGTGCCCACAAGGCTAAAGTTTTCTATCCGATGATCAGGTATACACAGATTCACAAGATTAGCTTTGCTTTATGGCCACAATGCGCACCCCTACTGGGGTGACTATAGTATGGCAAATGCATGGTCATGAAGAGACCTTATGCAAGAGACAATGCGGCTGGTTCATCTAAGATCTATTATCACCACAAGAGGCAAAACAACATGAAAGTCAAAGGATCATGGATCACCTGTATCGTCTGTTCAAACAAAAGACAGCATAGAGTCCCTAGTGGGCCCCCAACCTCCTGGAAATGCATGACCAGAGAGTGTGTGAAAATGCCACAATCACATTAATGAAAAAAGAACAAAGCAAAATGAACAATAAAGTTGTGTATTTGGTTTACCAAGAGGCAGACATCACTTTATGGGTTGGGGAATGTTCAAACAAACAAACAAACAAACAACAGCAATAGAAAACCAAAAAACCTAAACAGCCCACTCCCCCCCAAAGTGAAGGAGGGGCTTTGGTGCCCCCTGGGGGGCAGCTCATTGATACTCTTTGCTTGGTTCCATTTGCCCTTTAAAATTCCCCTGGAATGTAGGCTCTTCTTCTTAATTACTTTTAAAGTAATGGCCACGTCACCTGCCCAATCTATGCTAGGTCTTAAGGGAACTTAGCAGAGCACTTTCTCCAGGTTTGGTCCCCAATAGAGCACCTTGGCAAACTTTCGAGAGCAGAGAATCTTCAGAGAATTAGAGAATCTTCAGAGGGGAGGAAATGAGACTTTTTCTTTTCTGGAAGAGGGAATCTAACCAGTCCTGGCTCTAGCCTTGGGAAATAGTTTGTGGGAGCTGACTGTGAAGGGCTTGGGAAAGGGAAGCACAGAGAAGAGTGTGGGTTAGTTCTCTTTCCACTTACTGCCAAGAGTCAAAGGCATTTATTCTGTACTTCATTTATTCTATACTTCTTCCCTGAACTGGATCATAAATAGCACACCAACTCTCTTAGGGAGACAAGGCAGGCACTGCCCCCCAGCTTTTTTCCCTAGGGTGGTTTACTTTGGTTTTTTCTCCCAGTTTCTCTGCTTGGCTTTCTGATTCTCTCACAAAGCCCTGGGCCAGCTCCAGAGCAGAGAATGTGTCAAAGTTCAGGTTGCCTGTAGGGCAGAAAGAATCCTTTCTGGCAAAGTTGCCCATTTGTTGAGTGGTCCTGCACAAAAAAGGCTACCATATTTTCGTGGTTGCCCAGTTTGAACCCCACAACCTTTACTGCTTAAAAACAAAACAAATGTATAGGAACTTCCCTCCTTCCTATTCTAACTTCTCTATTACCTGGTTTCACAGAAATAAAAAAGTAGACTTTTAGAACTTCAAGGGACCAGATATTATCTAATCTTACCCTCTCTTTTGACACAGATAAGGAAAATTGGACCCAGAAAGATTATGTGACTTGTCCAAAGTCTCACAGCTTACTGAGTGTTCTGGGGAAAGAGGCCAGATCTCCTACTTTAACCCATGCAGTCTCCTTAACTGGACTAGGGATCTCAATGTAGGGCAATTTAGACAATTATAAGGACAACTCATGCAAAACAAACAAACAAACAAAAAACTTCCCCTTCCCAAATCAATTAAATGAATAAAATGTATTAAGTGGTTTGACTGGATTTAATTATCCTAGCAAATAAAGGCCTTAGGTTTTTCACTTTGCTGATGTAGACTTGATTGTTGTATTATTGTTGGTCAAGAGTTATAGGTCATTTCTGTTCTCCCTACCTTTGCTAGGGACTGAAATCAGGTTCCCTAAACTAACCTAGGCCAGTGAAACCAAATAGACCCAATTCAAGTGGGCAGGTCTTCTCCAAAGTGGTCGAATCTTTAAAGCCCAAGAGGGCAAGCCAACTCACGTAGAAGTGCCAATCTTTATGCATATCCACATGTCTGAATGTAATGAATACGTCACCACCAATTCCTGGAGAGAGAAGATTTCATTTATTTAGTTTTTAGTGATGTCTAACCTTCATTATCAGTTCTTACTAAGTGCAGAGAAAGCCCAGTATTTAGACTTCTCTCTCCAATGAATACAATTGCCAATAGAGTTCTCTGTATCAGATGAGTGCTAATTTGCTGTGGCTACATGTTGGATAATGAAAGATGTAAGCAGGATCAATAAAAAATGAAAACACTTTTACTTACATCTTCAGTTACTGTTTTAAGAAGTGAATTGTAGCCATTCAACAAAACTAAAGCAATATCTACAAGCGCCAAATACCATCAGACGCTGAGTAGAAGAAAATCTGTCTGCCCACAAAGACCTTCTCTGGTTTTCCTGGATTAACATTTTCTCTTAGTGTTGATCTGATATTGTTATTAAAATAAAATCAACTGGCTATTAAAAAAAAGAACACAATGATTATGATAATTTAAAGACAACAGTTTTCTTCCTTTTATTACTATTGTTTTCTATTTGGAGTAAGGGTCGCTAAACTCTTTGTAACTGCAAAATTAAAACAAAACAAAAACAAAACCCTGACACATCCTATCAAACAAGGAATCTCCCTTGCATAAAATGCCTGGGTAGGCAGGTACCCTTTGACTACCTACACAGGCCCAGAAGTAGTGAACTGAATTCCGAGGAATTGGACCTACACAGACATTTCACTCTGTAAAGTTCAGGCCTTAAACTCCCGTTTCCTAGAATAATAATATCTCTCTGCGGCCCATCCTTCTCTACCTTCCATCTCCAGTTACGTCCACATTTGTTTCATCTGTTCAATTCGAGTCGTGCATACGGTATGTCATTTGTATTACATACATATATACGGGAATCTACGTGCCTTTGTATTTGCCTCTTTTCTCTAGCTAGATGCGCAAGAACACACAACACACATCTGGTCCTTGGGACATTTCCCAAGGACTCATCTGAGAATCCTTCTTTCTGGTTTTATGCGTTTTATTTTTAGACACTAAAACTGAAAAGGAAAAACAAAAAGACAGAAAAAAAACTATTCAGAAGAGCGGTGTATAAAATGAGACACCACAAAACATCACACACCAAACCTGTTTCATTGTGCCAAGCTGCTGAGGCAAATAGTCGAAGAACGAGTTACAAATCAGTGTTTTACTGGTTTCTACGGTTTAAATCCCTCTATCCCCTCCGCTCTGCCCCCCACCCCTCCTCAGTGGAAGCAAATCTATCTATATTTGTCCTTAAAAAAATAAACACGAAATTAGCTGCCGCATGAATAACATTCGACAACTGTTTATAGCGCTCATTGAAAGCACCGGAGAAAACAAACATCTGCTTCGTTAGATAACCAAATCCTAAAAATATTAAGGGGCTACAGTTGGTGGGGAGAAAGACTATGCAATCAAAGGAACTGGGGGAATTTCGTCTCCCTGGATTAGCATAGAGATATAACAAATTCGCATATGGTAATTTGTGCTCCGAAATTTAATCTAGCTCTCTACATTTCTAAAGTGCAGGTGCATTTGTATTGAGTACTATTTCTCATGCTAGAATTAGACACTAAAATATACAAGTATGCATCCGCTGTTCATTCGATGGTAGAGCTCCGTGTACGTTACGCACACACTGGCTACGCTAGCCCTTCCTGCGCTCAGTTGCTACTTCAAACTCGAAAGCAGAGAAATTGTCAGTTGCAGGAGCAGCAAACTGACTGCCGCTGGGTAGGAGCTCCAACTCAGCTTTCTGAGCTCATGACGCGGCTGCTGACCTCTGCAGAGCTTTAAACCTTGTTTGCATGTCCACTAAACTCAGCTGGGTGCCAAATGTCACCGCTCCCTTTCACTAGCCTTTCTGATCACCGTCGCCTTGAGCTCTTCCCCAAGTCTCTTTCCCCTCGCATGCTCTTGTTAGATATGCTTACCCCGGTGAGTCGCGGTGCGTTAGCGGATTTCATGGCAAGTTGCCTCTTTGACATCCGATCAGGTTCGCATCCTAGGATTGCCCCCTAGGAGGGAGGGAAAAAAATCAATCTGCATAATTTTAAATGAGAAAGAAAAGAGGTGAAATAGGAAAACCTCATTTTATTCTCTTAAAACTCAACCACAACCTGCTTCCCTAAAAACACACACACATACTCATGCATACTAAGAAAAATTAATCAAGAAGACATGTCGCAGGTGATACCTTTTATTGGACTCATATAAAGAGAAGGGGCAGGGGTGGCCCCCTCTGTGAAGCCCTCTTCTGCAGCCCACTTCGGAGCAGGCGAGCCAACAGACCGCTGGACAAGTCCTCCGGGGTCCGGGTCCGCCCAGGCTGCTGAGGGGTTCGAGGTCCAGGAAGGTCGTGAGGTGAAGGGTGGAGGGAGGAACAGGCATCTCCCTCCCCCCATCACGCCCAATTTGTGAGCTGGGTCTAAGCAAAATAAGCAAACAAAAATTCCCTCCAGCGCCCTTTGCTCCATCTTTAAATCCGGGGAAAGATCAATTCTTTCTTTCACACACACATTTCCAGCCATAAATAAACAGCTCGCAGCTAAATCTGAAAGAGAAAAGAGAGAAAAAGATGGGGAGGAAAAGAGAGAAAGAAGAAAAAAGAGAGAAAAGAAAAAATAATCATGATAATCAGGGGTTTTGTCTTCTCTCCTTGCGTCCTAGGGTAGTTCTTTTTTGGTCAGCCTAGCCCTGCATTTGAATAGCTGCCTGGGCTTGTTAAGGACCTGGGAAAGCTATGAAAGGGAATCACTATGCAAATTGTCCCAGTTACAATCGAAAGGTTCGATCCCGAGGAGCTGGCTAACGGAAGTTGATGTCAGCTATCTGTGCATTAGGGCTGCATTTACCGCCTTCGCTGGGCCTCCGTTCCCCCTCTCGCTTTTCATTTTTTTTTTTTTTTGCTTATGTGTATATTATGAGTCTGTAATTAAAAAAAAAAGGAAAAGAAAAAAAGATTAAGGTAGTTTCGTCCTTGGCGCTATGTTCTGGTGGTCAAAGGTGGGAGGAGGAGGGGTGAGGAATGGGGGACATAGGAAAAGGTGGGGTACTGTATCACCACTGGCGGGGGTAATTCTTCTGCAGCAGGTGTTGGTGCTGCGTCTGAAATCAAACATTTATAAACGGTTTTTTAGCCCTTTTCAGGACTAGGCGTCAGCGGGAGGTGGGAGTGGGGGGTGTCTGCATCCGCCTGCCCGCCTGATCCTACAATGCCGGCTGCAGATCAATACCCTCTCACTGTAATCCCAGTAATTGTAGGGCTTGCAGCTTTTATTTTAAAGAAATAGGACACTAGAGTGCGGGCGGCCGGGGGAGCGCTACTTGCACCCAGGGGTCTGAGCCCCTCCCAGAGCTGTGGCAGCCAGCCTCCCTCCCTTATTCCCGCCCCCGCGACGATCCGGCCCGAAAATCTTGCTGCACCGGGGACTGGATTTTCTACCTCCTGGAGCCCCGGTCATTTTCACTTCCTAGTAAAATCAGTACGTCCAACTGAAGCTCCCTGGACTCTATGGCGCAGTACCTGGGCCCCTATTTGCTTTTGGCCTCTGCTTCTCATTCTCTGCTTCCTTTGCCCCTTTCAGTCTTTCGAGAAGCGCCTCCCCTTGCCGCAGCTATCAGCCCTGAGGTCATCCTAAAGCCCAGATCTCTGGAGATGGAGAGACTCCCTTTGCTGTGACTTCGGTCTTGCGCTCCCCAGGCCTGGGCTCCAAGCCTCCTGAGCTCTGGGTCTTCAACAATCCAGGCTTGTAGGCCCAGCAGCAGCTGGAGGCCAGGAGGGCAGGGCATTACACTTGGACGTTGTGCATTCTGTGCTATGGGCCAGTGCCGTGCTAGAGAGTGTGAAGGGGCTTTTTGACTTGGCCTGACTCATGTTTACGGGATTTTCTGCCCTTTCCTTTCCTTTCCTTTCTAATAGTCCCTCGGTAGCATTCTTCCTCTCCTACCAGGCTGGACATTGAAGGAAAGAGGCGAGGTCGTGGTGCTTACTGGCTGGCACTGGACAACCCCAGGGGCTGTCCTGGGACCCGCTTACAATGGAAGCTTTGTGTCTAGTGGCTGGGTTAGGCCACTTTGCAGGGCAGCAATGTTTGAACCTCTGAGGGCGACAAGGCACCACAGGACTCAGGAACCACTTAACTGTTTTGGCACTGTTTCAGGCCCAGTCAGTCTTGGGGAGAGTCCTAATTACTCCTGAGAGAGGTGAGAACCTATTGTTGCCACCCTTCTGATCTTTGGAGTTCTCTGGGCAAGAAAGATTGCTGGGTCATCTTTATCTTTCCTTCCTGCCCTCATGTCCTCTGGGCTTCAATCTTCCTGACCTCTTTAGCCAGAGCTCCTAACTACTCCCCCGGAGATGCTCTGGTGGCCGAAGCTCAGCGGGCTTGACCTGAGGGGCGCTGGGATTGGGAAGGGCAGCCCTCCCCTCCTCTGCAGGCGATCTCTGGCCGCCCGGAGCTTCTGGCTCCCCTAAGATGACCATCTGTCATTCAATTAAGGTTTCAAGGCAGCTGATGGGGGAGTCCGGGGTCAGCGACCCTAGGACAAAACGTCCTGCTGCCTCGGATAGGAGAAGTTCAAATGTTAAATGCAGAACGCTGTGCCCCCCGGAGCCTTCCGAGGCCGGGGCTCAGCCCGGTGGACAGCAGCGGGGTGAAGGCCAGCGGTCATTAGCACTTAGATTTCAGCTCCAGGCCGAGCCCCTTCTGTTGGGTCATTTCTACCAGAAAACCCTTAACCCTTTCCCTACAGACATCTTTCCACAAGGCCAGCTTATAGAGAAAAGAAATGACAGAGGTGAAAAAGGAAGTGGGGGGGGGGGTGAAAGAATGGGAATTAGATGCACCTGCCGATAGACGAATCAATACAGATTCTTGTTATTGGATGCCACATACACACACACGGAAGAAAACAGTCTGTCTGTGCCACTGCCCCCCGCCCCCCCCCCCCGCCCCAACATCCACAGGGAAAGGTTATTTTGGGCAAGGGAGCACAATCTTGAACAGTAAAGGACTGTCTACTGTTAAAATGTATGGAAGCCATAGCAGTGAAAGCCGAGCAAGAAAGCCTCTGTTAAGAGAATCAGCCAAGTCAAGCAATCAATCCTATAGGGTCCTCTGAGAAATTCTGTCCTAGTCTCCTTGTACAAGTAAGGAAATCCTAGAGATTAGAATGCAATTTGAGGGATGGTATTCTGCTCAAGTTACCTACCTACTGGTGGACAACTGCATCTGGAGCTTCAGTCCAACTTAGCTCAGTCTGTATGTGCCAGCTCTGTGCTTCTCTTTGCCATGTAAAATGATCTAAGAAGTAACAATGACAGTGATTGAAATCATTACAAATACAAACATTTATTATTCAGCATCTAGGTGCTAATGTGGCTGGTCCTTTACAAATGCTAAGCAGACCTAGAAGTCTAGTCACAGAGGAAGAAATAAAGTATTTAACCTTTGTTTTTTTTTTAAACTCTCTCTCTCTCTCTCTCTCTCTCTCTCTCTCTCTCTGTGTGGGTGAGATGATGTTATTGTTTTCCTTCCAGATTATTAACAAGGAAATCCTAAAACATCCTTATTGGGAAATTATAATTTCTAAAGCTGTAGAAAGAAACTGGTTAGTAACAGAGACAGGACCCAGGACCCCTGGCTTCCAGCTTCTTTTTCTTAGTGTCTTCTTTTTGAAAGTAACTATCAGACAATCAATTAATCAATCAGATATTCAGCATTGAAGCACCTTTAGCAAATTTTTCATTGGATAACAATGAATAATGCATGACTCTCCCATATATTGACTGTGGTAAATGGTCTTTAAGGTAAGATGCAGCAACAAGTATCTTTAAATAAAATCAAAATAAAAAGTTTACCACAGAAACATAATAAATTGTTCAGTCATCTTTCTATTGACTGAAGCAGCGTCTTTCTTCAGGGGCATTTGGAGTTATTTCTTTTTTCCCCTTACAAACAGACCAGAACAAATTGATGAATTGAGCTTTCACTATGCTAATTTAGACATTATAAATATTTAACTAACATCCCTAATAGCCAGTCATAGAGGGCCCCTTTTCTACTTTACACTCTTCTTAATCTAAAGTAAATGCTTTTCCCATTAATAGCCTAGTGCCATATTAGCAGCTTCCTCAGTAAAAGGGGCCCATTTAGTCCAAAAGGAGGGGGGCACTGGAGTAGGCTGCATTAGACAGGAGTTCATTTCTGTTTATAAAGGATCCTGGAAACATCTTGAAGCATGTAGATATGCCATATTTCCTAGCTCTTGAATAGCATATGAATAGAAAATCTCTTAGTTTAGTTTCTTAGATAAGATGGTATTTGAGGCTATACCAGAAGGAGAATGAAATTTTCAAGATTTAGGATTACATTAAAAAAATTTAAATCATATAATGGCAAATGAATGGAAAACTAAATTATTGAAATGTTCTAACATTAAACAAAACTCTAAGTGCTTGACAAATATGAACCATTCTCTCCTAACATATAACCCTGTTGAATATTGGTTCGTTTTTACTTCTGAAAGGCATAGTTACTATTTAAAGCTGCTTGCAATTGCAAAACACTTTCAATCAATCCTTAACAAAATCTACCCTCTCCATAATATTTTGATGTAGTTGTAGAGATAAGTTAGGTGGGGAGTTCTACTTGATAGTGCAGATCAAAGCATGTTCCAGTATTAAGAACAGATATTGGAAAGTAGGTGTTCAAGAGTTCTGAGTTGCAGGTTCTGATCTCTGGAATATTCTCATACAATAGAACTGGTGTCATATAGTAAAGATCCTAGAGACAGTAATATATTTCCCTGCAGGTGGGGGAAGATTCAGGTCAGGACTGATAATCCAAGAAATGAGAAACTCTGGAGGCAGCAGACCCAACTCTAGGAAGAATCTGAAATAACTAAACAGTGGCAGAAGTAGTTAAAGAAAAGTTAAGAAATTTCAGAAAGATGATTCAAAAATATAGAAAGAATAGTGACATAAAATAACTTATTTTTAAGGATATTTCACAAAGAGTATAAGGAAATAACAGTATTGGTTTATTTGATGCTTCTGGTGGTAGAGACAGTAGAAATGCTGAAAGGTATCATAGGATTTAGAGCTGGAAGGGACTATGCTCATGAAAGACCTCACAAAAGTTAAATGACTTGTCCAGGTGACACAGGTATGAGTAGTGGACTTTTGAGATTCAAACTCAGTTCCTCCAGTTTTAAATCAAGTACTTCTCTTAGGTACTGGATATACTTAAGCAAAAATGTGGAGGTTAATATGGATAAAACAAATCAGTATATTTATCTAGATGAGGGATTTTTATCCTGGAGTCTGGGAACTTAAAACAAAAACAACTATACCTCAGTGTAATTGGTTTCCTTTGTAATCCTACATATTTTATTTTGTGCATTTAAAAATATTATTCTGAGATGTGGTACATCGGTTTCATCAGACTTTGAAAGGGATCCATGACACAAAAAAGGTTAATTTAAACATTATAATGATCTAGATTATAAGAGAGTATCTTCCATACTGCACAAATCTTCTTCATTTCAAGGAGATAGGTGGTCATAATCTAGACGTGGTCGATAGCTAGTCAAACCATACTGAGGATGGCTAGGAACTGGAAACAGGAGAGACAGGTGAGGAAGACGCAGGTGATCACGTGTTGTCCAACAAGAAGGCAATAAAAAGGAGGAGGTCTAAGTAGAGGAGTCATTGTCAAGGAGTTCAAGCAGCAAGAACCAGAAAGCTAGCCGTGGAGACTGGGATCTCTGAGTAGGACTTTCAGTTTATGTCTGGAAGGACTGGTGGGGAGAGTAGGATTCTGAGCACAGAGGAACAGGGACTCAGGAACAGGGGAACAAAGCAGTTAGTCAGTGTTGGAACTAGGATACAAAGCTCAAATGTAGAGGACTAAGTTACTGGGATTGTTGAACAAGGTCTGAGCAGGACCAGCCAAAAAAGCCTGAGTAATCCAGGTTTCTTTGGATACACTCAGCATTAACATGGAGATGGCCTTCATGGGATTTTTTGAGCATGCTCAGTTTGCCTAACATGGAGTCCACCTATTCCACTTGGGTGGGGTAGCCTTCTTTGACTGACTGCTTACGTCTTTAAAACTGAGGAGCACTGGGTCTGGAGTCAGTAAGACCTCAGTTCAAATCCAGGCTCAGATTTTCCTATCTATGTGACCCTGGGCAAGTCACTTGACCTCTGATTGCCTGAAAAAAAGGATCCGCTGCATCCACAGGAGAAGGAAATGGCAAATTGGTCTAGTATCTTTGCCAAGAAAACCCTAAATGGGGTCATGAAGAGTTGGAGATGACTGAAATGACTCAGCAACAATGAATCTCTAAAACTGGCAAGACTGAACAGTTTGCTCCCCGCCCCCTTGCTCTTTTCCTTCATCTTTTAGCTGCAGGCTGTTTTTTTTTTTTAAGGAACTTCTATGCCCAGTGTGAATAATATGAACTGAACCTGTGAGAATAAAAAGAAAAAGAAATTCTTTCTCCTGTTACCTATGTACTTATGTGACAAATGGTCCTGGGGTTGTTTTGTTTCTGTTCTGTGTAGTTTGTCCTCAGTTTCAGGTGCTAGTGGACTGACCACAATGGCTACCTTGGAGCTAGGATTGCAAGTGGGGTACTGTAGCTAGCTCGGCTGGCTAGAAATCTTGAGAAGCCAGAATGTCTGGGACTCTAGCCTGAGAGGGGGATTTGAACTTGGAACTGGAACTGTGTTCCCTAGGAATCAAGCTCAACCATGAACTTAATTCCCTTTCTCATGCAAGGGATTTAGGTGAGAGCTGGGAGGATTACGCCTCCCACATGTTGGGGAACTAAGTTTGTATATTTGTGATTATACCTTTTGAGGTAAATATTTCTTCATAAAAGCTAATCTGACTGTTAGTGGCCAATGGAACTGGGGTGCAGGGGGCCACCCTCTACAAGTGAGGAATATCATTAATGGGGACTGACACTATTCCAGGAGACACTCCCTAATCCCCTTGAGAGTACCCAAGAACTCTGGGGAGAAAATGAGTAAATCTTACTTACCTGGCCTTCATCCAGTGGGGGCCAGGGTGGTCTGTGTTATACCTGACTTGAATCTAAACCTTTAAGCCTTTAAGCTACTGGCCTAGGGATCCCCATATTCTATCGACTGTTAGGTGACAACATCTCCAAATTGCACCCTTCACTAACTTTACAGGAAATATTTATGACTTCCAATGACTGGCCAAGATTTATTAGGCCTTTGAAGCTTTGCTCCATTTTGCCTTTGCTCCTATCTAGCTCTACCTATGCCAACAGGGGCCCTTCAAGGTATAGACAGAAATCTTAACAGCTCAGCACCAACAGCTCAGCTCTTCAACTCTGACAATGGCATCCTCCCCACTCCAACTAAACAAAACTTTGAAAGACTTTCTATTGTCTCTGGAATAAAATACAAAATCCTACAAAATACTCACCCTGACATTATAGTACCTCTGCAATGAAGCTTTCTCCTACTTTCCAAATCTTTACTGTAAATTACAACATTCCTTCTCCTGGCTGTGCTTTTGAATTCAGGGTCCTTCATGTTTGGGCTTTGTTCCCTCCCTACCTCTGTTAAAGAATGCCTAGTTTCCTTCAAAGTATAGCTGAGGTCCATTTCCTAGATGAGATATTTCTTGACCTCATCAGTTATTGTCTCTTTCTCCCTCCTTCTCTTCCTTTTTTCCTTCCTTCCTTCCTTCCTTCCTTCCTTCCTTCCTTCCTTCCTTCCTTCCTTCCTTCCTTCCTTCCTTCCTTCCTTCCTTCCTTCCTTCCTTCCTTCCTTCCTCTTTTAATTACATTATACCACTTGTTATATGTTTTGTTGTTCAGTTGTTCATTTATGTCTGGTTCTTTGTGACCCAGTGGACCATACGGTCCTTGTTTTGCCAAATTTTCTTGGCAAAAACACTGGAGTGGTTGCCATTTCCTTCTCCAGCTCATTTTACAGATAAGGAAGCTGAGGCAAACAGGGCTAAGTGACTTGCCCAGGATCACACAGTGTCTGAGGTTGGATTTGAATTCAGGTCTTCCTGACTCCAGGCTAGGCACTCTACTTAGTGCATCACCTAGCTACTCTATTGTGATCATAGGTACCTTCAATGATCTCTGGTTCTCAGTTTCCTCATTTGTAAAGTTCTCTGCAATCATCCCTTTTCATTTTTTTTAACAACGCAATAACATAAGATCTTTAAAATTCCTTTCAACCCTAAATCTATGATCCTAACTATTAAAGGATGGCATTTCAGCAATACCTGCCTTTTTGCTGTTTTTCACATTTGACACTATGTCTGCTCACTCTGTGCCTTTTCACTGGCTGTCCTCCATGCCAGGAATCTCTCTCTCCTCATCTCTTCTTCTTGGCTTTCCTGGACTTCAAGATTCAGCCTAAATTCTGCTTTTGGAAGGAGGCCTTTCCAATGCATTTACCTCAATAAAAATGACAATGGCTCATGTCTTTAGGGGGCAACTAGGTGGCAGAGTGGGTAGAGTGTTGGGCCTGGAGTCAGGAAGACTTGAGTTCAAATCTGGCCTCGGACACTTAGTAACTGTGTGATCCTGGGCAAGACACTGAACCCTATTTGCCTTAATTTCCTCATCCAAAAAATGAGCTGGAGATGGAAATAGCAAACTACTCCAGTATGTTTTTCAAGAAAATTTCAAAAAGGAGTCATGAATAGTTGGATACAACTGAAAACCATTAAACAACAACATGTCTTTAAAGGTTACAAGCACTTCTTTCTCAACAATTCTGCAAGGTAGATTGTTATAAAGCAGCAGCAGCGACAACAATAATCAACATTTATGTAGATCTTTAAGGTTCAAGGCACTTTACATATGTTGTTCATTTAATTCTCACAAGAAGCCTTTGAGGTAGGTACTATTATTCTATAGACCATCTATGTATTTTAATTTGTACTTTATTTTCTGTGTTCAGAAGTTCTGGTCAATTTTCTAATATTATTTCTTGGATTATGGAGCTCAGTTTTTTTGACTTGTATTTTTCTAGGAGACCTATCATTCTCAAATTGTGTCTATGCAGTGTTTTCAAAACCAACATGTTTTGTTTATATGAAGATCATGCTTTCTTTTAGTGTTACTGTTGTTTGCTTCTCTTGTTCATATTGTCCTTCACTTCTTTTCACATTCCTAATTAATTATTATCTTTTTTGTTTATTTCTTTGGCGAGACTGCCACTATGGATTTAAGTTTTTCTATTCTGCCTATTACTTCTGCTGTACGGGCCATAAATTCTGCTTTCACCATTCTTATTTCTTTTATACCATTCAGAAACATTTTGTTGTTGTTCAAATGCTCTCCCAAGGGTCCATGGGCTCCTCTGCTTCATCAAGTGTTGTTTCATTTTCCTTTGCCTTACAATATTTAGTCATAGATATTTGGACTCTTTTAGATGATCTAGATACCATATTTCCTTCTGTTATTAATATTTTTATTATTGGATTATCTGCTTTTTCTCAAAAATCTTTAACTGAGTTTTCTTCTGAGATTGCTGATAATATCAATCTTCTTCCCTCCTCCCCCTTATATTGCCCTATTGTTTGCTGACTCTTTGCTCTTTGATGATGGTTTCCCTGGGAGCTGGACCTCAAAACTATCTCATCCTCCTCCCACACTGGGCAATTCACTTGTCCTGAGTCTCTTTCCCAAGAGACTTCTCGGGGTGGGGCAGAACTGACTCCAGCTGGATGTGGATATCTTTATCCTTAGCTTAGAAGAGTGCACCCTACCTCCATCCTGCTGTAGTTTCTTCCATTCCTCAGTTCTCTGGGTGAGTTTTGTTGTTGCACAGAGTACTGTCATATTACTGTCCCATCTAGGACATGCTTCTGCTTTTGGGTTTTTTGAGGGAATGAGAAAAGGGGGGGTTATAATTGAGTTCTGTTGTAAGCCTATGGGTCAGCTTATGTAACCTTGCTACCAGAGCAGGGTGGGAGATAGGAGAGGTGGTTCTATAAGCACTTTAGGAAGTAGGGATTAGGGATTGCCTTCTCTGCTGTTAGTTTATCATATTATTATTTCACAGTTTTTGGTGTCCAAGATCATGGAGGCAGATAAAATTGCTTTATGTCTTGTGCATAACTCCTAATTTTTAGAAATTTGAAAGTCTATTGGGTCAGAGAAAATTTCTAGCCCTCCATTTATTTCATTATGTGCTCTGGACACAGGTAGGCACTATATCACCTCCATTTTATAGATGAGGAAACTGAAACTGAGAAATGTTAAGTGACTTGTCTAGGGCCATGCAACTAGTAGGTTCTTGAGGTAGAATTTGAGATTAGATCTTCTGACTCCAAGCCCAGCTCTTTATCCATTATGGGCAAGGCACTATGCATATAGTAAGTGTTTAATAAATGCTTGTTGAATTGAATTACACCAGGCTGAAATATTTCAAGAAACAGCCAAATCAGGGAACCCTCTATCTATACAAAACAAATCTGTGTAATTCTCTTCTGCTTCTTGATAGATAAGGAAATATATCTTTCACAACTATATAGGGCATAAAGGCTTTCTTTTATACTGTTTTGATTATTTGCACTATATGCTTATTTTAAGTAGAGAATCATATTCCTCATCTCACTCCCCAGCTCAAAATCCTTAATAGTTGCTACTGCTCACAGAATAAAATATAAATTCCTTAGCTTGGTATTCAAGGTCTTCCATCATTGGGGTTGCCCTTACCTTTCCAGTTTTATCTTCTACTGCTCCTAAATCCAAAAAATAAACTAGATTACTCTTCTTTTAAAAAATATACCTTGCACTTCCCTGTCTCTCAACCTTTGTTTATATTTCCCTCTACCTAGAATGTCTGCCCTCAATTCTGTGTTGCCTGTGCCACCCCTATAATATTTATAATGGTCTTTCTTAAAATGGTAGTTATTTGTCCATATATCTTTTCTGTCCTACCAGACTATAAAGCCCTTGAGGGTAGAGAGTGTGCCTTGTCTATTTTTGTGTGCCCCACAATTACTTGTACATGGTAGAATGCTTAATAAATGTTTGTTAAATTGCATTGGATTAAAATTTCTCTGAGCTTTGTATCAGTCAGCTAATCTAGTTTCCTGAAAGATGTCCTTGGTACTTTTATGTGCCTGAGCTCCTGACCCATGGCTTGGAGAATTGAGGTCACTATACCTTATTGAACAATATTGTCATAAAATGCTTTGTTGGTTTGGAAACTCTTGTCCACATTTATCATAGAATACTAGCCTTTCAGTACTAGAACAGACCTCAGAACTCAACTACATCCATCCCCTCAGTGGACAAATGAGTAAACTAAAGGAATCAAATGACACACCTAAGGCAACAGAGACAGACTATGGCAGAGCTGGGCCTTGGATGAATATCTTTATTACTTAACATTGTGTAGACATGTTTTAAGATTAAACCTATACTAGTAAAATATGGGGAAAAAGTAAGCAAAATTTTAAGAAAATAAAGGTAAAAAACTTGTTTTTGGACTATAATGTTTTTTTTTTTGAGCCAATTTTCAGACAGAGATAGCATGGCATTATGAATAGGGTGCTACATTTGAAGTCAGGAAGCCTTAGGTTTAAGTCTTATTTCTGACTGGGTGAATGTAGGTGAATCATTTAGTCTTTCAGCCTCAGTTTCTTTACCCGTAAAAAGAAGAGAGTAATACCTGTAGTACCTTTTTCACATGGTTGTTATAAGGTTCCAATGAAATAATGTAATCAATCAACATATATTTATTAAGTGCCCACTATGTGCCAGACATTGTGTTAAGCACTGTGTATACAAAGATGAAAGCGAAATAGTCCCTGCCTTCAAAGAACTTATATTTGAATGGGAAAGACAACATGTATATAGGTATATAAAGAATATATATTAAAAAAATGTAAGGTAGTTGAGGAAGGAGGGCATTAGCAGTTGGGGGATGGGTCATGAAGTATTCCTTATTGAGATGGAACTTGAGCTGCTTTTTTAAAGGAAATTAGGAATTCCAAGAGGTGGAGGTGAGAAGGAAGAACAGCCAGGCTTGGGGGACAACCAGTACAAAGGCACATAAATGGGAGATGGAACAATGCCTATGAGAAATACCAAGCAGGTCAGAATGACTGGACCATAACATTCCTAGATGGGAATTCATAAAGACTGGGAAGAGAAAAGGATGAGGTTTTAATGGCCTTTTCTCAGTCATCATCCTTCTTGATCTCTCTGTACCATTTTAATCAGCCCATTCTCCTTCACATTCTATTCTATTCTTTTGTGACACTACTTTCTCTTGGTTCTCCTCCAAACTATCTGACCACTCAAACTCTTTTGTTGAATGTTCATCCAGGTCATATCCACTAACTATGAGTATCCCTTAAGGATCTGTCCTGGTGTCCTCTCCTCTCCTCTCCTCTCCTCTCCTCTCCTCTCCTCTCCTCTCCTCTCCTCTTCTCTTCGCTTCTCTTCTCTTCTCTCCATATACTATTTTGGTTGGTGGCCTCATCAGTTCCCATTGTTTGATCTATTTTTCTAACTCTAAACTTTCCCCTAACCTCCAGTCTTGCATCTTCAACTGCCTATTAGACATCTTGAACTGGATGTCACATTGACATCTTAAATTAGATATGTCCAAAACTGAACTCATTCTCTTTCTTCTCCAAACTCTTCTATTTTTCCAACTTCCCTGTTATTCTCTAGGTTCTCTTTCCAGTAACCTAAACTTTCAATCTAGGCATTGGATTCTTGACTCCTCACTCTTGACTATCCCCAATGTCCAATCTGTTGCCAAGTTCAATTGATTCTACTTTCATAACATCTCTTGTATATGCTACCTGCTCTCTTCTACACTGCCATCACCCTGGCACAGACTTTCATCACCTCATACCTGGACCATTGCAATAACCCTCTGATTGGTATCACCTCCTTAATTTTCTCTTCACTCAAGTCCATCTTCTACTCAGCTTTAGGAAAAGCACTTCCTTGGACATCCTAAAGTTCACAAGTATAATCATGTTTTCCCCTTCTCCACTCAGTAAATGCCAATGACTGCTTGTTACCTTTATGTTCAAACACACAATCTCCTAGTTTTTAAAGACCTTTATAACCTGTCCCCTTTCCAATCTTTTTACACATTACTACTCTCTGAATACTCTACAATCCAGTAACACTGAACTTCTTGCTTTTTTCTGAGCAATACATTCCATCTCCTAATTTTGGGCATTTTCTTGGAATGCTCTTCTTGTCTCCATTTCCTATTTTCCTCATCTTCCTTCAAGTCTTTGTTAAAATCCCACCTACCGGAACAAGTCTTTTCTGGTCCTCCTTAATGCTAGTGCCTTCTTTCTGAGGTTACCTCTAATTTATCCTGTATGTATCTTGTTTGTACATTGTCTCTTCTATTAGATTGTGGGCTTCTTGAGGCCAGGGACTATTTTTACCTTTCTTTGTATCCCCAGAATTTAACACAATGCCTGGAACATGATAGGTGCTTAATAAATGTTTATTGACTAGTTGACTTGATGATGTCAGAGAGTTGCAAGATGAAGGTAAGGGGAAAAGAGGAGCTCATGTAAAATGATCTATATTTTCTTGGCAAAGTAAGAGCTGAGTGGGTAGGAGAAGGGGTGTTACGGTAGGTTGGAGAAGAGAAGAGAAGGGTTGGAACAGGTCTAATGGCAAGTGGATAATTGATTAGGGAGGAGTAAAACTATTGCTTTGTTTGAAGGAAGGCCCAGGAGATCAGATAACACAAGTTTTTAGTGGATCCAGCAAGAACTTTACAAACTTTAAAACTCGAATATTTAAATGGTTTTATGAATCCATCAATTTGGATGTTTCTTCCAATTATGCAATCCATCTACTCTTTCCCATCTTATGCAACTCTTGTCCTTGTTTTATTATGTTTAACATGGGGGTCCACCCAATGATCTGGAACCATTTCTCCATATCTCCTTATATCTCAAGGATGCCTTCACTATATGATCAGTTTATCTTTTCTCTTGTCACATAATGTCTTGATATCTTTTACTCCTATTCTTTAGAGTTCTACATGGTTATACATTGTCTTCTTAAATCCACCAGCTCTCTGTGATATTAATTTAAATCTTTGGAGACTATTGCATTCAATGTCTTGCTGCTGTATAGCAATGCTGGTGGAACATAGAATGATTGAACCTTTGCTTTCATGAGATAGTTGGAGTCATTAAAGGAGCTTTATAATTTTCCAAAGGCAATTCACCCCATTCATATTCTTTGTTCAACTCTGAGCCCAACTTATGGCTCATCAGTAGATCTGTTACAGATAGACACGCTGATTAATAAGATCTACAGGGTATCCATTTAAATGAACTGTATGTAGAAATCTGTGAAGTAGACATCCTTCATCCACTGGGTCTTTCCTGTGTTGATAGTCAGGTCAAAGTCCTTTGAATGCTACACATCTCTTCTAGGAGGCTCTGCAGTATTTTAAGGCTTGAAGCAATCAGTACAATGTCATTTCCAAATGGGAGTATCTGGAGTACTTCATGATCTACAAGGAATCTCTGTTCAACTTGGACTCTGTGTTGGATCACCTCCATCATAGAGGCAAACACCTTTCTGAGTACACATTTCCCTGTTTTATGTCTTGCTTGATGCCTGTGATCATAAGGTTTTTAAACCTTGTTATTCCTGTTTGTCTATTCACATGTTAAGGTGCATGTTATTGCATACATTTTGTTGTTATTATTATTGTTATTTTTTTTACTGGATTTGTGATTTTATTGTTGTAGGGGTCCCTGGGGAAGGTCTTTCTCTGCCAATGCATTGAGCAACTTCTCTGTATTTTATTGTTTTAGAGAATTGCTTGGGTCATGGAGAGGTTAAATGACTTGCTTAGGGTCATACAACTTGATATACGTTAGAGATAAAATTTGAACCCAGGCCTTTAGTACTCCAAGTCCAGTTCTCTATCCCCATTGTCAGGTTGTCTTACTCTCATAATACGAAAAAAAATATGTATCTAAAACAAAATCAGAAGTACATTAAAATGTGGATTCTAGATCTTGAAATATCTTGAAGTAACAGACATTTGTATTTTTAGAAATTCAAGGCACATTATAGTGCTGGTAATTGTAGTCTCTGGACAAAAAAAACAAGAGGAATCCTATAAAATAAGATGTAAGGTCACTTGGTCATAGGGTCAGATATGGTACTTTCAGCAAAAATTGCCCAGGTCACATGATGTGCCTTAAATTTGTTGTCATAAAATCTATCATTATTCAATAGCAAGAGAAATAAAATTCTAGCCACTTCTATGGATTATAAAGTGGGAATCCTTCAAGCTGTTTCTGTATACCACAACAGGGAGTCTATTGATCATTATTTTGAGCACCTGTAGATAATTTAGACATACTCATCAATAGGAAAATAAAGCTATGTGACAGGTCACCTGACTGCTAAAGAATGAGAAAATAGGTTAAAAAAGCCTCCTCTGTCTCCTAAATGGTTTTTGCTTTAGAATATAAGCAGAAACCAATACTTTCCTGACTCATATTGATAAGAACATTCCCTGTGGTTTTTTAAAATATTTCAGTTCACTGAAAAGACAGTCCTTTTTTGGAAAATGTCAAAGATCCCTAACCAGATTTTTGACATTTTGAAAATTAATGATAGTCCCTTATTGACATATGTGGTTTGTGTATTTCAAGAAAGTGTATTGACCTTCTTTTGCCAGACTGACAATGCAAATGTGATTTTCCAGCATTGAGATAATGCAGTACAATATCATAGTTTGAAGGAAAATTAGAGTATGGCACAGAGGATTCAAATGCACGATTATTATTTTAAGTGTGTGCCCAATGTTTAACAATACAGACCTTCAGACTTTATGACATATGGAAAATTTATTTGATGTTGAATTAACCTTATCTTGTAGACTAAAACATGAAATTTAATTGATAGATCGGCTATGCAAAGGAGGCAGGCAGCCTGGTGCAGTTCACTTAAAGAAAGAGGAGAATACCTGACTCCACTTTCCCAGACTGCAGTGGAGGGACTGTGGTGTCTGGATAGGATTGGGTTATGACAGAGAGAGAGAGAGAGAGAGAGAGAGAGAGAAGTCTTGGAGCCTCTGCTCCTCCCTTCCTTGGGATGACTTTCAACATAAGTCTTTACATTTAATGTCCTTTAAATTCAGAACCCGCAAAGGTGTTCTGTCTTTGTTCTTGCTCTGCAGGTTCTCCATGGAGCTGGCTCTATTGTGGGTCTAATGGCCCCCTAGAAATGATCTCATTTCATGGGTCATTTGGTTGTTTTCTATTATAGTGCTCTTGGCAAACATCTGCAAAAGGACCACCATGAAGACTGTAGATTTAGAAATAGAAGGGGCCTAAGAGAAGTTTTACAGTTAGGGTGACTAAGGCCCAGAAAGGTGAAATGATTTGGCTTAATTCACATGATATTAAGTGATAGAGTGAGAATTTGAATGCAAATCCTCTGACCCCATAGTAGCACTCTTCTTTCTCCTGCATCTTGCCAAAGCTTATTCACCAAGATCCATTGCAAAGGATGAGGGAGTATAAAATTCTACAGAGAACAATATAAAGCCTTCCAAATTAAATCAACATGTACTTTAATGCTCACAGATTTCAATGCAAGAAGATAAGGCATGCAGTTGAGACAGCTTCAACCTGGCCTATTTAAACCTGTCTTTTCTAGGAAAAAAAGGGTGAGGTATGGCCTACTTGCTTTTCCCTATACAGAACATTCTGTTTTTAACATTGTCTTTTCACATGCTGTCTCACAAGCTTGGAATGCTCTCCCTTTTCAACATTTCTTGAAATCCTTTGCTCCCTTCAAAATTCAGCTTATGTACTACCTTTTAAGCACACATCCTTTCCTGACTCCTTTAGTTATTAGTGTTCTCAACCAGCTCCAAGAGAAGTTACTATATATATATTTTACAATTATTTATCTATATACATGTTGTTCCTTGACCCCTTAGGCTCCTTGAAGGCACAGACTATTTTTTTCTCTTGTTTTTCTGTCACAATGGCTTATATATAGCCTGGCTTATTGAATGGAAATACTATAAAAGTATTAAGTACAATAATGACAACAAAAGTTGATTCTGAAAGGGTCTTTAGTAGTACTAGTATTCTGTTTTCAATGAAAATGAATTCTTATTATTTCTAGTAAAAGGTTTATGACGTAGTACAATGTAGATTGGGATGTTTTTTCCTAAGTAAGATTGAAAAACTTTACTAACATTATTGAATTGTTATTTGCTGAAGAGAAGCATCTGGCAAAGCTCCATGAGTCTTCAGCCTTCATGTAGAGTCAAAGAGTTATATAATCTTCCCATTCAACTGTTCTGTCCCACCTAACTGATGCTGGGGGCTTGGGCAGGGTTAAGGGCTGAGCTTATCAGAAGAAATTAGACATTTCCCAGGGTTATAGCGAATTTTGGAACTTGAGGTCAGATACCTTCTCAGAGATGCAAAAGAACAGGTCACAAACTGAGTTAATAAACAACCACACAGGGGGTCGCACAGAGGCTTGTATGTAATTCAATTCAGAAATAACATTTATAAAGGCTCTCCTATGTGCAGCCTACTGGGTAGTATGCTGGGAAAATACAAAACTTAGATAAGACATGATCCCTATTCCCATGGAGCTAAGGATTTTTAGCTTTGGATCAAAATTAGGTAATCTTGTCAGTGGGGCAAAGATATTGCCTGGAATGGAAGAAGAGATGCTAGAAACCAGGGATCAAAGCAGGAATCTGAAACAGAAACAATGATAGGCTAATTTGCTTTTCTCTAGTTGGTTATACTTCCCTATTTTTCCCAATGTGGGGAAGTTGTACTGTTACAGGTGGGGATATTAATTTTTATATCAATGAATTTGATGAATACATAGCACATAGTTGGGGGGATTGCTAATGTAATAGATGACAGAAGAGTAGCTCACTTGGATAAAAAGGAATGTAAATCTCAGAATTGTAAAGAACTAACTGCTCAAAATGAGTTCTTATCTTTTTTTGGATAAATTATATTCCAGGGTACAGAAAAATTAATAGATATTAATAAACCAGTGTTGTTGATCTTTGAGTATTAATAACAAATAATTATCACTTTATAATTTATAAAACATTTTATACATATTGTCTTATTTGAGACTCACAACAACCCCATGGAATAGCTATAAGAATATTATTGCCTGAGTTTTACAGCAGAAGAAATTGGGACTCAGAGAATATTAATGACATGGGCATGGCCATATAGATTTGAACCCACAACTTCCTGACTTCAAGTTTAGCACTCTAATATAATTCACCAGAAAATTAAATATTAGGCAAATGTCATTTTGATTTTTAAAGGGTTATGAAAGTGAATTCTGCAATTGCAGACAAGGGTTACTCTGAATTTCAATCTGGGTTGTAAAAAACAAATTATGCAAAGTATAGACCAGAGATCATGGCGAAATTCTAGAAAGCAATGATTTATGAGTCTTTAGGAAGGACTCCATGAGTTAGCATGGGTTCACTAAAAATAGTTATACTCAACTAAATGAATTTTCTTTCTTCATTATTTTACAGAGATAAACCAGGGTATGACTTCTTCATTAGTGAATGTTTTAATAAAGACATGGTTATTTATTTATTTTTTATTTTAAAAAGAGGTGACTTTCATGCTTATAAGTCTGTTAGAGGGTTAAATAGAAAATCAGTCTGAATTTCAGACAAAGCATGTTTCAAATTTTCAAACACATGATCAAGGCATTTGCCCATTTCAGTGTATTTAAGTTGCAAGTTAAGTTCATGGTCTTTTTTTTAAAGAAATGAGCGATTTGATTAAATTGGCATTTGTCAACTCAGGCTATCTGCAGAATACTCTGTTGGATACTGCTTTTTTACATTTACATAATACTTTACAGTTTTAAAAATGCTTTCTTCACAAAAACCTGAGACATAAATGGTACAAATATTATTATCCTTGTTTTACAAATGAGGAAAATGAGGCCTAGAGAGAGAAAAAGCAATTTTACCACAAAGCTATTGCACATTAAAAACACAACTGAATGCTTCTGACTTCAAGGTCAGTCTTCCTTCCATTACAACAGGCTGTGCCTATACAAAGAACTACACATGGAATGAGGGTTAGTTTAACCTGGAGGAGAGAACTCTAAGGGGCTGGCATATGCTCAGATGTTTCAAGAGCTGTCATGTAGAATAGAGGCAACCTCTGTTATACAAAGGAAAACCATGACAAGTGGATGAAAATTTTGGTCAGACAAACTTAAAAAAAGAACACAAACATTAAAGCTATTCAATGATGAAATGGGCTGCTTAATGAGGTTATGAGTTCCTCATCACTGGAGGTATTAAAACTGAAGCTGGATGACCAGGGAGGACAAAATTTTTGCCCCATGCAACCTGAAGCAAGGGCATTGCAGCAAAAGCAGCCTATTTCTGAAAGAATAGGCTAAGGTGCTGCAGAATTTGCTCATTTCTACTAAATCTTATAGGGGTCTTCTTGAAATCTTTCTATAATTCTTTGGAACTCTGTTTATTGACTTCCAGTGGAAGACATATTGGGTACAAATATTGTTAAAGCTTGACATAGCGGAGGTTTCCTTCAATGCAACTCCACAGAAATCTTGGACATCTTGCAGGGAATTTCTTTTTCTTTCTTCTTTCTCTTCATCTCCTGCATTATATCCCATTCTAAAGCTTCACAAGAGATTGGACTGGGTAACCTCTAAGTTCCTTTCCAGTTATAAATTATCTGAAAATATAAAAATGAATGTCTTAAGGGTTTATAAAAAGGACTTTGAAGTACAGAAGTCACTATGTCTACTTTTAGTTCTTTCCATGAGAAAAGTTTACAAAATGGGCTAAGAAGTTCCTAATGTCAATTTTTTTGGGGGGATTTTTGGTGATGGAAAACCTTCAGAAATACAAAGAGGTTGATTGTGGAACTACCCCTATCATGCTGCAACATTATTTTATCCCAGACCCATCTTTTTATATTTTAAAAGGGTGCGTGTGTGTGTGTGTGTGTGTGTGTGTGTGTGTGACCCTCTCTTCTGCATGCTGTGGGGATAAGACCCATATTTGAAAAATCTATTCTGAGGAGGTGGAAGTAAAACTTTCTTGGTTCATTATTAGTAGGAGCTTATGGTCTCAGACTTTCCTTTTATGAACTTACTGTATAGCAATAAGTGGGAGAAGACTTCACCTCTCTCCTCAAGATGGAGCCTCTTGGTCTTAGACATTTTTGGGGGCAGGTCTTCAGGATGAAATGCCCCCATTTCATGATGGAGTATTAATGGTAACCATTGGTAATCAAATGGTAACCAAAACCAACCTTCATTATTGCTTATATTCTCTGCCGTTGTGTTAGGAGTAGTGCTCTGAGCAAGAAATCCCTTTCTCACTAATACATCTTGGAATCTTGAAGCAAGTGGCTGATAGAGACTTGTGGAAGGATGAATTTTTCTTAATAAAATAGACACTACTTTATTGAAGAGGAGGGGGAGAGAGAGAAAAAAGTGGAAGTGATAGAAGGAATATAGAATGAGAGAGAGGCCTGCGAGAAAAAGCGGAAAGATGGGTAGGAGGTTGGGGAGGGAAATTCCTATATTCTTTTCTAAATCTTTTATGCTATTTTGAATTTGGTCAAGTCAAGAATAATTACTGTCCTATTTGCTAGTGTTTCTGTAGTCTGTTCCTCAGCTCTCCCTGAAGGTTGAAGGCCAAACTGTGCCTTCTAGATTTCAAGCTGGTAGTCCTATTCCATGATCATTTGAAAGTGATAAACTTTTTAAAGATGCAACTTGGTTTGGAATTGCAAAGATTCTGTTGAAAGAGCTATGGATTTGGAGTTCAAATCATGGCTCTGTTACCTATCATGTGGGTGAACTGTTAGAAAGTCACAACTTCACTGGGCCTCCATTTTCTCACCTATAAAGTGAAGAAGTCCTCCTGACTCCAGGGCCAGTGCTCTGTTCACTGTACCATCTAGCTGCCTAAATGTATGTGTTTGTTCCTGTCTTCCAGCTCCAAATTTATGATTCTGTAATTTTCTTCTGCCCTCAACAGGAAATGAGTCCTTAATCTAGTCAGAAGACCCATGATTATCCTTACTTTCAAAGACCCATTTTTTTTTTGACAGGAGTTAAGTTTGGGTGGGATTATTATACCTCATTTCCAAACAGCAAGTAGATAATGAGCCAATCTGTTTTGATAACTTCTTAACAGAATGTGGAGGTGAGGAGAGGAAAAAATACATGTGACTTTCATTAAAGAGCATTCCATTAAAAAGCATAAATAGCATTAAAGAATAAAGAGAATCACTCTTCAGAGCTCTATAATGCAGATCTTAGGCAAAGGAATTAAGTTCCAATTATGTACGTGATTCCAACAGAGACCTAGGTATTAGATTTTTGTGTTCCTGATACTACATAGCCTTCAGTAGATATATACCTCTCTGCAGTTGCAGTACCCTCCAATGGACAGAAAGTAAGGTAATACATGTTCATGTTTCCAATAGTTACATGGTCTTTAAGGAAAGCACAGATTTCCAAGGATGTTTAAATTTCAATAGATTTGGGTTTTTTTAAGGTGTGGAAATAGTTCCAGGATGGTGGTGGTACATATATATATACATATATATATGTATATATATGTATATATATATATTTACAGGGTATGGATAAAGTCCATTGTGTGTGTAAGTCTTAATGGATGCATTAAATTCTTGTGACTGGATAAATCACGTAAGCACCCATAAATTGCTGAGGATATACATTGTTCTAATGGATGTATTAAGCTCTAGTGCATGAATTAAATTCCAACAGATATACATAGTTTTAATGGATGTATGAAGTTTTAGTGAAAGTATAATTTTTAATAAATGTACAGGTTCAAATATATGCAGGAGATCATTTTAGCATATGCTCAGGAGATAGTTTTTAGTGAATAATAATAGCTAGCATTTATATAGTATTTACTATATGCCAATTGTTGAGTTGTTTCAGTTGTGTCTGACTCTCCATGACACCATTTGGGTTTTTTTTTTTGGCAAAGATACTGGAGTGGTTTGCTATTTCCTTCTCTAGCTCATTTTACTGGTGAGGAATGGAGGATAACAGGGTTAAGTGACTTGCCAAGGGTCACACAGCTAGTAAGTGTCTGAGGCTGGATTTGAACTCAGATCCTCCTAACTCCAGGGCCCATACTCTATCCACTGTACCATCTAGTTGCCTAAATGCATGTGTTTGGTTCATGTATGTATGGCTCATAGCAAATGCTGTTGGACCCACTATGCCCACTCCCTTCTTCACTAAGGGGCTCCTCTGCTTTGTACTTAGGTGTATGATCTGGACCAGCTTCATTCCTGAGGGAGCTTAGCCTCTCTAGGGGAATGTAGAGTAGGTTCCCTTTTCTTATACTCATTTGTGTATTTTAGTGGTCTCCAAACTCACTATGGGTCAGTGGTGTGATATGATAGCTAAGAAAACTGCATTGAGAGGCTTGGCTTCCAAAAGTAGGGAGGTATTATACTATTGAAGTCTGCCTTCATCAGACCTCACCTGGAC
This sequence comes from Vombatus ursinus, assembly GCF_900497805.2. Taxonomy (NCBI): domain Eukaryota; kingdom Metazoa; phylum Chordata; class Mammalia; order Diprotodontia; family Vombatidae; genus Vombatus; species Vombatus ursinus. Next base: position 4,083,924 of record NW_020954626.1, read on the forward strand.
TATTGTGTTTAGGTATGGGTGCCATGTTTTATGAAACACATAAATAATCTGGAGAATGTCCAGAGGAGTAGAGCAAAGATGATGAAGGGCCTTGAGTCAAAATCATAAGACTCTGTTGAAAGAACTGAATATGTCTAGTTTAGAGAAGACTGGGGGGGGGGTGAGGAGATGGGAGGGGAGCATGATAGCTATTTTCAAGTGTTTGAAAGACTGTCATGTGAAAAAGGGATTAGATTTGTTCTGTTTAGTTCCAGAAGGCAGAAGTGGGAGCAATGGGTGGAAGTTAAAGAGAGGTAAATTTATGCCTGATGTCAAGAGAAACTTCCTAATAATTAGAACTGTCCAAAAGTGGAATGGGCTACTTCATTTGGTGGTATCCTTCATTGGAGGTCTTTAGACACATGACAACTTGTTGACATTATAGTACTGATTCCTTTTTATGTATGGGTTGGTTTTGATAGCCTCTGATGTTCCAACTCATAAATTACACACACACACAAACACACATTTTATTAACCCTCCACTATAGCATCCTGGGAACGATTTAATTGTAGTTTAGGTTTAGAGCCTTTTGGCTTTCTAAGGGAGATCATAGTAGTTGGTAAGAATAAGGGTTCGGTCAAAGGTGGTAAAAGAGGACCCAACAAGAAAGTGATTGATATATTTTTTAAGAAGGATTTTAAAGAAGGATTTCTGTGATGTCAAGGCACCAGCTATGTTCAACATATGAAATTTTAGCAAGACATTAGTAACAAGGACTCAAGGAATAAAAATGAACTGTGATGGACTCCAGGATTGTATTTTTGAAGTGAGCTTTACTAATCTGCAGAATGATGAGATTAATTTTCATAAGTTTAAGGTGATTACTAAAGATATTCAGGGTAAAAATTGTTTGATGAATTTCCATGAAGTGGAACTTACTGGGGATAAGACGTGCTCCATGGTAAAAATGGCAGAACAGAGTAGAGCCCATGTTTCAAAAGTAGAAACTTATTTTGTTTATTTTGTGTAGGTTTTTTTTTCAAGAAGCACAACGATTAGATCGGGAAGATCTCTTATGCCTAACATGAATACATTTGTCATATTTGTAAGAAGATCATAGAAATTATGGTCAGGAGTTATAGATAAATGACAGGAAAGGAGTTGTTAATAAATGGATTCCCAACAGGATTGGAAAAGACATAGAAAAGATTCAACAGTTCCTTTACCCTTCTATAATGTATTTATTTGAAAAGTCAAGATGTTAAAGGGCCCTAAGTTTGAATAGGGAAAACTAATGGAACTTGCATGGTGAAAGGTGGTGGCTTTGGAAAACTTCTGGAGATGACCCAAGCATGAAAATAGAAAGAGATGATGGATATGAGCCACCAATTCAAGAATATGTGTAAAAGGAGAACTTTTGAAATTCTAAAAATATAAAAAATGATTATAGTGATGGCTTGGTTTTTGGATCCATAAATTAAAATGCAGCAATATTTGATGTTTTGAAAGATTACTTGTAATTTTTTAATACTTTATAATTATTCTACATTTTATTTATTTATTTATTTGCATTTGTTATTCTTAATTTTTTTTGAGTTCTAAATTCTTATCTTCCCTCCAGCCCCTTCTGCACACATTGAGAAGGCAAGTAATATGATATCAATTATACATGTGAAATAATGCAAAACATATTTCCATATTACCCATGTTGCAAAAAGTCAAGAAAAATAAAGTGAAAAAGTTATGCTTCAATTTGTACTCAGAGTTCTTCAGTTCTCTGTCTAGAGGAGGATAGCATTTTTATCATGACTCATTTGGAATTTTTATGGATCATTGTATTGATCAGAGTAGCTAAGTCTTTCATAGTTGATCATTGTTACAGTATTATTGTTCCTTTATATAATGTTCTCCTGCTTCTGGTCACTTCACTTTGCATCAGTTCATATGTCCTCCCAGGTTTTTCTGAAACTATCCCCCTTTTCATTTATTATAGCACAATAGTATTCCATCACAATCATTTACCACAACTTGTTAGCCATTCCCCAATTGATGGACATTCCCTTTATTTCCTATTCTTTGCCACCACAGAAAGAGCAGCTATAAATATTTTTGATTACTTGTAATCTTTATAAGCAAATGGTCTGACCTTACTGAGTTCTAATGAAGTTGTATAATTACTCTGTAAATAAACTTGTTCTTAAACTGAAACAATTTAGGTTAAGGCTTATGTCTTTAGGATTTCCCCAAGGAGGGAGGTGGAGTAGAAAGGTATTCAATGTGCAATATGAATCAGGTATGGGGCCGGCACTTATTTCTTACACATAAAAGAAATGCTAAATATAGAAGACTCTTAAAATTATGCTCCATGGGGCTCACTATATTTATTCTAGACTTAATGTCTTTACTTACTTGGCTTAGAAAACTGCAGCTCAGAACTCCTGAGCTCAAGAAATCCACCAACCTTAGCCTCCCTGGTAGCTGGGTTTACTGGTATGCACAGCCATACCCAGCAATTGTAAATATTTGTTACAAGAGTTTTGTTTTTGTTTTTTTCCCTAGCATATGTCTAAGGGCATGGGAGGGAGAGAAAATAATGCTTGTTTATTGAAAAAATAAAATTTAATAATCAAAAAGAAAGGCAACTAAGTCTGCTGAAGATAATTAAAAAATACTTCATTCAACTCTCTTTTCCCTATGTCCTTTTTTCCTCTGAATGCTTCATTTGCCAATATAAATACATTTATAGCATTCTGCACTCTGTATTTCATTTACAACTCTTGATTAATCTTTTTTATGAGTAATTTTAAATTAAAAATTATCAGTAATAGTATAAATTACTTCTTTAAAGAAAAATAGAGAAAGGATTCCTCATCATGGGAAGTTTTGTGTTAGTGAATGCCTCTGCTGCCAATCTTAAATGCTGTAGATAATTTGAGCATTTTTGTCTTTCTCAAACACCGTATTTGATTTAACAATGCAAAGAAGTTGTAGAATGGTATTCTTTTCTGAAGTATCATATTTCACCTCCATTTGCATGCCCTGAACATGTTACACTAACTCTTCCATCCTCTGTCGCTCTTCCAGAATTTGTCAATTTAATACAAAATCAGTAAAACGCCAAGCTTACAGTTCAACTAAATCACATAACTTTATTTTTGTCTTTTTGCCTCTCAGATCTGAAAGGAAGTAATAGTTTGTTGAAAATGTCTCTGTCCCTACAGTGTGACATTCAGAATCACGTGCTGTTTCCCTGAACACTTTGTGTGTGATCATCAGCCTGGTTTATGAAACACTGAACCTTACTCTTCAGAGGGAGGCCTTCTTAGAAATCAGAGGAAGGCAAGCACTTAGCTTGGTTTCATTTTGCTACATTGCTAAAATGTGGGAATAATTGAACAGAGGGGATTGTGAGAACTCCTCAGATGGAGGAGTTCACAGCCTATATGACAGGAAGTGACTAGAGGAAGGATACATATAATTAAGGGAAGCTCTTATTAGACAGCAAGAAATCTCCTTTGGTAGAAAGATCTAACTAAGCCCACAGTACAGACCCATAACTTCCTAAGGGGACAGTTTGTCTGATTCTAACAAGAGCTCTTTGTACATAATTCTCATAGCCTGGAAATATCCTTGATTGGTTATAAAAATCAAGGTGAGAATACCGGTACAGATCACTCCTTTCTTAGCAAATTAGAAGTGTACAGAAATAGATAAGAGGCTCAAGGTAGCCATCTTTGTGAGCCTGTTAAAATCATAGGAGATAGCCAGAGCTCCAAATAAGGCTAACTTTGAGTGAGTCTATTTGAAGCTTTGTTTCTTTTCATCTCTGGATCACATGCTCTAAATCTCTCTATTGTTTCTTTTCACCTCTCTTTCACATTCTTTGAATCTCTCTTGGTAAAGCCAAGATATCTGGTCAACTCTGGTAATTAAAACAGCAACAAAAATACTGTGTAAATTTCATGGAAAAATGTCAAACCGATTTGCATCCTTTTTTTTTTATTGGCAACTGGTTGATAAAATTCTTCTTCACTTGCAGATTGTTGTTTTCTATATGTGTAGATATAACTTTGGGTAATATTATGTAACAGAGGCCAGATTTAAGTTACCTTCTAGGAGTAGGCCTTGTAATTTTCACTTTTAGGCTAGTAATTGATACAGAAGAGACCTCAGAATCAGTAAGACTTGGGCTCAAGTACTACCTCTGCAATTTACTGGGTGTGTGACCCTGGGTAAGTCACTTAACCTCAAAAAAAAAGATTGGACCGGTAAGATTAGAGTCATGGAGGTGAAAGTTGCTAAGCACAAAAAAATTTCTTAGCTACACTTGGACCAAGAAAAGGAAGAAAGGGAACAAACTATATTTGGGACAACAAGGTATAAATTAACTCTCCAAAACTATTAAGTCAGAAGAGTTGTCAACTTATATTGCCAGAAGGAGTTTCCTTACTGGGAGTTTTCTAATCCAATGAAATTACAGGTCAAGATTTAAAACAAGGAGCATATTTTTTTTTTTGCCCATTTTTGTGTGTATGCATATGAGCACAGTCGTAACTATTTTACAGGCTAAGACAGTTGGCTGTCTGTTCTCATTTGCCTTTGTCAGGCATTGAATTTAATTTGCTATTGCAAAGAAGTTGTAAATTCTTTTTTCTCATGTTGTTTAAAAAAACCAAAGAGAGGCTCCTTAGCACTTTGGGTAGGTCATGTGTGGAGGATTTATGGAAGGACATGGACAAGAAGTGCATAGGATAGGAAGGTGTAGAGAGTTTGCTATCTTCACTAATGGTGGGAGTAGCCAGAGATCCCTTTAAACTAGTTGTGCATAAGTTGCTACTAGATTACATGTTCTAAATGTATCATTCTTATAGTGAGGTTATTTTCTCTAAGGATAAGCAGCTGGATCACGTAACTTCTTTAGGCTCCTTCCAGCTCTGTGATTCTACACTTTGGTATCTGACCATTCAAACAATCTTCTAGGCTCAGTTCTCTCCTTGCTAAGGCATATCCTTTAAAGAGATCTCAGTTACCTTGTAATGAGATATATGTCTCATAAATCTTTTATAAGACAAAGAGATTTTTGATTTCATTTTTCAGGATTCTTTTCCCATCTTTTCACCTTCTATGCCAACCAGTCTCTATCTGTTCTCCCATTACTTCAGTCATCCTTTCTCCTAGTCAGAAAGCCAATCAACAACATGCTTTGAATACACACAACATGACAGTGGACAAACCACTGGCCCTATTAGATTGTGAGCTCCTCTATTAGATGGTGAGCTCCTTGAGGGCAGGAATTGTCTTTTGCTTCTTTTTGTATCCCCAGAACTTAGTACAGTGCCTGACACATAGTAGGTACTTAATAAACATTTATTGACTGACTGAAGGCCAGAAAGACCTAGGTTCAAGTCTCATCTCTGATATACACTAGCTATGTGACCATGGTCAAATCACAACTTCTTAGTGCTCTAAGCAACTGCCTGATTCTTTAAGTTGCAGAGAAGGAGATATAACATTGGTAGAGGGAGTTTTCTTATCTGGGAGTTCTCTATCACAATGAAATCACAAGTTCAGTCCCTAATCCAACTGTACTTTATGGATTTGAGCAAAGGTCTACAAGTAGCATGCTCTCAAAGTTCTATCCTAGACCCTGCTATAGTCAACATTAAAAAAAAATCAGCCATTTGGACGAAGATGTAGATTGCCTGTTTATCAACTTTTCAGGTGGTACAAACCTAGGGGGATAGAATCAGGACTTGAAAGAATCTAAACAATGGGCAAAACCCTCAAGAGACAAAATTTAACAAGGATAAATATAAAGGTCTCAAATGGGGGAAAGATCTATTTTCTCATTCCAGGATTGAAGTGCTCTAGTTTAACAGCAGTTCATGGGAGAAGGGCCATATGCTCTTTGGTCATAAGATAGTCATGAGTCAGTGGTATGATGTGTCTATTAAAAAAATCTAATGCAAAATCCCCCTACATGAAATGATGAGACGTTGCTGAATGCTCTGCTGGTCAGATGAGAGATGAAGTGCTTTGTGCTTCTTCTGTTTCTTTGTAAAGTAACCATTACCATAAACTGATCTATATTTGTTTAAACCATGTTATTAATTGTCTTGATTGAATTGACTGGATGATTGGAGAAAAGAGTTAGTGAAAATGGGTAGACGGATATCAACAAAGCAGAGCATGTCCAGAGAAGTGTCTCCTGAATGTCAATGATTTGGAAACCACGGCATGGGGGACCAGCCGAAGGAACTGAGTTTGGTTAGTCTGGAGAAGAGAAGGCTAAGAATGGGCTAAGATAGTTATCACTCAGGAGAGATAATCACTATCTTAGTTAGCTCTATTATCCCCAGATATTTGAAGAGTTATGATATAGAACAAGGAGACTTATGTGCTTTGCAAGAAGGAAGCATTATGCCTGACGGGATGGAAGTTATAGGGGAACAGTTTTTAGCTCACTCTAAGAAAGGTTTTAGCTCAATTTTTAGAACTTTTTAACAATTGCAAATCTTCTCAAGAGCTGCCTAAACATTGTAAATGTTCAAGCAGAGGTGGGATTATAATTTACCAGGGATGTACAGAGGAGCTCTTAACTTTTTGTATATGTCATGGACCCTTTTGATAGGCTGGTGAAGCCTTTGGATCCTTTCTCAGAATAAAGTTTTTTTTAATAATCAAAATAAATACTAAATTTGAGTAAGAAGTTAGTGGAAAAGGAGATGTCATTTTTTTCTACGCAGGTTCACAGATACTCTGAACTTTATCCATTGTCTCCTCAGGAGTTCATGGACTGCAGTTTAAGAGCTTTTGTTGTTGAGCAAATTTCTTTATTGGATTGGATCCTAGGCTAGATGAGCTTCAAGGGCCTATCACACTCTAAACTTTTATGGTTCTGTAATTTATTTTTTTTAAAAAAGATTTACACCTTAAACACTTCTCATGGGCTTCCAACTAACTTGTAAATTTGCATCTGATATATCTGCTTTTTTTTTTTAAAGGACTAGGGAGATGCCAAGCTATGGCAGCAAGGTGTGGGCAAGGAGAATTTAGATTTGTGGGCTGCTGCAGCAGCGGAGAGCAGGGAAGGAAATGGCTCCAGGCCACCATTATATAGGCTGGCTCTGGGCCCAAAAGTCAGCGAGGAGGAAAGCCTAGGCAGGTTAAACTGTGGCAGATAGGTTAAACTAGGAGATGGTAGTGGGGACTAATCTCAACTCAAAGGAAATTACCTTGCCAGGCAAAGTCCCTGAACCTCTTAGTTTACTGAGGAAATGCCCAAATGAATGCTGAAGAAGTGTTGCTACAGAGGGATTTAGCTACCTTTTTAGCTTTGACCTTGGAAAATTTTGTGACCATGGGGATGCCCAAAGAAGCTTGTATATAGCATATAATAATAACAGCTAGCATTTGTATAGTTTTGTGAGATTTATGAAGCACTTCACAATAATTACCCCATTTTATTCTCACAACAACTCTGTGAGGTAGGTGCTATTATTTAATACCCATTTCATAGATGAAGAGACTGAGTCAGAAAGAGGTTAAGTGACTTGCCCAAGGCCATACAACTAGTAAGCATCTGAGGCTGGATTTGAACTCAGTGGTAGATCTCATGATTCCAGGTCTAACACTTTATCCACTGTGCCACCTGTGTTTGTATTTGGGTGCTAAATAATGGATTCATATCATCCTGGATTAATATAATCAGTTCCATCGAGTATGTGCAAATGTGCTAGTTAGATGAGTTTACTCATATACAGATTTAGAAGCTTATATTTTTATTGATTCTTTCTTTGAGGGACATATGACTTTTGCCTTAGCTCTCCACTAAAGCGCTTCAGTAACAGGGAGAAATTAAGCAGGCCTAGTGAAACCAAGCACAGACACTGAGCCACAAGTGTTTCTGAAATAGAAATTTACTCTGAAAAGGAGACTTCTGGTAGTACGTCTTCCCAGGTTTCTCTGAAACTATTTTATTTGTCATTTCTTATGCCACAATAGTATATTCTGTTACTTTCATATATCATGATTAGTTCAGCTATTCCACAATTCACAGGCAGCCCCTTAGTTTCCAGATGTTTGCAGAAAGAACTGACAAAGTTTTTGCACTTATGAATCATTTTCCTCTTTCTTTGATCTTTGAGGTATGAGGTCTAGTAATGGCATCACTAGGCCAAAGGATATGGACAGTGTAGTTATTTCCAATCATAGCTCCATCAACAGGGTAACAGTGCAAGTTTTCATGAAGCTTCTCTAGCATTTGTCATTTTTTTGGGTCCTCTGATTTGATCTGATGGGTATGAGATGAGACCTCAGAGTTGCTTTAATTTGAGTTTCTCTAATTCTTAGTGATTTGTAGGATTTTTTCAAATAGCTGTTGATAGCTCTGATTTCTTCCTTTAAAAATGCTTTTTCATCCTTTGATTATTTATCAGTTAAGGAACTGTTCTTTTTCTTATAAATTTGAATCTTAGGAATCTTGGAAATGAAACCTTTATCAGACCATTCTTTCAATTAGGTATAATTTTTATAAAGATTTTCCCCCTCCAAGTTAACTATTTCCTTTCTAATTTTAGCTGTATTGCTTCTGTTTGTACAAAAATTTTAATTTTATGTAATCAGTATTAATTTTATCTTCTAGGATCCTCTATTTTTTTTGGTACCCCTACATATAGATCTTAAAGGTAACCTCTTCTTTATTCCTCTTATTTGTTTATGATCTGCTGTGTCTGCTTTCCAATGTGCCCCTTGACTAGATACTGACTCCTTCCTGGAGAGGTTCATGGCTAGTAGTCTGTTAGTGAATTATTTAGTCTTAACAACCTATGAAACAAAGAAAAATACAAAATGGGCTTCAGTTTTCATTTCACTATGGTCTCCTTCAGATTTGGAAGTGATGGTGGCAGAGCAGTGGAAAAGGAGGAAGAAGGTGCTGAGAATCACAAGGTTTTAAGATCATCAGTAACATTAATTTGGCTGTTACACTAAATGTGAGATACTTATCTAATGACTAATGAGTGCCCACACTACTGCAATAACTATTCTTGCAACAAACAAAAAATCACAAGAAATAAATTATATAAAATTGGAAGGAATTGCTTTCAGGTTCTCCTTGGAGAGACAAAGGAATCAACAGAGTTGGTTTTGTTGTGCATCCCCCAACAACAAGAAGAATCATTTCATGAGATGTTTGTTCATTTTGTATTGTAGTGCTCATTATAAGTATTTGTAAAAAAAGATAAAAATGAAAAGAATTGAAGCTTATGTGTTGACATCTGTTTCAGAGGATGAAGAAGCAGAGCAACTCTACTAAGAACTCGGTAAGACTCTCCAGATTCATTCAATGTATGCTTTGATGCTTAGGTGGGTATTGGTGAGAATTCTGAAAAATATGTTGGAAAATATGAGTCAGGAACAAGGGATGGGAGAATCCAAATACTTGTGGACTAAACAGAATTCTCACACCTATGCCTAATGAATATTTCTTTGAGAAAAGAGTTGGAAGGTGCTGAACATGGCAATTTGTGTGACAGTGAGAAATGGTGGAGGGAAAAACTATTTTAAAGAAAACATAGAAAGACACACAACTGAGCCAAGTCATCCAAAAGGTGTTTAAGGATGAAAGATTTTTACAACAAACTCTTTTCACCTTCCAGGGCAGTAGGGTCACCCTAATGCATTATAGTCCTGGTTGTGCTAAGAGAAGTGGAAATAGCACTGAAGAGAATGAAGATAGGAAGAGTAGCTAGATTAGATTACAGGAAGTCTACAGGATGACACTTAGGGAAGTGATGCAATTTCAAGGCCATCGAGATTTTCAAGGTACTTAGAGGAGGGGAAGACACCCAGGGGATGGAAAGCAATCTTGGGCATTATTATTACTAGATAAAGGTGAATGAGACACCATCATATACCTATATTCACTTTTCAAACAGGCCTATTCACTAAATGGGTGCTCTCTGAGTCAAAGTGAGACCTTGGAAAGACCTTAGCTGAAAAAATCCAAAGTCTCCCACTGCATCCTGAGCCATCTCGAGTCATCCTGATCTATATCTGGCCACTGGATCCAGATGACTCTGGAGGGGAAAGTGAGGCTGGTGAGGCTGGTGACTTTGCACAGCCCTCTCTCACTCAAATCCAATTCATTTGCAAGTCATGTCATCATCTTCCTGATGTCATAGTCCTCTTTGAGAATGAAGGACAAACCACACAATATGCCTATAGATTCACGTGCCTACTGATCCATTTTTTTAATGATATTTAAGAAAATATACATGCATCCATGTTATCCTTGATGAAAGCTTTAGAAGAAAATTTGCAAGCTTTTTTCTCAAGCAATATTCTGTAGAAGATCATATCCTTACCAACTGACAATTGACTGAAAGATGTAGTGGATACAAGATCCAGCTGTGCTTGTAGTTTGTTGACTATAAAAATAGTATTTGATTTGGCCTAGCAAAATGCCACTTTAAAGGCTCTCCTTTAATAATGTGTCTCCCATGCACATGTCAAAATTATAAAATGTTCTTAAAATTTAACAATAGAGAGAAACTTGTTTTATAATCCTCTGATCACTAATACTGATTAAGGAATAAAACATGGACATTGATGCTTGACAAAGATTTTTATAACAAACTTTTTTCACCATCCAGGATAGTAGGGTCATAGGACTGTGAAGGAGTAGAACCAATGTAGAGTACAAGTTGAGAACTGATTCTTATTATATGGGAAGATATTCCAGATACTTGCATTTGTGGACCACCATATGTTTACTGCATCAAGTCACAGAACATTATGGAGTCTCCTAAATGACACCTAGATTAGATTGAGAGCTCCCCTAAGTCAGGGGCTTCCTGCATCTTTTTGTATACTCAGTGCTTAGCACAGTGTCAGGCACATAGTAGGTGCTTAATAAATATTTATTGACTGACTGATCTATAATTACTCTAAAGGGCTTGGCCTTAGCATGGGCATAGGAAAAAATTAGATGAAGAATGAGTAATCTTTAGTCTTCTTTCTTATTCTCCTTTTCTTTCTCCTTCTCCTCCTCTTTTTTCTCCTCTTACTTCTCTTTCTTCTCTTCTTCCTCCTCTTCCTTCTCCTCCTCCTCCTCTTCCTCTTATCACACTTATGTATGCATATATCTATATCTACATATCTTGAACATACACTGAAAATGGTAAATTATTTGGGTACAGAACTGAACAGGAGGAGGAGGAGAGTGGATTACATTTCAGGAATTTCAGAGGTTTTTTGGTGATCTCAAACTTTTATCTGAAATAAAGGCTTAGTTTTTAAATATCAATATTTTTCTTGTTATGTTGCATGCTGTGAGTCATAGAACACAGAAGTCTCTGAAGATCTGAAATTGAAGACCACTTAAAGTACAATGGAGAGGCACATGGCAGGCACAAGAAAGCTGTGACATGTTGCAAACAAGGAATGATGAGGAAGAAGTGATGTAAAGGATTGAATGAAAGAAATACACGAATAAAAAAAGGTGAGGTGGTCATGTGGTAAGAGTTAGGGATAACCAATGACCAGCTGTGTGTTGCACTACTATCCTTTTAATACCAAGGGGAAGCAAGGAAGGTCTTCAGGAGGCATAATAAATCATACCTGGAGAACTTATGAGGTGACATGGACCAGGGTCATACAAGATGGGCAGATGTGGGTGGATCACTCTGGAGAGAACATTCATACCTATGAGATCATGTATCCTTTTGAGTCTTTGAGTATTTAGTGTTTAAAATGTATCAGACTAGGAGAACATAATGTTTCTTGATGGCAAGGAATGTTTTGTTTCTGCCTTGTATCCCTAGTTCCTGGAATAGTGGACATGTTCAGTGCATAACAAACATTTGTTGAGTTGAATTTGTTGAATGGGATCACACAATGTCAGAACTAGAAGGGAACTGAGAAATCACCTTGTTCAACTTTATTTTCTACAGATGAGAAAACTTAGGTCCAGATAGGTTGAGCTACTTCTTCATGGATGCCAATGGTTTGCACTCTGTTAGACATTTCCTTGTCCCTTGGGAACATGTGAACACTTAGTGATTGGAACTCACGATCAGAAGGGCCGTAAATATTTAAATCTCATAGTGGCCAGTAGTGCCTGGGGATTTGCTGTTGTAAAAATGTTGTTTCCCCCCCTCCCCAGCATTCCTGGAATTGATGCACTGCCATGTGTATAAGTATTATTTTTTTCTTCATCAGGGGAAAAGGTTTTTTCCATGAATGATCTTGCATATGTGAGCTTGCATGCCAAATTGGTTGCTTATTAAAACTGGCATAGTGCCCTGCAGGGCTAATGCGTTAATAATGTGCAGTGTTCCTCTTAGGCAGTGGCACTGCTCCTCATCAGTATCTCTTAGGATCTGTCATTGCTGCTTAGGTCTCCATTTTTGCATCTGATGTTCAGCTGTGAGTCTTCAGGAGGAGGATTTCAGCACTGCTCATATATCATAGGTGACTCTTTAAAAAGGGATTTTAAAGATGGCAGGATAATTTAATAGCCACTTGTAATATTTGTAGCTCATGAGGCTAAGATAACGATAAAAGCAATCAAATTTCTGGCTCCAGAGCATAGTCTTTTCACCTGATCAGGTCAGAAAGGCACCTAGCTTTCCATGGATGCTGTTGGCTGGGTTTATTAGGATTTTTTTCATCTTCCTCTAAATGATCAGATACTAGCTAATTGGCCAGACTGAGGAAAGTGAAGAGGCAGCAATATCAGACATGTTTAGATGTCTGGTGCAACATAATGACTCTTCGACTTCCATTTCAGATGTTGCAAGAAGGAAGCATGTTTATTTTCACAATAACATGTAGAGAACATATATATATATAATGAGAGTGAAGAGAGACATATTTATTCTGTCCTCCACAGAGGGTGACTTCTCATGTTATCATCCTCATCAGAGGAATATGACAGCTTAGGAGCTTGCATGTTCTTTCAATCCAGTAAGAAATTACTTGTACATGTTATATAATCAAATTGATTAACAGTGCATTTGGAATTTGTTTTCAGTTTTAATGAGAAGATTAAGGACATCCAATAGGAGGTTCCTTAACTTTTGTCCTCCCCCCTCACACCTATTTGTGTTTTAGATCCTCTCCTCCTTCTCTACTACCTTAGAGGATGGGTTGGTTCACCTCCTTGCCAAGGTTAGTCCTGCCACCTGTGCCTTTCCTTCCCTGTTGTGATAGATTTCTAATCGATATTCTTGACTCTAATGTCTTCCCTCTACAATCTGACCTTCACATGGTTGCCAAAGTAATTAAATTTTTGAAAATAATTTCTTCCCCTTTTTCCTATGTGGATTGTTAAGCCAATCTCTTTTGACTAGTCATATATTTCATTGAAAAAAAAACAAACCCCTACAGCATTTTGGGGTTTGATGTAATCAGCACAATGACTCCTGGAAACAAGAAAATCTGGTGGACATCATCACCCACAGGAAACCCCTTTTCTATTGGAATTCTGTGAAGATATATTCTATGTCAGAGGTAAACACCTTAGATGAACCTGTTATTTAATGTGTTGCTTAGTATTGATAATTAGAGGATCATTGAACAAAAATATCTTTGTGGTTCTATCTATTAAGGAATATAATATTATCTTAACATATCCATGGCAAACACCTTATTAGAATATTTGTGCCAGAGTTTTGCTCTATTAAATCAAATGCCTTTTTTGGTAATTGATAATGGATACAATGGGATCTTGAGTCCTTTATACCTCTTAACCAATTGGGTAATATTTTATTTTATTTAAAAACTATTTAGTATTATTTCCCCAGTTACATGTAAAAACAATTTTAACATTCATTTTTAGAACTTTGAGTTCCAAATTCTCTCCCTTCCCCCACCCCATTGAGAAGGCAAGCAATTCGATATAGGTTATACATGTGTAGTCATGCAAAACACTTCCATTAATAGTCACGTTGTGAAAGACTAACTATATTTCCCTTCTTCCTATTCCCCCCCATTTATTCTATTCTCTATATCCTTTCACCCTGTCCCTCCTCAAAAGTGTTTTGCGTCTGCCTACCCCCTCCCCCAATTTGCCCTCCCTTCTATTACTCCCCCTACTTTCTGGAAGGGTAAGAAAGAGTTCTGTACCTAATTGAGTGTGTATGTTATTCCCTCTTTGAGCCACTTCTGATGAGAGTAAGGTTCACTCCCTTTCACCTCCCTGCTCTTCCCCTCCACTGTAAAAGCTTTTTCTTGCTTCTTTCATGTGAGATGATTTATCCCATTCTACCTCTGCCTTTCTCTTTCTCCCAGTACATTCCTCTCTCACCCTTTAATTTTATTTTTTTAGATATCATCTCTTCATATTCAATTCACATCTGTGCCCTCTGTCTATATATACTCCTTTTAACTACCCTAATAATGAACAAGGTCTTAAGAGTTACAAATAGCATCTTCCTGTGAAGGAATGTAAACAGTTTAACTTTAATAAATCCCTTGTGATTTTTCTTTCCTGTTTACCTTTTCATGCTTCTCTTGAGTCTTGCATTTGAAAGTCAAATTTTTTATTTGGTCTGTTTTTTTCTCAAAAATGCTTGAAATTCCTCTATCTCATTGAATGCTCATTTTCCCTCCTCATGGATTGTACTCAATTTTGCTGGGTAGGTGATTCTTGGTTGTAATCCTAGCTCCTCTGCCCCACTGAATATCATATTCCGTGCCCTGTGGTCCCTCAATGTAGAAGCTGCTAAATCTTGTGTTATCTTGATTGTTTCCACAATACTTGAATTGTTTCTTACTGACTGCTTGCAATATTTTCTCCTTGACCTGGGAACTCTGAAATTTGGCCATAATATTCCTGGGAGTTTTTCTTTTGGGATCTCTTTCAGGGGGTGATCAGTGGATTCTTTCAATTTCCATTTTACTCTCTGGTTCTAGAATATCAGGGGAATTTTCCTTGATAATTTCTTGAAAGATGATGTCTATGCTTTTTTTTTTGATCATAGCTTTCAGGTAGTCCAATAATTTTAAAACTATCTTTCCTGGATCTATTTTCCAGGTCTGTTGTTTTTCCAATGAGATATTTCACACTGTCTTCTATTTTTTCATTCTTTTGGTTTTGTTTTATGATTTCTTGATTTCTCTCATTAGCTTCCAATTGCTCCATTCTAATTTTTAAGGAATTATTTTCTTCAGTGAGCTATTGGACCTCCTTTTCCATTTGGCCAATTTTGCTTTTTAAGGCATTCTTCCCCTCATTAGCTTTTTGGACCCCTTTTAATATTTGGCCCAGTCTGTTTTTTAAGGTATTATTTTCTTCAGTATTTTTTTTCTTTTCTGTCTCCTTTACCAAGCTGTTGGCTCACTTTCCATGATTTTCTTGCATCACTGTCATTTCTCTTCCCAATTTTTCCTCTACTTCTCTTACTTGATTTTCAAAATCCTTTTTGAGCTCTTCCATGTCCTGAGACCAATTCATATTTTTCTTGGAGGCCTTGGATGTAGGAGCTTTGACTTTGCTATCTTCTGAGTGTGTGTTTTGATCTTCCTTGTCACCAAAGTAAGTTTCTATAGTCACAGTTTTTTTCTTCTGTTGTTTGCCCATTTCCCCAGCTTATTACTTGACTTTTTAACTCTTTGTTAAGGTAGGGTTCTGCTTCCAGTGTGGAGGGCATACTGTCCCAAGATTCAAGGGTTTTATGTAGCTGTTTTCAGAGATACTTCTAGGGACCTGTAAGTTTTCAGTTCTTCCAAGGTGGTATGATCTAAGGAGAGGTATTTACTCCTCCCCTGGCCTGTGCTGTGGTCTGTGAGCAACCACAAGGATTCCTTTCTGCCCTTGAAGTGTGGGGAGGATCCCCTCTCCACTGCTGCCACAAGATCTGCTATGCTAGTGCTCCTCCTCACCTCAGGACTGCCACCCACGACTGTGACCCAGATCCAAGTATGGGCAAAGCAGCAGAGTCCTACCTCAGTGCTAGCAAAGAGACCCCTGTAATTTCCTTCTGACCAGTTGTTCGATTCCCTTACCATCTGTGGACTGAGAAGCAGCCGCTGCTGCCTCCACTATCAATGCTGCTGATGATTCAGTCACTGTCAAGGTCTGCTCCTGGTTTGCTGAGGTTGGGGCTATGCTGTCACAGCTTGCACTGGACCGTGCTCCTCTCTAACCCAGGTCTGACAGACCTTTCCTGCTGACCTTCTAAGTTGTCTTTGGCATCTGTGGGCTGAGAAGTCTGGAAACTGCCTCTGCTGTGAGTGATTCAGTGGCCCGGAGGCCTGCTCCAAGTTTGCTGGGGCCCAGTCTGTGCTGGTGGGGCCTATGCTGGACTGTGCTCCTCTCTCATTGTGGTGCAACAGACCTTTTTGGTTGACCTTCCAGGTTGTCTTGGTCTGGAAATTTGTTTCACTCTGTCTTTTTGTGGTTTCTGTTGCTCTAGAATTTGTTTATAGTCATTTTTTGAAGGGATTTGGAGGGATTTGGGGGAAAGCTCAGGCGAGTCCTTGTCTTTACTCTGCCATCTTGGCTCCTTTCCTCCTTTTCTCGTATTTTAAACAAAAACACCTTCATAACATGAGCTGATCATTCTTATAAAGAGACTATAAGCTTCTTGAAGGCAGAACTATTTCATTTTTGTCATTGTTATCCCTAACACCTAGTCTAATACACATAGGAGGTGGATAATAAATGTTGGTTGAATCATATTGATGACGAAGTAGTTATGTGAATCTATAGTTATTGATGTCCTGTCGATAACCTTTTTTGGGAGAGAGAGGATAATACTGATTTTTTAATTTTAAGAAAATAATACTTTCTTCACCAAATTCTGGGAACTTTATCCTCTTTGAGAAAATAATGAAAATTGATCTTTTAATTCTTTTAAAAATTGTGTTGATCTGCCTCTTATCCCCTCACAAACATCTTCTATTTGTACTTAATTCAGCTTTCCTGGTATCATCTTAGTTGCCATTTCAGTTTCTTCACATAACATATTGGGGACCGAAGTAATATTAGAGTTCCAATGAGATGATTCAGCTGGCATTGATAGAATAGATTGTTATGGAAATGCTGGCAAATCTGTTCCATTCTTCATCTATTTATTTTCTTCTGTTCAACTTCACAATAATAGCTAGCACTTTATATAACATTTTAAGGTTTGCGGAATACTTTCCAAATACTAACTTATTTGATCCTGACTACGACCTTGGGAGGTAGGTGCTCTTATTATCTCCATTTTACAGATGAGGAAACTGAAAGAGATAGAGGTTAAGTGACTGGCCTAGGGTCACACAGCTGGTGAGCATCTGAACTAGATTTGAACTCAGGTCTTCCTGACTGCAGGTCTAGGGCTTTATCTATTGTACCAGCTAAAATGTGATTTGTGCCAAACTTTATGTATACATTATGTCAGCTCCACTGCTTTTTACTGTGTGTGTGTGTGTGTGTGTGAATGTGTGTGTGTGTGCTCGAGTGATATAAGTCTGCTCTTAATCTTCTGCCATCCTCCAATACAAGTTTTTACAAATAATTTTGAACTCTAAACCAGCGTTGCTCTCAGTTGCCTTGTCTCTCCATGTTCTTAGGTCGTCTAGCATTATTGCCAGAGTTTTGTATAGGTTCTATTGGCTTTGAGCAGAAGGCAGAAAGAATCAAATACATCTCAAATAATGCTGACATTTTATTTACCATCAATTTATTAGTGATCATTTTTTTGAACTAAATTCATTCAATTCTGAATTGATAAATCAGAGAATCCTGAGAAATAAGCTCTTCATTATGAACAGGAAGCTCATCTGTAGCAGGCAGTCTGATCACTCTAGTCAGTTCTCTTATGAATAAGGTTTGGCTGCTTTGTGAAATCATTAACATTCTAAATCTTCTACCTGATGAGCTTGGCGTTTTGAATTCCTAATGAGAACAACTTGATTGACACCCCATTTAGGATAATATACGTTAATAGAAAAGTCAAACACAGTTATTTCACCAGGAGACATGTAACACCATTAATTTGCAGAAGAAAAATAAGTATGTTGTGGCACACCTCACTACAGAGCTATCATTGAAACAACTGATTGGAAAAGTCATTGAATAATTGTGTTTGTGCAGTTCTGAAATGGAGCAGGAAACTCACCTTTCTGTTCAATTGTGCTACCTTCAATAGTGGTTTTTTAAAGCAATAGTTCCAGGCAGCCTTAAAGGGCAAAAAATGAAGGAAAATAAAAGGTCCCAGGTAACCTTAAGTGCAAAGTACAAATGACATTTTGCAAGCCAACTTCATTAGCCTGTCTCCCACATGAGCACAATAGTGACAAATGGACATTACTTGTTTTTCTTCATTATTTCTGGATCACACACAATTCTGAAGTGATTATCTATCAAGGAACTCAGAAGCTAGGAAATAAGAAAGTTGGGTTCTTTGTCAAATTCACAATCATCTAGCTCCTCAATACAGCCTTCTTAAAAAATATAAATGATTCACCTGTCCACACTTTTAAAAAAACTAGCTCTCCTTTCTTCCAAGGACATATGACACAGACAATGAAATGATCCTTTGTGACATGCCCCCAATAAATAGTTTCTTGCCCAGGGCAAGTGGTTCTTTGCAAAGCTTGTCAAATATTTTCAAAGACTGGCTTGAGAAAAGCCTAGGTTAGTGATCCACGACCTTTTATTGGTGTGGATAGTGAACCACACCAAGGATTTTTGCCAGTTCTCCAATATTGTACTTGGGATTGGTCATCAAATAAATGGGCAGCAAGTTGTAGTTTCTGAGAGAAAGTAAAGTGGACATAACTGTCCTGTTTTATATTGTCTGGAATTTGAGAGAAGCAGCTGATGCTGGTAAATTCATGAGCTGTATGAAACAATTTTATGAAAGAACTAAGGTCTAGTTCCATTGGCCCAATGAATGCTGCAGATATAAGGAAAAGGGAGGAGAAAGGAAAAGGAGGAGAATATGCATTTGTTAAATACGTGCTATGTGCCAGGCATTGTGCTAAGTATTTTAATGAATATTTATTTATTTTTGGTGAGGCAATCGGGGTTAAGTGACTTGCCCAGGGTCACACAGCTATTGAGTATCATGTGTCTGATGCTGGATTTGAACTCAGGTCCTCCTGACTCCAGGGCCCATGCTCTATCCACTGCACCACCTAACTGTCCCCTAATGAGTACTCAATTATCTTATTTGATTCTCACAATAACCTTTTGTGATTTTTGTTGTTGTTTAGTTGTTTTTTTTTTCAGTTGCATCTTACTCTTTGTGACCTGGTTTGGGGTTTTCTTGACTAAGAAAATGGAATGGTTTGCCATTTCCTTCTCCAGCTCATTTTACAGATGAGGAAACTGAGGCAAACAGGGTTAAGTGACTTGCCCACAGTCATGTAGCTAGTAAGTGTCTGAGACCAGATTTGAACTTAGGAAGATAGTTTTCCTGACTCTAGGCCCAGCACTTTATGCATTGTACTACCTCACTGTCCCACCATATAAGGTAGGTGCTATTATTATCTTAATTTTACAGCTGAGGAAATTGAGCAGCATGAGTGGCTTGCTCAGGATTACATAGCCATTAAGTGTTTTAAGCTGAATCTGAACTCAGGTCTTCCTGACCCTGGGCCCAGCACTCCTTCCACTGTGTACCGAAGCAGACAAATGTACCATATAAGTTTATAGGCTAATTAATCAATCAGTCAACAAGCATTTTTATTTATTTATGGCTAGGCAATGGGGTCAAGTGACTTGCCCAGGGTCACAAAGCTAGTAAGTGTTATGTGTCTGAGGTCGGATTTGAACTCAGGTCCTCCTGACTTTGGGGCCAGTGCTCTATCCACTGCGCCACCTAGCAGCCCTCAACAAGCATTTTTAAAGCATCTACTCTGTGCTACGTTCCATGCTAGGTGCTGGGGATACAAATATAGTAAATTAAACCATCCCTACTCATAAGGACCTTATATTTTAAGGTGATGGGGGTGAGAGTTTCATCTGTAAGTCTATACAAAATAAATATAATTATGGTAATAATTCACATTTGTGTGGAGATTTAAGGTTTTCCAAAACACTTTTCTTCATGAAAAGTGAAGATTGGAGATAAAAGAAATGGTGATGAGGTATGGGGGATAGACCAGGGGGAATACACATACTGATTAATGTATATTAGTGCTACATCCCACTTCCTTTGTGTATTCCTTAGGAACAGATAGATAGACACAGCTGACGCCTGACTTCCATCTCTGGACACTCCTGGTGAGTTGATTGAGAAGGCTCTTTCACTGAAAAAGAATTTCACTTTCTCTATCTGACTTTGAAGTATCAAAGCTGAGAATAGACCAGTGTGGTTCATGCAGAAATCCCAAATCTGAGGTAGATTATACATTTGTTAACTGTTGATAGAGTTGTAAGGAGGAAAACAGGAAGAGCCATCTCTGTCTATGTGTACATGAGAAACTAGTATACAAATGGGAGGTGTAGGAAATAAGAGATTAGCTGGAAGTCCTAAAAGGTGTGATTTTGGAATGAGAAAATGCTGGAATGGGGTGGGGGACTAGAGTAGAAGGACATATGTGATTCAGGCTGATAGGCAGCATGTAAAGACAGGAAATATTATCCATTCATCAAGAATTATTTATTAAGTACTTATATTTTAAAGATAGTGTAGGATGATAAGATCATAGATTTAGAGCTGAAAGGGACCTGAGAGATCTTGTAGTCCAATTTCCTTTTTCATATATGAAGAAACAGAGGCCCCAAGAAGTTAAAAGGCTTTCTCCAAGATCACAGAGATGCTAAGTAGCAAGGCTGGGTAGTGAATGAAGGTCTTCCATTCCAAATGCAGAGCTTTTCCCTCTATGCCACACTTCCTTCCCAAGGTTAAGATATTTACTTGCATGAGGCAGGTAACTGGGAATTTAATATTCGTGAAGTACCTTTTAAAAATATAAGATTTATAGGAACTTTTGAAGCTAGAGTAAAAACATTTTTTAGGGGAGATGTGTGAGTATGAAGATGGAAGGAGGATAAACACCTTTGAGGGACAAAAGGCAAAATATATGGAATTCTTATTTTTTAAGTGCCCCTTTCAAATGCAAAGTGTGGATAATTCTTGACTTACATAAATTCACATTATGCAAATTTGAATTTATGTAAAGAATGAGGAAAGGCATGGGAAGATATAATAGAAACATATACAAGGAGAGTTTAGAAAAAAAGTGTGGTTTCAGTTTGTTCCAGACTTTCATGGATTTGACAAAGATGAAACCTATGAAGAAGTGAGTAACAAGATTATAAAATCAACAAAAAATTAGAGTTAGAAGTGGATAAGAATGATATGGAGAAATTGATTGAGTCTCAAGGAGAAGAACTGTAGGATGACAATCTGATTGAGCTTCTAGCTGAAAAATTGCAGCAGAAGAAAGAGACGGTCAAACCCAAAGTGTTCACAGTGAAGCAGTTGGTAGAAGCATTTCATCATGTGAGCATTTTTTTTAATATTGAAAAGATGTATTCAAACACTTTAAACTTTTTAAAAGTCCAAAGACTAGTTGAGGATAATATTGCTTGCTATTGTCAGATAGATGAGGGAAAAAAAGAGAGCCATTGTCCAAACATCTCTCTATAGCTTAATAAAAAAAGTTGCACATCCAACCACCAGTGATAAAGGGTAGGTGCAATGGGTGGGGATGGGACAACATGCTGCACACTTTTGTTAACTTTACTATATGGTACTGTCTAAGTTTTATCATTAACTTTACTTTTTATTTTATGATTCTGTTTATTATGGTACATTATTTGATATGTCTGCATTTTAGTACATTTTATGACTTTCATAAAGACATTATTTGGTATATGTCTTTGTTGTATAGGCTAAGTGAAGTGGGTGGGTAGGGACAAATTTGAATTATGTAAAAATAGCTTTATGTAGAGGTCTGTGGAATGGTTCACTTATGTAACTGTCTGTATATTTATTAGTCTCTTTCAAAATATTACCTATAAACAAAGTTTACTTACAAAATCGTAATGTTTGGGCATATTTAGTTAAAAGGTATAACCCATTCAGATACCAGTTTATTAAAATTAAATTTTATTTTAAAATGTTTTTAATTATGATTAACAACAATTGCAAATTTCTACACAGTATTTCCTTGTATGTAGCAGGTGTTGAGAAAGGGTTTGTTGAATTGATTGACTTGTTTATTTTAAGGAATCTAGCATCTCTTAGATTTTTCCATTTTATAAGAAGCAGGCAAAATGGAATATTTTGCATCAACATTATTGTAAAATCATTATTGTGCTTTCTGGATTTAGTGTCCTCTACAGTATCAAGCAAAGGAGGAAAGTTCTCATTTTCAGAAAAGCAGCTGAGAAGAAAGTGGAGATTTCCCTTTCTTTAATTTATAGAAAATAGTAAAATTTTTGACACATAGAACTTTGTCTAGTCAGTCTTGTTATCTGAGCTATATATCTCAGAAGATTCTCTCTCCTTTGGTGCTTCATTAAAAATAATCTTGATGAATTTATTTAGATTGAAGATTTTCCCAGATTGAGGCAAGTTTTTTTTTCCCTTTCATGTGTGTTTGGTCAGTCAACAAATGTGCTAAGCACTTACTATGTGCCAAATACCATGCTAAGCAATGGGGATACAAAGGAGACGACAACATACCTATGTATATATGTGTATATATATATTATATATATAATATATATATATATCAACTAGGCACATGTAAGATAATATACAGAGTTAATGGGAAGTTATATCAGAGGACAAAAGGCTGAGGAAGCCAAGGAAGGCCTCTTGCAGAAGGTGAGATTTGAGATGAGTCTTGAAGGAAGTCAGAAAAACTAAGAGGTGAGGAGGGAGAGCATTCTAGGCATGATGGGACAGCCAGTGTAAAAAAGTCATGGAGCCTTAAGATGGATTGTACTCTGTAAGGAACAGCAAATAGGCCAGTGTTGTTAGATTATAAAGTATATGGAGGAGAGTTAAACTTAAGAAGAATGGAAATGTAGGAAGGGAACAGGTTATGAAGCCCTTGAAATACCAAACTGTTCTTGTTGTTGTTTCAATTGTGTCCAACTCTTTGTGACCCCATTAAGGGTTTTCCTGGCAAAGATGCTGGAGGGGCTTGCCATTTCCTTTTCTAGCTTATTTTATGGATGAGGAAACTGAGGCAAAAAAGGGTTAAGTGACTTAACCTAGGGTCACACAGCGTCTTCCTGACTCTAAGTCTGGTGCTCTATCCACTACACTACCTAGCTGCCCCAATAAGAACAACAGCAACATCAGAGGTGTATGTGATCAAGGTACTTTATACTTCTATCCCTGAAGAGCTGCCAAAATTCTTTGGTTAAGTCATTATCCTTTTTTTCTGCTGTTGTCTGACCTATATCCTCTCTCCATTGAGTGACATATTGTTTCTGATGGATGTCTCTACTAATGTTGTGGTTGCTGAGATGCTTATAGCTACCATATATAGGATTTCAGCTCTTTAGGACTATCTACTGGTCTTTACTGCAGGGGCTCAGTGACTAGAAAGTTTCTCCTTGACAAGGGTAGGTTTAGGCTTTCTTAGTGCACACCCATGGCTACAAACCAGTCCATTTACCCAGGGGAGCCAACAAAGGTAGTGGAATACCGTAGGCAAAGGCTGCTCCTTGTATTCTATTTGTCTGGTGCTGATTTAAGGTCCATGGTCCCAAACAACTATCTGATTCGGGGTTAGAAAATTCCTTATACTTCCCCATTAAGTCCTTGCTTGTGATCTTTCCCCAAATCCATTTAAGGGATTTTGCCTATCAAACCCTTCAAGAGCTGTGTAGGAGACTGCCACGCTAATGATGATAATAATGATGATGATGATGATGATGACTAGCATTTACATAACACTTTAAGGTTTGCAAAATACTTTGCATATGCTATCTCACTTGATCCTCACAATAACCCTGTGAGGTAAGTGATACTGTTATCCTCATTTTCTAGGTGAGGAAACTGAGACTGAGAGAGGTTGATTGATTTGTTCAAGGTTACACAGCTACTAAGTGTACTGAGGTAGGTTTTGAACTCAGATCTTTTCAAATTCAGCAAAATCACTGCTATGCCACCTAGCTGTCTCTCTAAGGTGAACCTTATTTTCAAGATGCTCTTTGCTTGATATGCAAATATATCCAGAAGCCAGAACAAGATCTAGGTGAAGAAGACAGCATCCCTTTCTCCCTCCTTCTCAAGTTCACATTTTTGTTAAAAAAAAAGAAAAAGCATATATGCCAGGAACAAAACTTTGCTGATATCCTTATACTTACAGGATCAACCTCACAGGATTGTTGTAAGGAAAGTGCTTTGTGAGCCTCAAAGCAACATATAAATGAGTCATTCTTCATTTATCATGAATATTTCTGGATATAGATCTGTATCTTTCTAGAATAACAGAATGTGGAGGAATTTGAAGAATATCAGGAGCATGTGCAATCAGTTTGTCATGACCCACGACTATGCTGCAGAATGAACATGCTTGGCAGAAGCTTAGGCTGAACCTGGACCTAACACTTGCAAATGTCTTATATTCTTTAATATTTTCAAGTGCTTTTCCAACATCAAGCCCTAAGTCAGCAGCTTGTTTTACAATCCAGTCAGACATAGAGCATCGCAGTCACTTGTATTTCTGCCTTGAAATCTCAGATCCAAGATGTTTGTAGTAGCTTGGATTCCTCTGTGTACATAATGATCTGATGGTGGGAATAATTTCGTAAAAAAATCTTTCTAGTTTTTAGTTCTTTGAAATAATTTTGGGGAAGGAAATATGGGACATCACTAAACAATACTTTATCTTTAGTGTTTTATTAATCTAAAAATGAAATTTCAGTTTATCAAAAATAATTAGAAATAGTTTCCCTCTCCTTTCAGCCTTCATATCTCTAGTTCTTTCTAGTTCCTTGATTTCCTAGAGTCAGGGTAAAAGAGCAGCTGGTCAAAGCCTTATATCCTGTTCCTTGGTGGCTATGGGCAGAGGATGTTTTTAGCTTTCATTGAGAGCTGTAGCTGCTGAGATTGAAGAGGGTCAGAAAACACAGATACCATCCGTGGCCAGTGGCCAAACGAAGCATCATTTTGCTGTACAGAAAGCCCTGGGCTGTGTTTAAAGGTCAGTCTGCCCAAAGGTCTGCTCCATATGACTTGCTAAGCAGTCAGAGCTATTTCTATTGATTGTCACTGTAAAGTTAAGATTTATGGACACTTAAGGACAATAGGATGTGGTATTTAGCATCTCTCCCTTTTTGTCCTAACCCCACCCCCAGGTACTTCTTGAAGGAGCAAAAATTTGACTTTTCTGTAAAGCAAATACAGAAGTTATTCATATGGGAAAGTAGTTTGCTGTTGTTCAGTGGTTTTTCAGTCATGCCAATTCTTGGTGACCCCATTTGGGGTTTTCTTGGCAAAGATAATGGAATGGTTTGCCATTTCCTTCTCCAGCTCATTTTACAGATGAGGAACTGAGGCAAATAGGGTTAAGTGACTTGCCCAAGGTCACATAGCTAGTGTCCGAGGCCAGATTTGAACTCAAGAAGATGAGTCTTCCTGACTCCTGGAACAGCACTTTATCCATTGCACCACTTTGCTGGCCCTGGGAAAGTAGAGTCATGAAAAAACTAAAGGGGGCCTATCTATCATAAGCTTATTCAGTTTGGTTGACCCATCTCTTATTGGGATATAGCTGGGGGTGTGTGGAACTTAGGAAAAGTAAAAAAAAAAACCTGTTGGTAGCTGCTCCCATCTTCCTTTCCTAAATCCTTACCCCTGATCTCACCTTACCCCATATTTGGTTCCTGGGGATGTATGGAGAGAGAATTTGCTCAGTTTGGTGGTGTAGTCAATAAAAATTGAGTGAATGGTGTTATCAGATACCTACAAATCTGCATTATTCTTTAAGCATTTCACTGGAAGGACTATTTTTACTTCATGATTTAGTCTCAAATATCTATAATTTCCATCTCTGATCTGACCCTGATTTTCATGTAGAAAAATCATGATGTGAAATTTGTTTTAGTGAGTTTCCCATCTCCATTTTTAGGAGACCCCTTTGACCCTCTTCAGGGTCTTGTATCCAGATGCAAAATCCACCCACACTTTTGGACCCCTCTAGATCACATCTCTAAATTATTTTTAACTCATGCACCCCTTTGATTGTCCAATGAAATCTATGGATCCCTTCTAAGAATAATATTTTTAAAGTGCACAAATCAAATGCATAGGATTACAAAAGGTACCAATTATGTTGGAATATAGTTATTAAAACATACCCACCACTCCAGTTTATGGGCCCCAGGTTAAGAGTCCCCGCTCTGGATAAATCATATCAAAGTTCTAGTGCCTTAATCCTTAAACTTTCCAAGGGATTTATGCTTTAAGAGAGTATGTTTAATATAAAGGAGTACATCACTAATGATGAAACTTCAGATGTTAGTAGTGGGCTGGTGGGGATGAAATTTTTAAATGAGGTCTTTCTGATAACCCTCATATCATACCATGTGGATGACTACCTATTTCAGTTACACCAAACAAGTTGTAAAGTACTTTTATCTACTAGGGTTAGGTTAGGGTGGAAGTGGGAGGGCCTCTAAAGGTTTGGCAGATGCAGCTGTTATGATCACTCATTCCCCTGTGGCCATCAGCTGGTGTCCACTAGGTGGATTACCCTTTGAAAGACCCAAAGAGGCAACTTAAAGAAATTAACAAGAAGCTGCTAGCTTCTTCCATAGACTGTGTGTAGTACTGTTCTGACTAAGTGGACAATATTAGGATGATTATTTCATATTTATAAGATTTTTTGGGGTGTTAACTGCCATATGGAACATATATGAGCCATGCTTCTAAGAGCCTTGAATTTAACACAATCATACTTGTAGAAAAATAATTCAATGCTATAAGCATCTGTACTCTTGTCAGAGTGGGTACTCTCTCCACTAATGCAGATTGTAGTTCCCCTATTAATTAGTAGATGGGTCTTTGACTATTACTGTGGACAAAAAATTATCATCCAATTAGGATGATGAGACTCTCTGAACTTAGGCTAGTCCTTGGATAGTCCACATATAGTCCCCCACTGGACTGTAATTGAAGTCTTTCCATCTTGGATCGATCAGTGTATAGTTTGCTAGCAGTGCCTTTGAGAAGTCAGTCTCCACCATATTACAATGCGGCTTATGAAGGTCATGTCAATGGAATGCAAGGTCTGCTAAGTCCTCCCAGAAACAAAAAGGCTTTGAATATGAGTTTTTTTTGGTCCAAGGATCAGTTTAGTTAAGATCAAGGAGGCTCATAACCTGGTTCACTTTAGGGTAATGAATTTGTTTTATTTATTTGTTTATCTTTGTCACTATAAGTCTTACAGATCATTTAAAATGAATGAATAAATGGGGAAAAACACTTATTAAGGGCCTAACATGTTCAAGGCACTACGCTGAGTTATTCGGCTGTAAAAAGAAAAGTGAGACAATTCCTTGCTCTTAAGGTGTGTGTGTGTGTGTGTGTGTGTGTGTTGGCATCTGGGAAATCAATGGAAGGGTGAGTGGAACCAGGGCAATCACTAGCCACATCCTTTCCAGAAACAATGGTAATATTGATTATTGATTATTGTTTTCAGAGCAAGATATAGAAAGCATGAGGAGGGATATGTGTATATGCGCAGTTAGGTGGCACAGTGGATAGAGTGCTGGGCCTGGAGACGGAAAGACCTGAGTTCAAATCTGATCTCAGACACTTCCTAGCTAAGTGACCCTGGGCAAGTCACTTAATCCTGTTTGCCTCAGATTCCTCATCTGTAAAATGAACTGGAGAAGGAAATGGCAAGCCATTCTAGTGCTTTTGCCAAGAAAATCCCAGTGAAGAAGAGTCAAGCACGACTGAAAAAAAATGGACTAAACATGAAACATGTATATGGCGATAGAAGCTGGCAAGATGCTCAGGGCAGATGCTTGGATGGTGTGTGAAGCATTGTCTTGGCTATCTAGGTATAAAGGGTTAGGTGAATTTACATTCATTCTCATCAATCAAGACACCCCACCTCTGATGGAGTTCTAATGGTGAATGGATTAGGGAGTAGGGCATGGCCTCTGAAGGTCAGTTTGGAGGGCAATATTTTGTGGGAGGAGAAAAGGGGCAAGGGAAGGGCAGATACCAAGAAACTAGGGATGGATGGCTATTAAGTTACAGATACAGTAGTTAGAATCTCCATTGGTAGAGGGAGTAGGCACAATGAGGAAATGATATATCTCTGAAGTATCAAAGGAAGATATTCCACAAATAGCTGTCTATGGAGGCATGACACTCCTGGCTGGCTGAGCTGTCAGTATCAGGTAAGCCAATAATGATTTTAATTAATTTTTGTACCATTACTCCTTTTTTTTGCCCATTGGCAGCTCAGCCAGTCATTGATGGGAGATGAGGGAACTCTCTGGGATGCTGGATCCTGCTTTCTCTTTTACCTTGGCTGATTCATTATAAGAGGTTCTTGGACAGCAGTTTAAGGACATAAAATAAGCTTGGATACCCTGAAGATGCTGGAGCAGCAGCAGACACTACCAAATCTTCACACTGCTTCTTAGTTTCTTTTTTACTCCCTTGTAAATTACTAAGAATGTCAAGGCTGGTGTTTGGGCTGGGCTTGACTCAGGTCAGTCCTTCAGTAGTTTTGGTTTGACACTGGGACAAAATGAGACATTCAGATCATCTGACAAATAACAAAAGGAGATTTACTTAGCCATAGCAGAAGAATGTTCAAATGAGGATAGACATTGAGAACACCACTTGAATTGATTCAACCAAGTGAAACTTCCTTGCCCTACTCACCCATCATTATCCTTCAGCCAAGCATCAGTGCTTCCCTGGAACTCCTGTTGGCTGTTTTGTACTCAAGAACCATGAAGTGATATCAACAATTTGGGCTTTTAGTCCACTGAACCAAACACATCTCAAGTTGATCTCCATGCTTTTTTTTGTCTTTGTTTTTGTGAGGCAAAAAAACAAGGCTCAAGTGACTTGCCTAGGGTCACACAGCTAGTAAGTGTCAAGTGTCTGAGGCCAGATTTGAACTCAGGTCCAGCTGCCCCTTGCATTTTTTTTTAAAAGAAAAACTCTAATAACTTTCATGGGGCAGGGGTTAGGATATTCTTCTTATCATAGTTGGGAAATTAGGCATATTATGCTAGCAGCCAGAACTCTCAAATCTCCCAAATGCCTTCAGCATACTATTGGTTTTGGGTGGCTTGTTAAATTTTGAAAAATATTATAGATGAGGGAGAGAGTAGGAGCAAGACCAACTAGGGAGTCTCTCAGAATGGAGTAATAAGGAAATAAATATGCTTTAGCATTGAAGGACCTGTGTTTGAATCTTGGCTTTTCTTTCTCATTTTACTATGAGCAAACATTCACCTTCCCTGAGCCTTAGTTTCCCCATCTATAGAATGAGGATGTTGGATTAGGTGACCTCTGAGGTTCCTTACATCTCTCAGTCCCATGATCCTTGTGACCAATACATGTTGCTTCTCCACTCTGAAACACTGTCTGATACTGTCTTTTTACCTCTTCCTTCATTTCTATCTTCCCTCAGGGATTTAGTCATGTTAAAAAAATACCCAAACCTTGCAGGTTCTATGTAGATAAAGGGTGGGACTTTGGGGGTATATTTTAAAAGGTGAGAGGCATTCCATATTGAAATGGTCAAAAAGATAGACGATACTGCCTTCCTTGCTGTAAATTGTGTACTTTATGTTAGAAATGATTATCATCATTCCTCACATAGAGGCTGCTGATGAAGCACTCTGGAGTCTGCTGTCCATCTGATCACCCATCCATTCAGTCTTGCTTTGCAGAGTGCCCAGTTTTGGTTTTCCAAAGTGTAAGTCAATGTCAGAGGACTTTATGTGCTGGTTAAACTACTGCAGCCAATAAATAGGAAACACACTTTAAATGCTGTAATTATATTTTTAGAGTACTGTGTGTGCTGTAATAAATCAGAGGGGGAAAACACATCAGAATTGGAGAATTGTGCTGAAGACAACAAAGTCAAGAATCTGGCTCTCACTCTTCAATGCAAAACTATCCTTTAGAGATCTTAGCATGTGGGTTAAAAAGGCCTAGTATATAAAATACAGACCAGCATCCGAATCAATCAAAATATCTGTTAACAAGCATTTATTAAGAACATACAACGTGCCAGGTATTGTGCTAGGTTTTGGGGATATGGAGACAAAAATGAAACAATTCTGGCCTTCAAGGAACTTACATTCATTTGAGTATGAAAGGGATGATGGTGTCATGGAAAGAGTTGTATGGGGAGTCAGAGAACCTGGACTGACATTCTAGATTCACCACTTACAACTTGTATAATCTAGAACAAATCACTTAACCTTTCTAGATCTATTTCTTTCTTTCTTTCTTTCTTTCTTTTTTTCTTAAAAAGGGGTATAGGTGACTCAAAGATTCATTCCTGCTCTAAATATCTGATCCTGTTCTGAATCTTCATGTTCCATTCCATAAATAGAATAAATCATAACCCAAACTACATAGTTGGAGAAGAGTTGAGGTAATAGGTAGATTTATGAGATAATACCCATTCAGGTCTTAGATCACTAGGTGATCTAAGAAATATAGAAGGAGAATTTCCTGCTTACAAAACCTGGTTGTTGGTTTTCATGTTGACCCTAGAAGAGTTGTGAATTTAGGTGGAGCTTGTTTTGGTGCTCCTCCATCCCCCCTTTGAGTGATCCCTACTTCTTTCCAGTGCTGTCCTTCTTTCTTCCCCAGTCCAATGCCCTCATGTAATTTTTCAGTGCACAGGTTCCCACACTGTTATATGCTTCCAAGGCAATGTGGCATGCTCCAGACCTTCGTTGCCCCCCCCCCCCAAACTTACTAACTCTCCCTCTTGCTCCTTCTGGGCTTTGTTACAGGGCTGAAATGATTCTGAAATACTAATTTTAAAGAAGGTGTTATTGGTTTATAATTATTAATGTGCAGCTGCTACCCAACTTCATTCACATTAGGGCTTAGGTCTTCAATGCTTTAACCTCAGTTAGTGAAGAAAGCATGTTATACTGCAAAGAACTGTGGATTTTAGCCAAGAGCCCTGGGTTTGAACCCTTGCTTTAAAAAAGTATTACCTATGTTACCTTGGGCAAATCATGTAATTTTTCTGGGTTTCAATTTTCCAATCTATAAAATGGGGGAGTTGGGCTAGATGACCATTAAGGTTCCTAAAATCTATGCTTTTATAAGTAGAAATTTTGGATATAGTCAATAGAGGGGTTAGTTTGAGGTAGAGAGGCTTCATGAAGTCATTCAGATTATACCATGTAGGTTGCTACCAACCCTACCTGCTTATAAGTGTAGACTTGTCTGGCCTCTTGACTTCTGCTCACAAGGATTTGACAGCACTAGCTAATATGGTGTGCTAGACAGCCCTGATTTAGTACTTTTTGAATTATTAAAATCTAAGGAGTTTGCTGCTTACCTTCTTTATGTCCCAGAAAAGATCAAGGAGGAGATGCTGGCAGAAGAATTGTCTTCTCATTTGCATTTTTGAGGTCAGCTCCCCCAATGTCTTTATTCAATACTCTCTCCCCTTGGCCTCAGTTTCCTTATTTGTAAAATAAGGTAGTTGGAATAGATAGTTTTGGGGGTCCCTTACAACTATAGAACTGTGATTGATTATTTCACTTATTCTCCTGAAACCTCAGAAGTCAGTGGGGAGGAAGCCACAAAATCAAAGGAATCTACCTTTTTTCAATAATGACCAGAAAGGGAAGAAATTCAAAGGCTTAGGGGACTCCTCACTGTGAGCAGAATTACCTTTTACATTTCAATACCCCCTGATCTTGTATTCATACGGCAGGACCCACAAATACACTTCACTCGCATATGCTCAACACATTCACTTAAGTAACTCGATTACCCTAGCAGGCACTTTTACATAATGCAGCCTCCTGTCACGCTGGACATTCAATCATTCAGCACACTCCAAAGCTTTCTCTCCTCTAATATCACTTTACACACAGCTAATGAACACAAGTTCCAAATAAGTGGCCACGGCAGTCAATAAAGAATTGAAAATTCTTTACCTGCTTGTGCCTGCAGTTAGTTGCCTCCAGAGCCAATTAGTGGACTCCTTTCTTTGTGCTGTGGGAATATGTCCTTCTGCTCACCCTGAGGTTATCTCTTCCTCATTCTCCTTCCACATTTCAGCAGCTCTGTACTATGCAAATAGCAGATACCCTTGCAAGTCTACTCATCCAAGACAGAAGTACTATAGGTTGGTGTGACCTTGGGAATTTTATTTTATTTTAATCCACTCAAACAGGGCCAAGTGGCTTCTTGGGAGTCTCAGGAGGTAGGCTTGGACTCAAATATGTTTGGAGGAAGTGTGAAATAGTAGAACAAGAACTGTAATTGGAGCTGTAAAACTTGAACCCTAGTTTCATTGTTTACTAGCTGTGTGACCTTGGATAAGTCACTTCATCTCTGTAAGGCAGGCAATGCAGATATGTAACATATCATGGAATGCATATCCTCATTTTATAACAGAGGAAATTGAGGTTCAGGCCTAACTCCAACATGGTTACCTCTCAAGTCACACAGGGACTTAGTCCCCTCAGATGAGCTCTAAACCAGATTGGATTCTGATATCTAGGTAGATATTAATGATTCTCAGAATACCCCAAGAGGGTCAGCAATTTATTGAGTACAGCAAAATACCTAGAGGTTTCAGGGGTTCACCCTGAGCAGTGCGGCCAGTCAGGGTATTCCAGGATAGCCAGGACAAGGTAACAATATCATAGGATTGTGGCAAGGACCAAATGAAACAAAGTCACTTACCTAATGTTGTGAAAAACAAATGGCATCTCACCTCTGATGTTTATTATATGCGTGACCTTTGGTAAATCACTTATATTCTGTGTTCCTGAGTTTCTTCATCGATAAAATGAGGGTTGGACTAGGTGATCTCTGAAGTCATTTCCAGATGTAGAATTATGATCATTACTAATATAATACGCTTAATTGTAGAACTTAAGACTCATACAGGTAGATCTCTTTAGATCCAAGAAGGTGTAAGGATGTTTCCAAATTCACAGAATTTTCCCAGACACCAGTTTCCACTAATACTGACAAATTCCCAGAGGTTTCTACTTCAGTCTGGAAGTGGAAGTTATAAAGAAAGAGAGAAAAGAGCAAAGGGAAAAAGTTTTATTTGTATACATTTCCTTGATTTATTATTTAGAAACTACTTCCACTTAAGCTGGCACAATATACATCTGTGGTATACTGGAAAGAGCCTTGGATTTAGAGTAAGAGAAACAGGGCACAGGACCTAGTTCTGCTACCTTTGTGAAATTAGGTGGGTCATTTATCTTCTCTGGGAACCTATTTTCTCACCCCCACCCTCCACCTCTAACTCCTGTGACCTACAGCTTTAATCCTGATTTCTCAACCATACTCAAATCTCATATTTCAAAGTGATGTACAGAATATTCCACTTAGATGTTCTGTCCAAATTTAAAATACAACATTTTAAAAATCCCCACCTTCCTTCCTTTGTGCCTATCTCTGGGCTTGTTAGGTCTTTCAGAGTGAAAAATGATGAAGAGGATCCATTGACACAGAAGTTGACCCCACTGATTCTAACCTCCCCCCTTACCTTTACCCTCCCCCCAACCCTGTCCCTGGCCCCAGGCCCAGGGCTCCTTTTAGATGGGTTTCAAAATAGGCCCTTTAGACAATGGTACCTTGCATAGATGTTGATGATTGCCTGACTACCCCAAGAAGGTTAGAGCTTAACTTAATGTAATAAGACTTCTGTAGGTTTCAGGGGTTCAACCTAAGCAGTGGGGCCAATCAGGCCATCCCTGGGAACTGGGCTAAAAGACCTTTGGAAATTCAGCAGCCAGTATTGCAGTAACGGTGTCCCCAGGGAGCTATCCATGGTCCTATGATTGCTTTGTTGCGTTCTCTCTTTGATCACTCTACCTATTCTAGCCTGACTTGCTCGCTTCTTGCCTCCATCCCCCAACCTTTTAGTTTCATTCCTTCCTCAATTGGCTTGCCTAATTTTACCCATTGTCTCATGCTCAATTATTGTATTTAATCTTACTGACTTTAGCATGACTGGCATTTGATTCTCACTTGATTCCTTATCTTACTTTGCATATCCACCCTGCCTCAGTATCCTGAGTCCCCGGTTCCATAGCTCAGTACATGGTACTCTTTTGCCTCCTCTATCACCAAATCCTGTCCCTCTCCCTTTTAAAGGATCCATCAGTTTCATCTTTTCCTCTCCATTCTGATTGCTTCCATCATTATTACCTTGTACCTGGATTTCTGCCATAGTTATCTAGTTGAGCTTTTGGCCTCCAACTTTCCACATTCCAATCCACCTGCAAACAAAAGGTCTATTACTCAAAAATCCACCATAATTTTTTTTTTTTTTGCTGCATCTCATATAAAGGTCCTCTCCAATCAATTCAATTTATTTATCAATCAGTCAATCAAAAGACCAAGCATTTATTAAATGCTTACTATTTTCCAGGTACTGTAGTAAGCACTAGGAATAAAACAAAAGGTAAGGGGCAGCTAGGTGGTGCAGTGGGAAGAGCACTGGCCCTGAAGTCAGGAGGACCTGAGTTCAAATCCACCTCAGACCAAACACTTGACACTTACTAGCTGTGTGATGCTAGGCAAGTCACTTAATCCCAATTGCCTAAAAAAAAAAAAAAGCCAAAAAAACAGAAGGTAAAATCAGTTCTCAAAGAGCTTACATTCTAATGGGAGGGACAAAATAGTACATAAAGGATACATACATTCATCAAGGAAGTCACCTGAGAGGGGAAGGATCTAGCAACTGGAGGACAGAGAAAAGCATCCTGTAGAAGGTGGCATTTGAGCTGAGCCAGATATTCTGAGAGGGGGAGGTGAGGAAGGAGAGTATTTCAAGCATGAGGGTAGCTAGAGCAGAGGAATGGAGATGAGATATGGAGTAGTTGAATATAAGGAAGTAGTCCAGTATACCTGGACCATAGAGTGTATGGAAAGGTGTAAAGTGAAATACAGGAAACTTTATCTCTTACTTCTCTGTAGTCATGTCAATTTTCTTACAGAATATGACCCTCCTCTCCCCTTTTCTTGCAGAACTCCTTGCCCCAGTAATTGCTTTGTTCTGCTTATGCTGTTCACCTTACAGTTAATGTTTCCCTACTTCTTAACTGCCTATCCACCTTTTCTATTCCAGGCCCATTTTCATTCCAATTTCCTCCATGAAGTTTTCCCTGACCAATCCAGCTCAACTTGAGCTCTCCCTTAACTTTTTAAAAATTATTGTCTGTATCACATAATGAGCATTTTATTATGTTTAGTCTTATTCTCTAATGATTGCACGTGTGTATTTTTTGTTTTCCCAACTAAGTTGTAAGCTCCTTGAATTCAAGGATAATATTAGGTACTGATCCCTAGGGTCATTCCCCCAGGCTTAGAATAGCTTTGGTGCCTAGCTTAGGCTCTTCCTCTCCATCTCATCTTCTTTCATAATCCTCTGGAATTCAATGTTCCTGTTTAAGATTTCTCTGATAAAAGTATTAAATAATTTCTAAATGACCACCTCATCCACCTTACTTCAATTATACACCAAGATGGTCACAGTTTAGACCTTACCATTTCTTAGGATAATTCGACTTCCAAGATCTTGAACTTTGAAATTACACTCTGACTACAACTTCCCTCTTCCATTCTCATACATATTAAACTATTTTTTTTGTCCTTTGAGTGGCCATTAGTCCACTGTCCTGTTCTCTCAAGCAATCTTTCCTATTCTTTTTGTTTCCTTACCAAGTTCTGACTGCATGGTTTGCTGTTTTAATGTTTCACTAGCTACTACCTTCTTGTTTTCTTGACCTTCTATTGGTCCTGAACTTCAAATCTTTATCCCCAGGGAAATTCTTGCCATCCAATTTCTTTATTCCTACTGTAGAGGTATTGAGAATAGCAATCAAAAAATGAGTTGATTTTACCCACTGAAATTCATGGTACATAATTTCAGTTTGGCTTTCTTTGCTGCTGGTTGATAACCTCTGACTATTTTGACTCCTTATTTAAGTTCCTGTAGAAACCATTCCAAATATTGTCTTTTTTTTTCTTTGCTTCCCCCCAACCATACTGCCCTACTCCCAATCCCACACTTATGGCAGGGGGAAGACTAGTATTTTATGTGTATTTAACAAAATCTGAAGAGATTCAGATTCATAACTTGGTTCAAAATCTAGGTGTGTAATGGTCTAGACTGCTCCAGGAACTTCTTTACGTGGTTCTCGTGGCCTTCTCAGTCTCTATTACTTTATGAGTCAACCCATTCCACTTTTGGATAGCCTTAAATATTAGGAAGTGATCAGGTAGTTGGACAGGTGAGTTATCTTTGACCTTGTGTCTTTACCCGCCACCATTTATTCAGAAAACAAAAGACATTCCATAATCCATTCATGAAAACCATTCTCACTAATTTAAATCCATACATCATCTATTTCAGTTTCCCAATTAAATTGTAAAATCTCTGAAGGGAGGGACATTTTGTTAACAAATGAAGGAAGGACAGTCTATTGGCCTTTTTAATCAAATTTATGATCTTTATTTCAAGTAAATATAGCTACTCAAACTGAACAATGTGATGGTGTTAAAAATTCTGTTTTTTTTCCTTAGATTGGAAGACTCAAGTTTCTATTGAGCCCTTCAAAGCTATTAAAAACCCCGGCACTTATATAAAATACCAACATCAGTTAAATGCTGTTGTACTATAGCATTAGAGGGTGTGTGTGTGTGGGGGGAGGGGGCTTGGAGATTTGTTTGTTTGCAACTGATGAAGGGTAAAGATAAACTTGGATTTTTTTCCTTTAAAGGGTGAGAGGCCCCAAATTTCAGTATAGGATTACAAGAT
Source organism: Vombatus ursinus (assembly GCF_900497805.2). NCBI lineage: Eukaryota > Metazoa > Chordata > Mammalia > Diprotodontia > Vombatidae > Vombatus > Vombatus ursinus. The sequence continues at coordinate 4,120,848 of NW_020954626.1, forward strand.
GATATACTTAGAGCTGGAAGGACTTCAGAGGCTATCTTGGCTGGCTTCTTCACTTACAGATGAGGAAATTGTTGCCCAAGATCATCCAGGCGACAAAGTGAAGATTTGAACTGAGGACCTCTTTATCTAAATCCAGTATTCTTTCTACTATACCACCTGCTGGTTTATACAGGGAATAATTAACCTTAGTATTATGAGTAACACTCATTTTCTCCCTTCTTCCTACATAAATTTTAAGGAGGTCTGGTGTGTTAGCTTCCTTAAATCGATCATCTTTTTGAAATGTGCTCTAGAGTCCCCTGTGAGGATGTGCTATTATCATGGTGCCAGCTTTGAGATATGGGGAACAGTCAAATTGTGAGGATGCTAGGAATGAGGGTCAATAAAAATGCAGTGTACGGAATTCAATTTTGGTAGGTCCAATGGGATTGGGATAGGACTGGACCTGTGATATCATTGGTAAAGAGAATCCCTAGGTGAGAAAACTCCCTCTACCAATGTACATTCTCTACAATTTAGAGTCTTAGAGAACTGCCTGGAGAACTAACAGGTTAAGTGAGTTGCATAGCCAGTACATGCTAGAGATGGGACTTGAACCCAGGTCTTCCTAATTTTGAGGCTGGCTCTCTATTCAGTACACTTTAATGTCTTAACTGTTGCTATCTGGATGAAGGCCTAATGACACTATTTAAAGACTAGACTAATGGGTAGCTCCCTTCTCCTTCTCTCTTATCTATTTCATAAGATGGTGGTGAAATCTTTGAAGATCCCCATAGCAAAGTATTATGGTAATCCAAAGTGTGTCATGCTAACGACATAAGAGACCAACCTTATTTCACACTGTTCCTACAAGGACATAGCTTTTCATTGTGAAAGCTGAACCAAAAGGAGCTTGATCAATTCTCCTGAGAGAATTAATGGGAGAGGAGGATGCTGGCCAAGAGCCAAGCACCACCCGCTGTACCCAAGTGACTGAAGATTAGGGCTATGTTTGTATTGGGATTCAGAGTCAGTCTTTCTTAGTTTGTGTATAAATATGCAAACAAGAGCCATGGCCCTGTCCAATCAATGGTTAATGCTAAGTGCAGGAGTATGTATGTGAGAAAGAAATCTACACTATGACACATAGAGAGAAGGGGTGAGAATTGATAGCATCATTAAATTATTGATGAGATTGACACTCTAATCTAATATGATCACAATTGGGTATTTTGCATGCAATGAATCTGGGGTTTTTCTTTTGTAATTTAACAATGTGTGTAAACTATGGGTAGGACATCTCAAAAAGTCTGCATGGATAGATTTTTCTGGAATATTTATGGTTTACTGTAAAGAGAAAAAATATCTAGCATTATTAAACATGTAGAAAGCACAGCATCATTTCTCCCCTTGGATAATCATAGCATTAATAAAGTGGTGTGTGTGCAATGCAGTTCGGTTTAACAAACCTTTATTAAGTGTCTGTCATGTGTAAGTCAGAAATCTGGCATGGGGGTAGAGTTCTGAGCTCAGGCTGGTTTAGATTCAGCTCTCACCCTAAACAAATCACTTTACTTCTGTATTACTCAAGTAGTTTCCTTGGACCTATCTACTAAGTTACAGATGGACTGCAAGCTGCAGTAGTGGAGGGAGTTTCCTTATAGAAATGCTGGTAAAATTACCTCCATGCTGGTGAAATCACAAATCATACTTAGATTTGAGCACTTATAAAGCATCATGCTAAATCCCTGGCATACAAAGACAATTGGATCTTGCCCTCAGGGAGTTTATAAGCCGCTTGCTGAGTAGAGGATTTCTTCAATCCCTCTTCACAAAGAACAACCAACCAAACAACCAACCAAACAACATAACACTGGGTACGTAGGCTTTTTTCACTCAGGTTATAGAAAGCCCAGCTAAGGCACTGTCAGAAATTCCCAGCTCATGATTTGTTCCCTTCAACCTTATCCTCAGGGCTAATAATTCTTGCTCTGGGGATCTTTTCACATTTCACATACCTCCAAAAACTTTATGAAATGGATTATGGAGGGAAAGAAGATGGAGACAACTTTATGAACAATTTTCAGAAACAAGTATTTCAGAAATATTTTCTAAACAGTAATTGTATCCTTGGAGGGCAGGTAGTATAACATAGCAGAAAAACATGAACTGGGAAGTAGGAGAATTGAATTCACACTTGAGAGCTAATTTTAAGATCAACTGGAGATGTACTTATTGACAAATGTGTACAGCCACCAGAACTATTTGCTGGGGAAGGGAGAAAAGAGAGAGATACCCTTGCCTCTCACCATAAGTCCGAAGAGAGCTGGTAGAGTCCTAATGTCCTCAAAATAGTGGAAGGAAGAGTGACAGTAGACTTATTTCTCCTTCTAAGCTTACCAATGAATAGTTTTTCTTGATTCAATTGGTAATTTACTTTGGAATAGGGACCATGGAGACAGGAGAAGGACCTAACTGTTGCTGACTAATTTTTGTGAAACTGGGAACATCACTTAATGAAGCAGCTAAATGTCAGTGAATAGAATGCTTGACTTGGAATCAGGAAGAACTGTTTGAATCCTACATCATATACTTACCAGTTGTGTGATCCTGGGCAATTTACTTTACCTTTCTGTTTCTCAGTTTCCTTATCTGTAAAATGGAAATATTATTATTAATTAATTAATAATATATATTAATACATCAATTATATATTATATATATTAATTAATCAATAATATCTACTTCACAAGGTTGTTGTAAGAATAAAATGAGATAGATATATGTAAAAGTTCTTTTTAAATCCTAAAGCACTGTATAAATGCTAGCAAGTTTTTTTTTTACTATTGTTAATAATAATCTTTCTGAACCTTAATTTTCTCATCTCTAAAATGAGATAGTTGGACTTAGTCATCTCTAAGGTCCCTTTTCAGCTTCTCACCCTTTTGTTATATGAAAAAGTGATGTCACATGACATATGTATATGTATACATGTTGTATTAGGAAGAATAAGGAACCAAGAGAGAACTGAGTTCAAATTCTATTTCTGACATTAGCTGTAGTACCACAGGAAAAGTCATATAGCCACTCTGAACCTTGGTTTTCTCTTTTGCTAAATGGGAATAATAATACCTATTAGTATCTATGGGGGGAGGGTTGTGAGGATCAAATGATATAATAATAGCTCACACAGAGCCTTATGATTCGCAAAGCACTTTATAAACATCATCTCACTTTATTCTCACAAGAACTCCATGTAGGCTAAGATAAGAACTATTTTTACATTCACTTTACAAAAGAAGAAAACTGAGAATGAATCAGTAAGTTAAGGAACTTGCCCCAGGTAGTAATTATCTGAGGTAGTATTTGAACCCAGATCTAGCACTCTGCCATTGTGTATTTAAAGAACTTTGCAAACCTTGAAGCACTTTATCATCATCATCCCTATTGATTCAGATGATGGGATGTCCTCCCTCACTGGCACTTTCATTTGGTTTGGATCTTCACTAAAGCTAACAGAACCTGAGAAGGGATGACAAGTGAGCTGATAAAAGGCTTTTCTTACCTGTAGATTCTCTAAATCAGTGACTTTCTTAGCAGACTCTTTGTCTATGGCCAGTGAGAACCTTGTTTCAAGTTCTGCTCTAACATAAAATATTTCCATTGCAGAACACCCTCATGTGTTTTATCAGGTCTTAGTACCTTTACACAATGCATGTAGAAGGGAGAAAAATCACTAAAGGGAGAAGAAGCCAAGGAATTGAGACCTTTGTGAGTTGGTTGTTGGAACCCTTCCCCTAGAATGTTTTACATGAGGAAAGTAGGAATGATGAAGTTTCAGGATTTGTATCCCAAGAGCGTTGAGCTAGGAATCTTGCCCATACCAGATTTTATTTAATGTTCAGTTGGATCAGCTTTGCCCTCCTCATGCAGGATAGAAGTTGGTCCAGTGAAGGATTAATGCATATTAGAGTCAGAAGGGATCTACCTAGAGGGGATCTTTAAGAGATAATAGGTTAATAAATTTACAATTGGGAAGGACCTTAGACATAATTTAGTTCTAGCTCTCATTTTGCAGATGAGGAAACTGAGGCACAGACAGATAAAAGGGCATTCACAAGGTTATATGAATATCAACTAATTGACAAGCATTTATTAAATCCTTACTATGAAATGAAGTAGGTGCTAGGGACACAAAAATAAAAAATGAAATAATCCCTGAACTCATGGAACTTACATTCTATTGGAGGACACATCATGTAAATCTATCTATCTGTCTATCTATCTATCTATCTATCTATCTATCTATCTATCTATCTATCTATCTATCTATCTATCTATCT
>NW_020954626.1:4125179-4179108 GCF_900497805.2 Vombatus ursinus
TCTATCTATCTATCTATCTATCTATCTATCTATCTATCTATCTATCTGTCTATCTATCTATCTATCTATCATCTATCTATCTGGAAGGGAAAAGAATAAGTCTATTAAGCATCTAATAAGTCTATTATGCCAGGCACTGTGCTAAGGCTTTATAAATATTATCTCACTTGATCTTCACAACAGCCTTGTGAGGTAGGTACTATTATTACCCCCATTTTACATATGAAGAACCTGAGGCAGACAGAGATTAAGTGACTTGTCCAGGGTCATACAGCTAGTAAGCGTCTGAGTCTGGATTTGAACTCAGCTCTTTATGACTCCAGGCCCTGTGCTCTGTCCACTGTGCTGCCTAACTAAATCGTAGATAGGTATCATCCAGGTTCTAGGGGTACTTCTGTCCCACCAGGAGCTTCTGCTCTGGATTCACACAGAAAGGGGGTCAATCCTGGGGGAATTCTGACCCCAAAGAAATGACATTGGATTTCATTCACACTCTCTGACTCATTATGCCCCTGACTGGAGTTATTCCCAGAAAAACATCCTTAAACAAAACAAGGAGGTTTGTTTCATGTCTAAAGTCTCCCCCAAAAGATTTAAAACAGATATCGCATATAGAAAAGTTACTCATTGTATAAAATAGTAGAACTCTGTTTTAAGAATCTGTTTATTTTCTCTTATAAATGCTTAAAAAACACAAGACTCATGAATGCACAGTGACAAATACTTATATCACTCATTATACTCTCCCAGGAGGTAGGAAAAACTCCTGTGAGATTTGTGGGACTGCTGAACAGATTTCATTTTCACCTTAGTCATCACTCTTTAAGTACAATTTATTCAAGTTTTATATCTTCCGGCCAGCCATAAGTGCCTCTAGATGGTGGTCATATTCTCTTCTGAGAAGGATGGAATTGTAGGAAGCACTTTCTTCTGGGTATTCAGCTCCTGGACCTAACAATGACTCTAGATTGCTTGAACTCAGGAGTTATCCACTAACCCTGGAGAAATCCATCTCTCAAGATCCATATTTGGTCACCCATACTCAGGGAAAGAAACACAGATCAGAAGAGGCAGAGAGGGACTTGAGAGCTAATTTTAAGATCAACTGGAGATGTACTTATTGACAAATGTGTACAGCCACCAGAACTATTTGCTGGGGAAGGGAGAAAAGAGAGAGATACCCTTGCCTCTCACCATAAGTCCGAAGAGAGCTGGTAGAGTCCTAATGTCCTCAAAATAGTGGAAGGAAGAGTGACAGTAGACTTATTTCTCCTTCTAAGCTTACCAATGAATAGTTTTTCTTGATTCAATTGGTAATTTACTTTGGAATAGGGACCATGGAGACCAATAATGGATTGCCGCATCACCCCAAAGCATAAGTCTTTCAGTGATCAACCAGAGCACTTGTCTCTTCTTATTGAGACAGAGCATGCATACCTGGCTCTATGGGAGATGCACCATTCCAACAGATCAGGGACTTCCCTGATAACCTTCATTAGACTCTCCTCTTAGTTACACATTTACTGTCCCCAGCAAATTACCTGGCACATTTGACCAGATATTTAGTTCTGAAAAGTTCTATGGGGACCTGGGGAGGCTCAACCATTTTCCTTCAAGTTCCTTCTTACAGTACCTTGCACAAAAGAGTCCCAATAAAACCTATATGGCACAGTTCTTAATTTTCTCCTAAATATAATAAAAACAAATATAAAATAAATAAACAGTTAACATCTGAACTCAGGTCCTCTGACTCCAAATCTAGCTATGCCACCATGCTTCACAGGCAGGACTAAAGAACTTCTCTGAAGCTCCTTCCAATGCCAGGATTCTAAGATTTTATTTGTTATTCAACTCAAACTCTTCATTTTACAGATGAGGAAACTGAGACCCAAGGGGTAAAATCACCTCCCCAAAGTCATGCAGGCTGGTTCATAGTAGAATCAGAGCTAGAACAAGACCTTTCTGCCTTCTAGGCTGTGCTTTCTATTATACAACACAGGTTTTTCTAACTCTGTATCTATCTTACAGGATTGATATGAGGATCAAATGAGATAATATTTGTAAAGTGCTTAACCTAGTTCCTGGTGCATATTGTTCCCCATGCCCCTTCTTATATCAAGAGGCAAAGTGATGCAGTGGAAATCATGCTGGATTTGGAGTCAGAGAACTTGGGTTTGGATCCCTGCTCTGCCACTTAGTACCTGTGTGATATTGGGCATCACTTCATTTCTTTGGACATTGGTTTCCTTTTTTGTAAAGTGAGGGAGAGTTGTTTTAGATGGCCTTTAAAATCTGAGTCTATGAGTGCATCCAACCTTACCTTCAGCACCACAGCATTTCCTAAGCAGGAGCAGGAGTAGGAAAAGACATGATGGTTTTAGTGGTGGCCAGCCCTTTTGGGTTGGGTGGGAATCTCTTGTGAATGTACCACTCTCTTGCCTTAGGGATAAAAAAGTAAGTGGAGGCTAAGGCATTGTCAGAATTTTATTCTGAGCCTGGAGGATTGACTATAAGAGACTTTTCACCCTGAACCAACAGGACTCAAATAAGAGAACAAACGTGAAAGCTCTGTGAAAAATTATGTTACTACATAAATGTAACAGATGATTCATTTGGAGTTTAGTGTTGTTGCTTTTTTTGTATGGGGGTTGTGGGCCTGTCTCCTTTTTGTGCTTGGCACCTAGTAGGCACTTAATAAATGTTTATTGACTGACCGAGAGAAGGGATCGAGTAGATAATCCCTGAGTCTCCAATCCTTTGTGCTTTTGCTCTTCGTACGTTTCCATTCCCAACCTCACATCTGAACCATTATTTTACTTTCAGAGGATTCTTGGCAATTTCCCTCTGAGGGTTCTACTCCTAGGACTTATCCTCTTAGAAGCTGGTGGTGCCTCTCCTTCCCAACTTCCTTATGTTTCTTTTTGTATATATTTTGTGCCAGTTAGGGACGACTGACATGTTTGTCCATGTATCTGCAGCACCAAGGGCAGTGCCTGGCACATATTAGCTGCTTAATGAATGCTTGTTGGTTGACTATAACTTAGACTGAGAGGGCAGCCAGGTGGCAAAGTGGATAGAGTGCCAGGTCTGGAGTCAGGAAGACTCATCTTTGTGAGTTCAAATCTGGTCTCAGACACTTACTAGCTATGTGTCTCTGGGTCAGTCACAACCCTGTTTGCCTCAGTTTCCTTATATGTAAAATGAACTGGAGAAGGAAATGGCAAACCACTCCAGTATCTTTGCCAAGAAAACACCAAATGAGGTTGCAAAGAGTCAGGCACAATTAAAAAAAATGACTGAATGACAACAACAAATTAGATTATAAACTCTTTGATGGCAGGGACTATTTCATTTTTGTTTTTGCACCCACAGTGTCTAGCACAGTGCCTGGAACATAGTAGGTGCTTAATAAATGCATATTATTTGACTGATTGATTTATTGATATTCTAGCTCTGCCTTAAGATGGGCATTGTCTTCACCAGCTTCCCAGAACATAGGAGACAGGTGGGAGAGATATGATAAGGGGGCTCTGTTCGTGTGTGTGTGTGTGTGTGTGGGGGGTGGTGGTGGTAGTGGTGGTGGTGGTGGTGGTGGTAGTTCCTGTTCACCTGTCACCATTTGGTCCTAACTAGCCTGCTTCCTTATGGAGCCTCACTGAGTCTCCCCCTGTGAAACCTATCTTGTCCTGCCAGCTGTGGTATTAAAATGTAATTATTCCCTTCCCCCCTAAGAAAGAGTAATCTAGGAAGCTCCAAGTGTCCTTGTATGCCCTTCCCATAGCCTACTTCTCCACATAGAGAGGGGGGAAGCAGAAGAGAGAGGAAGAGGAGAGGATTGGGCTCCCTATCTGTGCCAACACAGCCGGGTGAGTACAGGACAGTTTGTGAAATCCTCCTTCCTGAGTGAAAGTAGTGGTTTTGCCAAGGACCAGGGCAGGGAGAGCACTTCCGTGAGGCCACTACCGTTCCCCAGTGCACTTAGTAGCTTCTAATATGGCCAACCTGAACCTTTAACATCAATCAAGTCTTTTAAAATCTTGTGGAGGTAAAAACCCACCTTCCCCACCCCAGCCATTTGTTTTCTGGGTAATGAAGCCATCAGACACTTAACTGAAATAACGCAAGGAAAGTTTCAAAGGACTTATGTCTTTATTCCATCCCCCTGCCCCTGACCTTCTGGAATTTCTCTATTTGGCAAACAAGAGAACCCAGCTCTTTCTTCAACAAAGAAATTTAGCAATCTGTGAGGCTGTGTCACCTTGCGAGCAGAAACACTGAATGGCAATAGCTCTGAGAGTCAACACTAATCGCTGACACCAAATTAAACTGCCAGACTTTGTGTGATGTAGTTCTGTCACCCCTTGACACCTTTGATGTGAACACAGCGGCTTCTGCAGGAAATTCATCAGCTGCAGTTCATGACGCTCATCTTTACATATCTGTCCATCTACATTTGTCAGCAACAGGCAGTCCTCAAATGACTTCAGTGATTGGGATATAGATTGCTCTACCATCAGACCTAGTAAACAAAGCGATTTAACTCTTGGGCTGTCTCAAGTTTCTTTCTCTCTGACAGTGGCTGTTGCTTCCCTGGGCTGCTGTTTCTCTTTGACTCAGATCATGGAGACTGATCAACAAAGGCGTATTATGGGGCTTAATGCTCTTCCCAACTCAGGAGGGTCTCAAGTGTTTTGATTCTTCCTAAACAAGGCCTGTGGGGCAAAAAGTCTCTGATACTTGGGTCAGGGACTTCTTTCAGAACTGGATATGGGTTGGGTTTAAGGCTATTCTTACTTCAGTGGAACACAGATTTAGAATTTGAAGGGACTGTAAGATTTATAGGTTTATAGAACTAGAGCCAGAAGAAATCTCAGAGGCTAATTAGTCCAGTGCCCTCATTTTTACAGGTGAGGAAACTGAGGCCCTGGGAGGAAAGTGTCAGAGGGGGGATTTGAAGTAAGTCTTTAGATTCCAGAGCAAATGCTCCTTCTGCTATATCAGATTACCTCCAACAGGCAGATCTTCATTTTATCCTCCCTGACCTCTCCTCCCTCACTCAATTTTTTTTGTACCAGACTTTTGTATTTGGAAGTCCTGGTGAGGAAACTCATCCTACCAACACAGGTCAGCTCTTGCTTGGCAACTTATAGTCTTACAGATTTGCTGGGGGCATTAAAAGGTTAAGTGACATACCCAGAGTCACACAGCTAGTAGGTGTCAGAGGTGGAAACTGAGGCTTAGAGCTGTAGTTAGTTCATAGGATCCTAGATTTCAAGTTAGGAGAGACCTAAGCAGGGAAGTTAGGTTTCTTAGTGGATAGAGTGCCAGGCCAGGAGTCAGGAAGACCGTAGCTTAAATTCAGCTTCAGATACTTACTAGCTATGTGATCCTGGGCAAGTCACTTAGTCACTGTTTGCCTCAGTTTCCCTCATCTATAAAATGGGTATAAGAATGCCTACCTCCCTGAGCTGTTGTGAGAATGAAATGAGATAATGATTGCAAAGCACCTAGCATATAGTAAGCACTATGTAAATACTGGCTATATAGCTATATAGTTTACTAATGAGGAAACAGTCCCAGAGAGATTTGGTAACTTGTCAGAATCACACAGGTAGCAAGTAGCAGGGCTGATGTGTGACCTCCAGCCCCCTCTTCCTGACCCTGACCCCAAATTCTGCATTCTTCCTGCTGCACCAAGTTGATGGATATGAAACTTTAGCCCAGACTGATTATATTCACCAAGGTCATTTGTGAGAACTGAGGGAGCATCTCCTAGTGGATAGAAAACAATTAGAACATTGGACCTGGAGTCAAGAAGACCTGAGCTCAAGTTTGGCTCCAGATATTTACTAACTGTGTGATCCTCGGCAAGCTACTTAGCCTCTGCACAGATGAAATTCCGCCCATTTGTAAAGTAACCCACCTCCTAGAGTTGCTATGAGGATAAAATGAGATAATATTAATAAAGCACTTTGTAGACTTTAAAGTGTTAGATAAATGTTAGTGATGATTAATATGTAAAGTACTACATGAAACATTATGATCTCATTTCATCTTCACAATATCGCTATGAGTTAGGTACTGCAGATGTTATTATTAATTTTTTACAGATGAGGAAATCTCAGAACAGCAAAATAACTTTTCCCATAACTAGTCTCAGAAGCAGGATTTTAATTCAGATCTCTCTTGACATCAAGTTTTTCATTCTTTATACTACACCCTGCAACATCACCCACTTAAAATCATCTTTTCTTGGTGTCAAGAGGTAGAAACATCTGGGTTTGAATTCTGGTTCAGTAATTTACTGGTCATATTACTCTGGGTGGTTCACTTAATCACTCTCAACCTCAGTTTCTCCATCTGGAAGATGAGGATTATAATAGTATCTCCCCCAAACAGTTGTAAGAATAGATGAAATCATGTCTATAAGGTGCTATATAAAGGTCAGCTATTCCCCTCCCCACCCCCAGACTCTTATATAGTAGTCTAGTCAATGGTAGTAATCATATAGTTTTTAAAAAAATCTATTCCCAAAACTTCTAATAAAGCACTTTATAACAGTGATGCTCAACAAATGTTGACTGGCTGTCTAGTGACAAAGAAATCAACTCACTGTACAGTAGAAATTAATATTGTTTTTTAATGTTAATTAATAAGGGGCCCAGACATGTCATGGCCTATACCATCCCATCTGATGGTGGAAAAGCCTCATATTGTATCATGTGGTACATACATTAAGCTGGAAAGTGCCTGGTATTTGAGGGCCTCTAGCAGATACCCATGTTGCATAGGTCAGGTTAGGGGTTTTGTTTGTCTGGAGGGCCAGTTTCAAGGATGTCCCATGGATTCAAACTTCTTGAGGGAAGATTCTTGACTAGCATTCTTAACCTGGGGCCCATGAACCTTTTTTTTTTGGACATTTCAACAACTATATTTCAATATAATCGATTTCCTTTCTAAGCTGGTGTATTTTCATTTGTGCATTTAAAAACACTATTCAGAGAAGGGGTCCATAGACTTCATCAGATTGCCAAAGGAGTCTATGACAAAAAGTCACAGACACACTTTTAAGTTTAATTTGCATTATTAACAGTTCCCCCATCACTTTCTTAAGTCTAAATGATCAGCAAAACAATAAATCAAGCCCTCATTTATAGCATTTGCTAATTTCCAAGCTGTTAATGCTCACACTGGAAATTTAAAGATTGGTTCTCAAGAGCAGATTTGAGCTGGCTCCAGAAGCCCCTGATCCTAACCATTTAGAATGCACATGTACTATTATCTTTAATGAGACCATTCTACTCCCCAAAGCAAATAATGAAATGTAAAGGTTTATGACTCCATATGAGATTTACCAATCAAATTCTATGGCCCCGACTCCAAAATGGCTTCCTGAATTAAAGCCCCCTAATAAAGAACGCACATAGGTTGAGTACATAGGATATAATCTTCAGAAGAGACAATGCCCAGAGACCCCTGTACAATTCTGCAAAAATGAGGAACACATGCTTAGCTTTTTCAAGCTTATTGTGCAGTTGTCCAGGTTCAGTTCTCATAAGTAGGCAAGTGGCAGCTCCCAAAGCAGGGAATGCAATGTTTAGCAGCTAATTTGCAAATGTAGCTGTGAATCCGTTTTGAAGATAAGTGTTTGGAGAGAATATTTATTTAAAATCATGGGTCGCCTGAGGTGAAATAGTCCTGCTTTTCCCTTTGAATGGTGGTGGGGCAGCTTTAGGTCTAAGCTCAAGCAAAATCATGTGAAATGTGGAGCCTTCCATTTTTCTTCTACCCCTGAATGGAAAATGTCAGAAGCAGTAGGGGAGAAGAGGGAGAGAATAAATTGAGATGGGCAACTTGCAGGCTAAGTTTCAGCCTGATGTGACTGGAAGTGGCTGAGATAAACACTTATCCTACACAACTGGGGATTATAATGCGTGTGCTGACAGCCCGTACTAATTAGGATGCTCTCAGGCAGTTCTATAATTGCTGTGGGGAAGAGACTGTCAGTAAATAGTATTATATTTGGGGGTCATCTTATTCAGGCACTCTCTCTGCTGAGAGTTTCCTCTCTCTGAACATGTCATCTTGCTCCAGGCTCTCCCTCTCTCCCACCAAAGGATTACGATGGACCTCTGCAAGAAACACAAAGAATCCTGAGTCCACTATCCATTTCTCAAATGTTTTCCACCAGTAGTGGGAAGAAAGATATGACACTGGCCAATGCACAACTAATTATAAACCCTTTAATTCTTGCGGGCAAATCTCTCTACCTCTTGCCTTAGCCCCTTACCACATTTGTTTCTTATTTGAGTCTGAGGGACAGATTATTTCTGGAAATGGTCCCTCCCTCTTGTATTTGGCTCAACATCCTGTGATAATTAACAATCTAAGCCTTTGGAGTACATTTTATGGTGCTCTTGGTCAGGTAAATTCTAAATTAGATCAGTTAAAATGGGTCATAAGACACAAAGCAGCCATTCCTATTAGCCTCTGGAGATCTGCCAACATGCCACACTATTTCTGCGCCTGGGCTGCTGGCAAAGGGAATCATTACATAGAGATTATGTCCCTGTGAAGCAAGGTAGAAGACACCCAGTAATGGCTATCCCCCTTCCCCACTGGCTGGCCTGTGAAGTCTTGAAGTGAAAAATGGGAGGTTTAGACATGATTAAAGAGTTTGGGGGAGGGTGATGGGAGTGGGCCAAAAGACCAGGAGGAAATCAGGGAGCTAGTTATCTTGAGAATAGGCCAGCACTCAATTTCCTGGTGTACAGACTGTTTGGAGCATCCTACATATGTATGGAATACTTTTTTTTTTTTTTGAGGGGAGAATGGCTAGTCCTAGAGTAGACTTTGAGTATCTGTTCCAGTGTGGTGTTGTCTTTGAGGGGGGGTTTCTGATTCCAAGTGGGCCTTCACAAATTCTAAGGAACTCTGAAAAAGTTTATACTGAATTGTCTTCTGATAATTCCTCCTTGAATGGCCTGAAACTCTTTAAAGGCCCTGTCTGCCCTGGTCTGAGAGCTAGCCTGGGCAGGAAGGAGATCCTTTGATTAGCAAGAAAATGTTCTGGAAATTGACCCTTTGCAGACATAGCCTTTTGGAGACCTATCCCTTCCTACCCCTCCAGCAGGGCCCAAACCATAGGGTTCCTTGGTATAGTGCTACGATCATAGATTTAAAGCTAGAATGGACTTTAGAGGTCATTGAGTTCACCTCTCTCATTTTACAGATGAAGAAACTGAGGCACAGAATGTTATTTAAGTTGCTCAGCATCACACAGTCAGTAAGTGTCTGAAGTGGGCTAGGGTAGGAGTTAGTGCCGTATGTCAAAGGATGTCCAGCAACTGACCATCATAAGGAATAATGTCTGGCATCTGGGTACTTTCTTGTAGTCACTCAGTCATTGACTTGGAATTCTAAGGATGCATTTTCCTAGTGTCCTTAATGATGTACATTTGACATTCGCAGCTCACTCTGTGAGAGTAAGGATTTCAGTGCATAATGACCCACTGTACTCTGGATAGAAAAGGAAAGGATATCTAGTGTCTCCTGTCTTGAGAATAACTGCTTGACTAGGAGCTTGGATGGGTTAGCTCTCTGAGGGCATAATTTGAAAAGCAGTGTGGTATAGTGAAGCAAGCAGTGATCCCAGAATCAAAAGACAAGATTTTGAGTCTTTCTTCAGTGCAAATGAAGGTCCCCAAGGTTTTCCTTTGAAGGCACACAGTACTGGGGCATTCCTATAGGCCCTGGGCTTGGAAGACCTTTAGCTCCTTCATTTGTAGAACAGGAATAGTAACATCAACTTATATAGCAAGGTTATAATTGGAAAGTATATGGGAAGATGAAGTTATTCCCTGGCTTTGCATACCCAGTACCAAATGTTTGTAAAGTAATGGGAAAATTGAGCTGATTTAGGCAAATGAAGTGTTTTTATAAAATGAATCAGCTGTTGATTTCTTCTTCTTCTTTAGTTGTTTCTTTTCTGACGCAGATTTGTTAGACAAGACATCTGTAGACAGCTAGAGTGCTGGTTGAATATCCATAAACCCCTGACTCTAAAAACATTCTACAAACCCTTATGTTTAACTTTATCTAACCTATTCATGATTGTTGTATATGCTGACTCAAGTTTGATGCATTGTAAGAGGCACCATCTCCTTTGTCCGCCTCATTGTAAAACCACACAGCCCTTAACATCTATGGGCTGTGCAGAATTGGTCCGTGACCTGAATTGGGTCAGTTGCTTGAGTTTGGGCTATGTACATAGGTACATGTACAATACATTTTGGCTTCATTTTCTCAAGTCGGGCCAAATGGAATGGCGGCAAAGCAGCAAGTGCATATGTCTCATAGTCTTGTATGAGTATGCTCACTAAATCAAATTATATTCTCTCTGTGTCTGTGTCTGTGTCTCTGTCTATCTCTGTCTCTGTGTCTCTATCATCTATCTGTCTGTCTGTATAGCTATCTATCTATGTATCTATCTATGTATCTATGTATCTATCTATCTATAGATAGTGTCGTGAAATAGAAAGTGTGGTGAAAAGTTGAAGTTGAAAGTGTAGTGGCTTCCCGGAACCTCATTCCAAAAGTGATCAGCATGAAAACTTTAACTTTTGTTTTTCCAACCTGGGCTGGTTCTCCTCTCCTTAGTCAGCCCTCCTCTCTGGGTGGCTCACCATACTGGTGTCAGAGATAAAGTGTAGATGCTTGATCAGTTTTAGCTTGCTTGCAACTCAGAATCCTGACGTCAAGTGATCCACCAGCCTCAGCCTTCCTAGCTGCTGGAACTACAAATATGTCCTGTAGGTACCTAGAGAGTGGGCCCAGGTAGAGTTGCGGCAGATACAGATCTTGATGGTAGTGGCAAATATTCATATGAGAACTTTGAAAAGTGTAGAGGAGTTCTATTTGAATTGTTAAGTTAACTGAATTTGAATCTTTGTTTCTAACCTTTGTAATCCTAAACCTCACTAATACAGTGCCAATTAATGGAACCAAGTGATCTCTTAGACCTGATGGCTCAAGAATCTATATCTATACATACATTTACACATATAGGTATATATATGTGTGTGTGCATATATAATATGTGCATAATATTGTATATATATGTTTCTTATTGACTGAATTTGACCAATTTGACTAAATGATCTTTTTATCATGCTTTCCTTTGGTCATTTGGCCAGTTAGTTAAAAACTTTATGTTATCTTTTTCTTAAAGATATCTTCTTAAAGCTTTCTGTATTTTCTTTCTGTATTTAAAGCTTTCTTAAAGCTATCTATGTTTCTTTTGATTTTGTTTTGACCATTTTGTGATTAATATTTCCTTTAATGATTTCCAGATTTGAGTCTTTAATATTCTAAGACAAAAGATGTTCATCTATTATTCTCTATTACTTTTTGGGGAAGTTTCTAGTCTTTACTGTCCTACAAGTTATGTGATTTAGAACAATTCACTGAAGCTCTCTGAACTTTAATTTTTTTATTTTGTAAAAAGAGGTTTGATTACATGATCTCTAAGTTTCCTTTTTATTCTTTTCAAAATTCTCTATTTCTGGGATTGGACTTAGCACTTGCTATTTGATTTGACTAGCTTTAGACTCTAGGTCTTTTTCTGGTTAGCTCTTTCAGTGTTCTATTCTCAGAACAACCTGTATCATGTTCTTGTTTGCCCCTATTTGCTTTGTGACTCTTCTGGTATATCCTTTCTGGCTCTGTAATTGATTTACCATCACTTTCAGAAAGCATAATTGAGTGCCTATCTGCACTTGGTGGTGTGTTAGGCACACAATTTCAGCTATCTAGGAACTTAAAATAAAGACCAATTTAGCACATAGTAGGGGCTTAATAAATCCTTGTTGAATCTGATTGGGTTGGATTTGAAATGGGCATTCCAGTTGTGATGTTCTGCTTTGGAGAAGGCTAAATGGGGGAATGGGATTGCTCACTTCTTAGTTGTGTTACTATGGGCAAGTCATTTGACCTTTCTGAGCCTCAGTTTCCTCACCACTTAGATAAGAGAGTTACATTATGTGATCTCTGAGGTTTCTTCATCTTTAAGACCCAGGAACCTACAACGTTCAAGGAGACCTTGAGTGGGTGTGCTGAAACTGAATGAGAATGGAAACAACCTGAGGTATAGGAGAAATGAAATAGTTTGGGAAGCCTGGGTTAGGCTTGTAAAACTCACGTTGAAACACATTTTGAGTTTAATAGATAGCCACTATAGAGCATTAAAGATGGGGGGAGGGTAGAATGTTCAAAATGGCAACTTGGGCTGCATTGAGGAATGTAAGTCATAGGGGAAACTATCTGAGATAGGCAACCTAGTAAAGAGGAGGGGATAACACTAATTCTGATGGGAGATGACTATGATATAAAATATTAAGAAAGTTTGGAGTCAAGGGGAATGAAAAGAAAGCCTAAAAATGGGAATTCTTCAACACTTGAAAGATCTATGATTTCACTGATGTAATCCTTCTACCAATAAAGATTACAACCCCTCCATGTCTTAGTGGTTGGTTTAATAAATGTTTCTGGCCACTCCTGTGGCCAAAAAAAAAAATCATTGCCTGGTGGCTGACCCTTTAGTGATAAACCTTTCTGAACTTAGCTAGGCTGGTTATCTGATAACACACATAGAATCCAGCACTGGGTCATGCCCAAAGTCCTTTCCATCTCTTCTCTTGCCTCTGCACTTGTCTACCTCATTCTTAACCTAAAGATGGCTCCATAAAGAAGATTTCTTACCTTGGAGGAAGCTTCTGTCCTGTCCTCCAGTTGGTGAATTATTCCATAGAACCTCCATTTGAGGAAATGCCCAAGTCAGTCAAGCTCATTTCTTTCTCAGCTCCACTTCTGACTCTCCATATTTCTCTGCCTTGGCTCTGCATGGGTACTCTCTTCTCCTACCCTAACTTTTCAGCTCCTTTTTATGTGCTGTCTTCCACTATTAGAATGTAAGTTTCTTGAGGGACAATTAAGAACAATCCTTGTTCTATTTATAGTCCCATTGCTTAGAACAGTGCCTTGCTCACAGAAAGTGCTTACTAAATTCTCTCCATCTCTGTCTCTCTGTTTCTTTCACTTTCTTTGTCTCGGTTTCTCTGTGTCTCTCTGTCTCTGTCTCTCTCATCACTACCTCACCATTATGAGTCATTACTAGAAGACTTCATTATAGGTCAAATATAGAACATTATTGCTGTTCGGTTATTTCCAACTCTTCATGACTCCATTTGGTGTTTTCTTGGCAAAGATACTGTAGTGGCTTGCCATTTCCTTCTCAAGCTCATTTTACAGATGAGGAAACTGAGGCAAGCAGGATTAAGTGACTTGTCATGGTTGCACAGATGTTAAGTGTCTGAGATCATCTTTGAACTCAGGTCTTCCTGACTCCAGGCCCAGTACTCTATCCATTGTGCCACTTAGCTGTCCTTTAATCTAGAAACATAGAAAATGCTTATAGTACTAATTTTAAAAATGTTCTTTATTGACCTAAAGTCATTTGTCAATTTAACAACATAAAAAATGTGTCATGCATAATTTTGTTTGCTTATAAATTGTCATTTTTGGTATATTTAATTTTAAAATATAGCATGCTTTCTTCAGACAGGCAATATACATATTTGCTCTTTTTTTGGTAAATATTCATCATGATCACTGCAGTATGAAGTTATCAAATGTCCCATGAAATAATATTCTTAGTCCCTTTGTATGAATAATAAAACCAAGTGCAAAATCCTTTATTTGCTTTTCCAAGGAGAACCTGTGAGCTATCTTTCAATTTAGCTACAACTTCCTTCTAATTTGTTTTTAAGTGTTTTTAATTTTTGTTACTAATGGAGCTATATGTTTTTGAATTATTAAGGATCTCACATCTAGTTTTTCTTCCATTTATAAGAATCAAGATAAAACTTGAAGGTGAAAGAAATTGTGAACATTAGGGACAATGGAAGTTTTGGGGATAAAGTTTTTTTTTGACGTCTATATTGTCAAGCAATTACAGAAAACTCTCATTTTTAGAAAAGGAGGTATTGTCAGCATTCCCTTCATTCCTCATATTTTGAGGTCTAGTCAGAAGGACTTATGGATAAAAAGTAATGAAGCAGAGATGCACAAGCAAAGAAAGCCCTGAATCCTTTCTTCTGTAAGAAAATGGAAGTATTTTTCTCCATCTTACTTTTCCTTTTTAGAGTTACTCTGTACTTTTTTTCATCCTCAGCATACAGCATCTGATCCTGCAGATTGTTTTCCATAAAATATGTTTCTGCTGCATAGGAGGTTGTGTATGGACACTCTGTCTTAAAAATCACATTTATTAGTTGAAAAAAGCTTTGCAACTTTTTGATTGTTCAAACATATCTTGTTAAAGGTACCTTATAAAAGGTCCTGGGGAGGAAAAAAATGACTTCCTCAATTCTTTCCCTTTTCTTTTTTGCATTCCTATGCATCTCTAGAGATGAATAGACTGTAAGGGTAGGGATAAAAGAAGAGGCAGAAAAATCAATTGAAAATCATTCAGATTCCATGACAAGGATGTTGCAGAGAAGATGGAGCTGTCAAATGTGGTGGGCATGGAGGAGGGTCTTGGGAAAATGACCATCCCTTTCTTTTTTCCTCCTCTGACTTGAGTTGACAATTGTTCAACTAATGATTTAGGGGTAAACAACCATATTTGTATTAGGCATTGGTATAGTGTGAGAAGAGTAGAAATGTATGTATGGAGCTCTATGAGACTCCTACTCTCAGGAAAGGGTAGTTTGATATTGAGATGCAAAACAGGTGAGAGTTGTGCCTTAGTTGCAACATTAGGAATTACAACATGAGAACAAAATTTGCTTAAACTACAACAAAAGCACTTCATCTATCTCAGCACTGGGGAAGGGCTTCCTGACACTGAGGCTGTAAAATACTGGAATGACTTATGTATGGAGGTTGGGTAATCTACTTGAATGACTTGAAAAATAGGACCTGTCTCAGGTGGTTTATATGTGGCCCTTCCTGTAGGAGAGGGGATGGACTAGCTGACCTCTTAAGGTCCCTTCTATGATTTTATGAAGTGATAAATACTCACATCCTCTTCTCCCCACCACCCTCTATCATCCCCAATAACCTCTTGCTTCCAAATATATGGAAGATTTTCATGTAGGGGGGATGGTGGTTGCTTGTTCACTTTCTCCAGATCAAGGCGAGGTCAGATCATGAAGAAATAGGTTTAAGGGCAGTGTGTGGGATTTAGGTTAAACATAGGAAATTGTTTTCCAACACTGAGTGTTTGAACTTTAGTATATGACATTGAAAAGAATTAAACTGTGTGTATGCCCCTGGTTCTTTCATTCAATGTCAACTCAGCATTTTCTATAAGAAATCTCCTTTGTTGTCTAGTATTCTTGTTTGGAAAAACCTCCAGGGGACTTGGCCAATCTGGGGCTATGTCTGGTTGGTCATAGATTGGTTTCTAGATGTTTAGTCTAAATCTGGTTCATTGGCTGGTTAATTCTAAAGGAGATCTAATTCTCAGTTGAATAATGGAACTAAAGTGACCTTTGAAAGGGTCTCTGGTGCTGGGAATGTAGTAGGTTAGATATAATACGACGGAGACAACACCTAAAGTTGATGTCTTTCTAAGAACAGACTGCCACATATGGACAAGTTTTCATGGGGACCAGGAACATGAGGTAGACCAATTTTTCTCAATGTTAGGCTTGCATTAAGCAGAGAAGATTCCTGAAGGAAATTCTATATGTTCTTTAAAAGGGGTCCTCTTGACTGGGAATATGTTCTTTCCTCTCCCTGGGATAGTTAGTTGAATATAGGATGACACAATAATTTCCAATTTACTTGAATATGTGATTTCTTCCATGTAGGGAACTCTTTCCACCAACCAGGTCACAACCCATTTATGACTTAGTAAGGCATATTTAGGAACATAGGATCATGATTTAGATCTTTGAAGGACCTTAAAAGCAATCTGATTTAGTCCTGAAGTCCTGAATGATGAGTGAATTGCTCAAGGTCACACAGGTAGCAAGATGCAGGCTACATTTATATCTGTGTGACCCCATGCAAGACACTTAACTTTTCTGAGCCTCAGTTTTGTTATCTGTAAAATGGGACGAATAATAGAATCTACCTCACAGGATTGTGAGTATCAAATGAGACAGTGCATGCAAAGTGTTTTGCATCTCTTTAAGTCTTATGTAAATGTGAATGATTATTAAGTACTGATGATTGAAAGGTTGATTGGTCTTGATTCAGTAAAACTGTTTTATAGTAGCAGGACTGATATTTTTGGGTCCTTGGAACCAGTAGAATCAAGGAAACACACCAGGATAAATTAGAATTAATCTAAAATTTCCATAACCCCCAGGGATGGCCAAGAAAGCTGAGATAAACTGATTATTGAGACTTTTATCCCAGCTTTCATGAATATTGCCTGATTGTCTGTCTTGTTTGATTGACAGAGTTGTGCTGGCTGCTGTGATTATTCTCTTTGGTACATATTTCACTTCTAATTCATGTCTGCTGTTCTCTTGAGACAGGGAGGTGTATTGGAAAGAACCCTGCAACTGGAGTGGGAATAATCAGAGTTGGAATCCTTTTACTATCATTTACTAACTGTAGGACCATGAGCAATTTACTTAAGCTCTTTGAAACTCACTGTCCTCATCTGTTTGTTTTAATATGTCACCAGATCCATGGTCTTATCTATGTGGGTGTTTACTTTAATAGGCAGGTAGGTGGCCCAGTGCATAGAGAACTTGGGTCTCAAAGTCAGGAACACCTGAGTTTGAATCTTGCTTCAGATATTAGCAGTGTGACTCTGGGCAAGCCACTTAACCTCTCCTTCAGCTTCCTTTTCTGTGAAAAAAAGAGGTGGATGATAATAGCACCTACTTCAAGGGTTGTTGTGAGAATCAAATGAGACAACATATGAACAGAGCTTTGCAGACCTTAAAATGCATATAAATGTTTTCTCCTTCTGTTCCTCTTTCTCCTTCTTCCTCATCTTCCTCCCAAGCTATCCACATTTTTACTTCCTCTCTGATTCTTTTTCATGTCTTCCCATGGGGAAGATCTACCTAATGTGTTGGAGGGCTTTCTGTGTGACATTTCATGGGTGTCGGGTACAACTCTTGGGCTATCTATGGATTATCATTTATTTTCTCTATGTGACTGACTCACTTTTGTCATCAAATATTTCCTGATTGATTCATAGATCCAATTATGGGGTGCTTCCTTGAGTTCTCCTAACATTCCAAAGATACTATTGGAGTATGAGAGTATCCATAGATCATTCCTTGCTCTTGCCGCATAACCAGCTCATCTTTTTCACTTACACATTTCTTGAAGGAAATCCTTTACAAGTCTTCTCCTTCAAAAGTTCTGGGTTTTAATGTGCTACAGTCCATTCATATCCACCATGAGTGAATATACATTTATTAAACACTTACTATGTTTCAGTCACTGTGCTAAACCCTGAGGATATGAATACTAAAAATGAGACAATTTCTGCTCTCAAGACACTTACATTCAAATAAGGGATGATAACATATATGGGGTGTAGTGACTAAGGAAGGGGCTTTTGTTCTGAGGAGTCACAGGTAGGGTGAGTTGATTCATAGGACAGTCAAGTGATACTCTTTCTAAAAGCGATGTGCCCAGAGCAAAAGGTGAATAATGGGGTGAGGGATAGAGTGGAAATGTACAGATGGTGGTGGAGACGGTAAGGTGACCTGGGTGGACGGCTGGATGGGATATGAATCATAGTCTCATCTGGTCTAGGTCTAGCAGATATAGTGGAATAGGCAAGGTAGTTTTTTTGAGATTGTCTCTCTATCTCTCTCAGGCTTTAAAGTGACGGCATCTCCTCTTGGCCTGATCTCACCACTGATTAACAGCTAAATGACTCAGTGTATAGAGTGCTGAACCGAGAGTCAAGAACTGGGTTCAGAACCAACCTCAAGTTACTTATTAGCTGTGTGACCCTGGGTAAGACACTTAAACTTTGTGTAAAGTGGAGATTTGCAATAGCACTTACCCTCCGACGGTCATTATGAGGAAAAAAAAGAGATAATATTTGTAAAGCATTTTGCAAACCTTAACGTGTTATGTAAATGCTAGTTATTATTACTGATTGGCATGGAAGCTTTGACATGTTCAGTTTTCTATCTGGGTCAGTTTACTTCTTCTTAGGCAGCCTGGTGGTTTACCTCCTCATGGTAGAGCCACCTTGACTGGGAGATTCTTTGTTGGCAGAAAACATTTTATGTGCCATTTTTATGCTACTGAGTAACATTTTTTCAAGTCAGTTAGGTGGCACACTAGACAGAGTAAAGATCTGAGTTAAATTCCTGCACAGATATTTACTAGCTGGACAAATAACTTAACCACTGTGGGCTCCAGTTTTCTTCTCTATAAAATGGGAATAATAATAGCACCTAGATTCAAAGGTTGTTGTGAGGATAAAATGAGATTATATTTGTAAGGTGCTTTGCAAATCTTAAAGTACTATATAAAAACTATCATTATTGTTGTAGTTGTTGTTATTGTTATTTTAATAGTCAACAAGCAGTAATCACAGTGGGAATTTGTATTCTTCACTGCTTTCATTCTATCGTGTGATGGTAAAGTTATACTGTGGTTACTTTCTTTCCTGTTCCTTTCTAATATTTTCATCAAGGATACCCTCAACACGTACATAGATTATTCTCATAAAAATTTTATATAGATAAAAAAGCAGGCACATGAATTTGAAAAGTTGTTGCTGTTCTCTCTGTTGCCTTTAAAAATAATGTCAGAATTTTCCCACAACCTTGGTATCTTCTCCTTCTTCAGATATGTTGAGGATCGATACCTTAACAATCTCAAAATTGTGTTGCCTCCAGCACAAATCTCTTCTGTGTATATTTTGTCCAGTCTAGCTGCTATTCCCATCTTTGTTCTCTTTAGTGCCATTTCCATTTCCTCTCTAAGCACATCTGGGACTTTGATGTTCATGTCCAAATGTGATGGCATCATGGTCCTTGATGGGAAAAAGAGTTTTTTTAAAATAAAAACCTCTTTAGATCTTTTCCATCTTTTGTCTGTTTGTTGCTCTATTTCCAGTTTCATCCTTAAGTTCCCTCAGGATGACTTTGCTTAGTTGGGCCTCTTGTTAAACTTTCTTTAAATTGGTTCTCACTTCCACTGTTTCTTATTGTTTTATGAGGCAATGCTGCTCATAATCTTTAATGTCTATCACCTTTCCTCCATCCATTTCTCATTTTTGGGTGCTGATAACTCATCTACATAGGAAGTGCTAGAGTTGTTTAAATTGAACAACATGTCTTTTTCTCAGTTGTACTTTTCTTCTAGCTTTGCATGTTTTATAATTTTGATCTTTGCTTTAATAAGTTGGTTATCTTATTTACACAGACACATGATTCAGGAATGACTTCTGAATCAGTAATGAATTGTTTACTGTCTGGTGAAACATCATTTTTTTTGGTGTTTTGTACTTGTCACGTCTAGTACCTTTTCATTGTTTTCTTAAATAAAGTATTTATGATTTATAATGAGGTTTCTTTTTAGTCTACAAGTCTTTTTCTCTCTAATTTCTTACTTCTGAATCATGTTCTCCCACATATTTTAAACATCTTTGCCTACACTTATTAGCAGTGTGACCCTATGCAGGTCACTTAACCTCTGTTTGCCTCAGTTTCCTCATTTGTAAAATGGAGATTATAATAGCACCTATCTCCTAGTGTTGTTGTGAGGATTAAATGAGATAATGATTTTTTTGGAGGCAATTGGGGTTAAATGACTTGCCCAGGGTTACACAGCTAGTAAGTGTCTGAGGCCAGATTTGAACTCAAGTCCTTATGACTCCAGGCCTGGTGCTGTGTCCACCTAGCTGCTCTCGATGAGCTAATAATTGTAAGGAACTTAGCACAGTGCCTAGCACAGAGTAATCACTATGTAAATGTTAGCTATTACTATCCCCAACTCTGCATTGAAGCCAAGGAGAATAAAAAATTTGTGTTGATTTAATTTGGAAAGTCTCATCAAATTCTTCATAGAACTTCTCTGCCTCTTCATCTTCTACAGGAAGAGCTCTGTGTAAAAGCTGCAAATGATTTTCATGAACGTTGCAATATGAGATAGCCAACTGTTGCATGAAATGATATTTCTTTTTGCTTTGGATGCGTGATAAAGCCAATGGTCAACTCCTCTGTTTGCCTCTCTGAGTAGAACCCGTGGGTCATCCTTTGATTTCACTGTATCTTCTGTCTTTTTTTCTAGTTTTATTTATACTGAGAATGCCAATATAAATAAAAGACTATTCCTCCAGTGGTAGGTCCTCTAATTAATATTTATTCCTGATTGTGCCTGGTAAACATTGACCAGAAGAATACTGATGACAAAAAGATGTTTTTTTTTGTTTCAGGAAGCAGCTTAGGATTGTTACTTTAATATTTCTTGTCACCTCATGGGGCCATTGGCTTCTATTTGACCCATTTGAATTTTCAGGGAGTTTTGTTGCTTGGGCAAAGTTTTGTCCCTTTTACATCAAGCTGTTAATTACCTTGACAATTTTTTCCCTCCATAACTCTCATTTCTTTTTAATTTTTTTTCCCTTATATACTCACATCCCATTTATAACAACATTTTCAAATCTTAAAAAAATCCTCTTGCTTTATCACTGCCCCATAATAGCTCTCTTTGGTGGGATTCTTTTTTTTTGTCAGCTCATGCTTCCAGCCTATGTCCTGACTTTGGAGTTGATGTTAGGGCAGGGCTCTGAGGAATTCTGGAAGGGTGATCTGGGCTAGTTCTGTTTTCTTGTGGTATTGAGTATGTTATTGCAGGATCTCAGGGATAGACTGTGTACCTGCAAGCTTTCAGTGCTCCCAAAGTGATCTGATCTAGGGAAAAATCTGATTACTGGTTCCTCCCCCCATCACTTCCCTTTCCTGAGCTGTGTGAGTTTCTATCTTGGGTCTCAGTAAGATAGAATACTGCTGGATGTAGTCCCTATCAGTTAGTTATTGGTTCAGAGTGGCAGAATTATAGATTCCTCTTTGGTCTACGATCCCTCCCCTGGTTGTTCCTCTGCAGAGTGTGCTAGATACTGGAAATGAGGCCTAGAGTCTAAGACACAATGCTGCTGCTGTTGCTGCCTTCTGAATTTTATCCTTTCTTAGTATACCTTCCAGGACTTCCCTACCTAGAACACTACCCCTGTGTGTAGGTCCCCTTCCTACTGTACATCTGCAACCTAGAACTGGTTAGTGGCCGACGGAACTGCCAGTTTTCATCTGTCCACATCCTAGTGCCCTGGCATGGGTCTGTGGTACTCCCAGGATGAACCTGGGACCTTTTCTTACCCTAGTGCATGGCCTCTCCCTGGATGCTCACTTTCGGCACGCTCCTGGTCCAATCCCATTCATGGCATCTGAAGACCTTCCTATCTACCTCTCCATTCTAAATTGACTTACATGTCTCTTTCTGGATTTCCCCATTAGGATTTGGTCTGGGACATTTTTAGATCTGTTTGGAGGAGTTTTATGAAGGGGAACTCACTAGACTGCTTCCCATCACTCTGCCATGTTGGCTCTGTCTTCTGTGTGTATCCTCTTAACCTTTCATGACACCTTTTATTATTCGTAGATCATTTGTAGGACCAAGAAGGTAGACTGGGTGGCAAGGCACAGTCCTCCAGGGGGTGCATTCACTTTGCCTCTGTTTCTGCCACAACTTATTAATTAAATAAGTATTTTTAAGATCTGCTATATGCCAGGCATATAACAATGCTCAAGGTCAGAGGTTGTGGCCTCAAGGCCTCAGGTTCCCCACCCCTGACCTAGATATTCACCATAATTTGAGAACAGGAAGAAGTATTTAGAAGTTCTTTCACTCCAGTGTTCTTACTGTTCTTTCCTATGGATGTTATGTGTTAGCATGGGACAATAATAACAAGAGATCAGGATTTAACAGTCAAGCAACTTAAGTTGAATCCTCACCCTCTATATAACTTTGGATATCCCTCTTAGCTTCTCCTGTTCCTCAGCTTCCTCATCCATAAAATAGGGATGATAACAATGATCATTAGCATTCATGTAGCACTTGAGAATGTGCAAAGCAGTTTACGGTATCATCTCATTTGATCCTCACAACAACCCTGGGTTGTAGGTGCTGTCATTATCATCTCCCTTTTACAGCTGAGGAAACTGTGAATTAAAGAGGTTAAGTGACTTGCCTAGAGTCACACCCACACACACTGTGCCACCTTGTTAATAATACTCCTTATTACACAGGATTGTTGTGAGGAAATCATTGCAAACCTTAAAGCACTGTATAAACGTGAGTTATTATCACTCATTGCTCCACCTCTGAATCTTTCTTTTTAAAAATACTGTTCTACTCCTCCTTCCACCTCCCCCTCAGTTTGGAGGGATTTCTCACAGAGATGTCTAAGGTCACTTCCAGCCTTCAGATTCTATGACTCTTTGAACTTTAACTGACTGTAGCTTTTTGCAGGCTCACACCAGCTTGTTTTTTTTTACCCTGTTTGACTAACTTTACACCTAACATTTGTGACTACATTAATCTGGATTGGGGTGGAAGTTACCTGTACATATGTATGTGTGTGTACATGTACACACACACACATGCACATGTACACTTTTTTTGGGGGAAATTAATATCCTCATCACTAGTTTATCTCATCACATATATGAGGCATAATGACCTGGTGCATGGAGTGCTGGGCTTGGGTTCAGGGAGATCTGAAGGCATGTCTTTGTCATTTGTTAGTTACTTAACCATAGGCAAATCTCTTAATCCCTGTAAGCCTCAGTTTTCTTAGCTATAAAATAGGGATAACAATATTGATAATACCTCATGGGCGTAGTTGTGAAGTTCAAATGAGATGCCTGCTGAATAAAATTCTCTTGGCTTTGACCTTATGCTCCATTCTTTGAGGGTGATAAAGGTGGTAAAGGGACATAGGTTTATGCTGCTTGAGGGATGACGGAAGGAAATAGGGGTCTTTACCTTGGAGAAGAGAAGATTTAAGGAGGCCCATGACATCAATCCTCAATTATGTGAGAGAATGTCACGTAGAAGAGGGATTGGTTTTGACCTGTTTGTCCTCAAAAGGCAGAACAGTAGGTGGAAGTTTCAGAGATGCAGATTTCAACTCAATGTTAAGGAAAAAGCAACCAATTGTTAGAGCTGTCCAAAAGTGGGATGGGTTCCTTTAGAAGGTGGAAGGTAGTGGGATTCCCTGCCCTGGAGATCCTCAAGCAGAGGCCAAGGGGTCACTTGGGGCTATATCATAGTGAGGATTCCTTTCAATGTATGGATAGGACCAGAATGGAGTTGGAACAGTGAAGTCTCTTCTAACAATTAAATTTTGTGATGCTATGAGGTACCTGGGAGACTGTGAGAGAGTAATATTGAAAGCAAAGTCCCTAAGTGAACTCTGAACTTCTGTGATTCTGTGACTTAATACTTATACAGTAGAACTGGGGGATATAACTGAGAGATAGAGATCAACGGGCAGCTTTCAAAGATTTCCAAGCTGGCTACTTCTATTGTATACTCTGCTCTGCCAAGACCCCATTTCTGAGCTCTGAGAGTATTCCTATGGGGTGTGTATAGCTGAACTGATTCAGGCACAACTAATTGCTCCTAGTTGCTGTAGTCTCTGTGTTGCTTCTATCATGTCTCACCCTCCTCATGGCCATGAACCCTAGGAAAAACTTCAATTACTTCTTTACTTCCTTGGTGTCCTAGGAAAACAGCATCTCCCAGATGTTTCACTGAAGGGAGGACTGTCTCTTGTCTTCACTTAGGGACTTTGCTTTCAATATCACTCCCTCACAATCTCCCAGGTACCTCATAGCATCACAGAATTTAATCTTTGGAAGGGACTTCACTGTTCCAACTCCATTCTAGTCCTATCCATACATTGAAAGGAATCCTCACTATAATATAGCCAACAAGTGACCCCTTGGCCTCTGCTTGAGGATCTTCAGGGCAGGGAATCCCATTACCTCTTGAAGGAGACCATTTTACTTCTGAAAAGCTCTAATCATTAGGTAATTTTTCCAGACATCAAATTTAAATTTACAGTGTCCTCTCATGTTTCCAGGTTCGGCTTTCTGGGGCCAAACAGAACCAGTCTAATCCCTCTTGTACCTGACAGTCAGTTAAATACTTGAAGATAATTTCACGTTTTTCTCTCCCCCCCAAGTCTTCTCTTCCCCACTTTCTTCAGCTGATTCTTACATGGTACCAACTCAAGGCCTTTCACCATCATGGATACTTGCCTTTGTGTTCTAGCTTACCTATGTCCTACTTAGATAGATAAAACATTTATTAAGCATGTACTATGTGACAGGCACTGTGCTAAGCACTGGAAATACAAATACAAGCCAAAAGAAAGGTAGTCCCCATCACTAAATAGTTTATATTCTAATGGGGGAAGACAATATACAGAAGAGAGCTGAAAAGACAGGAGAGGGAGGGCACCATAGGAACAAGGGGGAGCAGTAGTCTGGGAAGTCATGGTTTCAAAACCAGTCTGGTTTGAAGTGTGCATGGTTGGTATGGCTACTTCCTCAAATAGAAGTCTGAGGAGGAATTTACTCATTGGAATAAGAGTTCATGGAAGTGAGGGAGGCTTTGCCAGCTTGAGAAGGCTTCTTGGAGCAGAGGTGGAGAGGTAGTCCAGGGGATCATGGGCTGGTCTGGGTTTGAAATGACCATGGCCAGCATGGGCACTTTCTCAAATAGAGGTTCCTAAACTCTGGTGCATAGAAATGAAAGTGCTCCTTCTGTGTTGAAGCTTTGACTTTAAGGCTTTTGGTAAATGAAATAAAAGCTTGAGTTGATATGACATTTTAAAGCTTACTAAGAGCTTTCCTTACTACAAACCTGTGAGGTACGTAACGCAAGTAGAAAATGTATATAAAGTATTTTGCAAACTTTAAAGTGCTTTACAAACATTTGCTATTATTACTGCATATTATTATTAATCCCATTTTTTTTACAGCCAGAGAAACTAACAGAGAGGTGAAGTGAGTGGTCTCCTTTGTCACAAAGCTAGTAAATGTCAGAGGCGTGATTTGAACTCAGCTCTTCTGACTCCAAGTATGTTGCTCTTTTTATTATGACATGCTGCCTCTAGCTTCACCTCACAGAGAGGCTGTGGATGCCTGCTCTAGGATGGATATAGGTCCCTAAATAATTGTGTTTTGGCCTTGTCCCGCCACTGTCCATTTCTATAAACCAGTTTCCTTGCCTTGTAGCTTAGATATATAAATCACGGGAAGAGAAAATACTGCAATGACTTCTCCAGATGGAAATCAATCCCATAGGGAAGACTCTGGTCTACTTTTCCCAGTGCAGTGCCTGTATGGATGCTGGGAGTTTATGGGTCACAGAAATCACCTCAGAAAAAGCATGTATTTCATTAAAACAGAAGCGAAAAGCCAACAACTCGTCATCCCTTTGATAAAGTGGCTCATGTTTTTGTCACTGTGGGCTTGGAAGATAAAGTGTAGTCAGCCGTCTGTCCACTGTGGGAGTGGAGCCTTTTGCTTTTCCATAAGGGATGCATCAGTTTGCACAAACCACAGACTCAGGAGCCAGGAAAAAGCTGCAATGATGCTAATTTGAAAATACTTCTGTGGCACTTAGCAGGGTGTGATTTTAATTCATTTTTTGTCCCTTGATAATCATAAAGTGCTTTCAGCTTGTGAATATCCATTTTTTGACCAGCTTGCTTACTCCTCATCTCTGGGATCACATTAAAGGCAGAGTCCACAGGGAAATTGTGCAAGGAACACAGAGTCACTTTGTGAAACTCCTGATGTCAGTGATGCTATTTCATGTGATGATACCATAGAGTGATTTGTAGTGCCAAACATCTTCCTATATGTGTCCTTTATTAGCTATCTTGGCCTAGCATCCATAAGGAGTCATGATGAACTCTTAAATTTGACAGCACAGAAGGTTGTGTGTAAAGTGTCCAAAGACCAGCTTGGGAGAGGAGAGGAAGGACCTACATTCACTCCTGGAGTGATTTGTGGGAGTCAAGAGGGTGAAGCTGAATTTACAGGTAGTCTCTGGACCCTCTTAGACTTATATTGGGATTATGGAAGGCAACATGGTAGAGTGGATAGAACATTGGAGTTGAAATCAGAAAGATCTTCATTCAAATCATGCCTCAGACAATTAGTAGCTAATTAGCAGCTGGGAAATTTACTTATAATTTCTCTTGGACCAGATGTGGTAGTGATGGATACCTGTAAAACCTTGCTACTTGGAGGCAGAGGCTGAGGCTGGTTGATCAACCCAGCTTGTGAGTTCTGAGCTAGAGCACAGCTAAAACTGATGGCATATCTTCATTAAGGTACAATATGGTAGGTTCCAAGGCACAGGACTCACCATATGATGGCCTTGAAAGTCCCTTTTCGCTCTAGATCCAAATTATCTGAACTTTGATGGTAATTTACCTTGGTTTCCCCCAACCACTTCAAAAGCTATGATATTCCAAAGTTATTTTAGGCCTAGGTATTCAATTGTTTAAATACTCACAGACTCAGTCGAGGAACAGTACTCAAACAATAAAACATTTAATCATGGGAGAAACAAATACCACAAATATATACATATATTATATAATCACATAAATTATACAAGAACATATAATATCATAAATATATAAATAGAAAAAAAGGCAAGTCAAGACATACCAGAACACATTCCAAAATTAGTATAGTTACATTTTTTCCCCTTAAAGAATAGGTTGGGACTTAAACTCCTCTAAACTTATGGCTAGGTGGTAGGAAGGCATAGGCAAGATCTTTCTGGAGCACAGCAAATTGTTAAGAAGTAGATTGTTTCTAACTTCCCATTTCTTTTTTCTGGCACCTTTCCTTGGTTTTGGCATTCTCTCTTTTCATCCCAGGCCCTTTTTCTCACCCTACTACCAACCCAGAATTGCTGAACACACTCCTGTTTTCCCAAATATTATAGGCATATACTACCCAGGGTCTTCTCTTCCTCCTCAGAACTGCTCAGACTTTGGATCTTTTCTAACTCTCTCCTTTGGATCAAAATTGTCTTGTCTCATATGCTGGAGTTGTAATTGGGAACTCTAGCACCTTGGGAAGATTCAGTTGACCTGGGGGTGGTCATGTTAGGAGTGAGGAGGGACAGAAATCCCAAGATGCCCTGAAACTGGCATGTGCCACTTTAGGATAGAGTTTTGCACTGGAAGGAATCTCAAAGGGTTTCTAGTTCAACCCCTTCACCTTTACAAATGAGTCACTGTGACCCACGTAAGGGACTTGCTCAAGGTCACACAGGTAGGTTGGAAGCAGCAAAGCCAGGTTCTGAACTCAGGTCTTCTAATTCCAAACCTACTACCCAAACCCCTACTACCTCTTTTTTATGCTTTGTCAAATTGGTTCACTCTGCTCATGGATTGTGGAATCATTCATTCAGTGGAGCAAAGGCTGTCCTCAGGATGTGAGCAGGCTATTCATTTGTTTTTTCAGGGACAGCACAGAGTAGGCTGATCTGTCACTGGGTTCTTTCTCTTAGAGAGGGTGGAGGCAAGGTTGATTGCCAAATTAGTTCAACTAAGTCATTAGAAGTAGTGACAACTTTATTGCATGAGAGATTTGATCTCTTTTGAATAAACTCAGCTCTAGAACTCTGATAGCAGTCAAATGGAAATAACCATACTTAAGGTTTTGAGGGGAAAAAAATTCTCATTGGGAAAAGGGTCACAATGAGGATTCTTTGAAAGATGGACTAAGGCATAGAGGAGACCAATACATTAAACAGAGGCAATGCAATTTTATTACAAACTTCCATGAAGGAGGCCATGCACTCAGCAATGTGAATTACTAAAAAAGAGTCAACCAAATTTTATTATAGAACCTATTGACTAAAACTAAATGATTTTTTCTTTCTTCTTGCTTTTCCCTCTTTTCTATCCCTCTTCTCCTCTTCCTTTCAAACTCCTCTCTAATGATCATGGTTGTTTGTGACATCTGTGGGAAGAAGTGTGGAAGTATCATCTCCAGCTGCCAAATTCACCCTTTGAGTCATTTATTACTTCAGAAGGTTCCTTGCTATTAGAGCACCAAAGCTCGTGCTCTCCTTTTCCTGAAGGAAAAAATTCCATCATAGTCAAGGTCACATGATTAATTGTATGAGAACAGAAAGAAAAACCTGATGAGAGGAGTTCTTGTTTGGTGGAAATTCTGACACATGCCAGGGTTTTGTTTTTCAGAATGGTAGTCAGAACACCAGCTTTGGGGTTCTGATTCGTTTGTTTACAAACAAACAAACAGAATGAAATTTATTCTATTTGTCAATGAAAAAATAAAAAACATAAAGAGTTGAGTAGAGTTCCCATTTCTAATTTTTTGGATCCTGACCTATGATTTTATAGCTATAGGGAAGGAATACTGGATTTGGAATAAGAGGAGCTGGATTCAAATCCTGACTGCTGGTTACTGCCTAGGTGACCTTGTATAAGACCTTGTCTTCTCTCTTGGCCTAAGGTTTCTTATCTGTAAAATGAAGAGATTGATTAAAGAAAATTAGGAGAGAATCATATCAGGTTTGTTCACCAGTATGGCTAAGAGTTCTTAGCAAAAAAAAAAAGAAAGAAAGAAAAGAAAAGAAAAAAGGGACAGAAGTGGTCATAAAATTAGGATAGGTTATTTTGATTAAGTGAAGTTGAAAAGCTTTTGCATGAACAAAATCAATGCAACTAGAATAAGAAGTGAATAAAAAGTGAAGCTGTCATGGCAAAGAACTTAACCTTCTCAAAAAAAGCATTTAGGTTTATCAGTCAGTCAATCAGTCAGCAAGCACTTATTAAGTACCAATTATGTATCAGGCACTGTGCTAAGCTTTGGGGATATAAAGAAAGGCTATGCACAAACAAGATATATGCAGGATATACTGGAGATAATATTAGAGGGAAGGCACAAAGATCAAAGAGGACAGGGAAAAGCTTCTTGCAGAAGGTGGGGTTTTAGCTGAGACTTGAAGGAATTCAGGGAAGCTAGAAAGTAGAGATGAGGAGTGAGAGAACTCCAGGCATGGGAGGACAGCCTGTGAAAATGTGCAGAATCAGGAGATGGAGTGTTTTGTTCAAGGAACAGCCAAGAGACCAGCAAGGATGTCACTGGATCACAGAGTGTATGGAGGGGAGTCAGGTGTAAGGAAACTGGAAAAATAGGAAAGGGCCAGGTTATGGATATCTTTAAAAGAAAGAGGATTTTATATTTGATCCTAGAAGTGATAGGAAGCCACTGGAGTTTAAAAATTTTTTGCTGTTCATCATTTCTAGTGGTTTTTGGTGACTCATTTGTGTTTTGCAAGGAGGCATTGATGTCCACTTGCCTGATGCCATGGCAATATCTAACCATTACTTCGCTCTCCATATTTGTTCCATACAATCACCCACTGAATGACCACCCATCAGAATAAATCAGTGATGACCAATAGTTTTTTAGGAGTCTTTAATTTTTGGATAGGCCAGAAACTCAGTGAGTCATAGCAGCCTTGGGTTCAGTGGGGGCTGGCTATCAACTGCATCATCAACACCCTAACTTTGAGCACTCCAGTATTCAAAAAGACCTTGTACTTTTTTTGCACCTGTCTCTTGATTAATAAGTGAAGGGTTTATAAAGCTGAGTTCTGTCCTTACTGTTGTGACAAGTCATAATTCGTAATCACTGAGGCACCTTTTCCAATTGTCTCAGGTGGAAGTAGAGAGTCCCCTGCAATGATTGATTGCCCCTCTGCCAAGCCATTTATAAGTGGACACCAAACCACTCCTCATTATTCACAGCATCTCCAATTTCTTCAACCCATATCCTTGCTGAGCCCTGCTAAGACCACTTTTGTTCTGAGGAAAATGAATTGGGAATCTTCTCTCCATACTATTTCAGCATAAAAAATATCATAAATGAGAGAGGAGAAAATCTTGTTTGCTAAAGGGCTGCTGGATGAACTGCCTCTTGGCCTTTTGATAGCATCTTTGAAATGGAAATGGCCACAGCTGCCTGACCTTCTGTTCAGTGACCCTTTTTGTACAAAGTCAAATAGCAGTGGCTTCTCAGCAGCAATTCACCTATGGACACAAACAGGATTTTCATTTATTTTATTTTAACCTACATTTTTTCCCCCTCTTGGGTGCATTTATTGGCCATACACATTTTTTACTGGTCAGATAAAATGCATTAGGATTAAAGAAAAGAAATCCTAATACAAAGAATTATGACCCATAATCATCTTAAAATGTCCAGGCAGGTATCTGTAAGTATATTTTGAAATTGTAGCAAACCTTTATGTGAATCTTTCATTTAAGAAAGGGGTTAGTAACTTTTTTGTGTGTGTGTTATGGTCCCCTGTGGCAGTCTGGTGAAATGTCTGTCCCTCTTCTCAGAATAATGTTTGTAAGTGCATAAAATAAAATACATAATATTACAAAGGAAACCAATGATATTGAAATATAATTACAGAGACATTTAAAATTTTTTTAAATAAAATAATTACAAAAAAATTCATGGACTCCAGGTTAAGAACCCCTGGTTTCTGAGAATCATATATTTAACTGAAACACATTTTGGAGGTCATGTATGATCTTTTTTCCTTCAGATTTAAGAGACAGAAATGATAATCTTAACCACATTAAAAATTATTAGGAACAAAAGAAGATAGGAAGGATAAAGTGTATGAAAGGGATTCATAATAAGCCAAAGAAAATAAATGTCTGTGTTCCAATGAAAGAGGGGGAATAGAATGATTCTGAATCAGAATGATTAAATCCTTTTAAAGAAGAACCAGAATTTCTGAATTTAAGAATTTCTGAAACCATGGCACTGTTTGGCACAGCAGGATATCTGTGAGAAAATCTTTCCATGGCAACTCACTCTACGTCTCTGCCCTGCCTCACACCTCATCTTTTCTTCTCATTCCTACCAGCTTCCACTTCAGAACCTATTCTTTGCCTTATCAGGCAGCAGAATGAATAAACATTTATTAAATGCTTACAGCATACAAATAGAAAAGTAAGATAGTCTTTGGGAACTCCCATTCTAATGGAGAACCATCCATGTGGGGCTAATAGGAAGTACATATTTAATTTGGGAAATTGTCAGAATTGATGTTGAGAGGAAGCTGATGGGAGAATGGATAGAATAACACCTCCCTCACTGCCACGCCCTGAGTTATCTCCACAGTGGATGGGGAAACCTGCTTCCTACCTTGTACAAAGCCATTGGTGACTTCTTCAAAGGTGTACGTTAGCGCACTACTTGTCAGGAGGGATGGTGAACCAAAAAGCTTCTCAAACAATAAAGGAAACTGCAAAGATGCTAAACCCAGGTTTTAGGCATCTTTTCTTTTAGGCTCCATGTAATAGGTAACTGATATTTAGGGAATTCATGTAGACTAAGAATTGAGCTCTTTTCTGTGGAATGAATGGGACAGAAGAGATGGTGAGATCTATGGTAGTGAGGGGATATTACCTTCATATATTGATGATAATGAAAGGATGTGCTGATGGCAACTCCCCTGGGAAATACACAGTTCACAAACAAAAGTTTTGTTTTTTGAAAGATTGAAGATGATAAAGTTAAACCAAAAGAGCTCCTAGAATATAAAGAGATTCTCTTATGTATGGTCATCTCCCCAAGTTAGAGAGTCTCCATCACTGTCACAACCAGGCTGGGCTCTCAGATATATCTTCCTGAAGTTCATTTAGTGACCATATGGTGACATCAAGTATCATTCCTTATCTTGACTCCTCTTGCACATCTTCAAAGCTCTCATCCATTGTCATCAGGCATTGCCTTTTTGTTATTTGGAGGCTCCCAGCAAGCAATGTCAGGCATTACCCTTCAGGCTTGGTGAGCTGGGCATCTTTCCTGTCTATTACAGAGAGAATGCCCCTGGGGTCATAGCTTTAGAGCTAGAAGAGACCCAAGAAGTTATCTAGACCAGCTACCTCATTTTGTAGATCAAGAAACTGAAGGACTCAAAGAGATTGAGTGACTTGCCGCAAGTCATCCAGATAATGTGCATTCACAGCTCTCTTTGCATCATAGATCTAGCAATGTGATACCAGTCTTGGGACCATTTCTGTCTTTGGCTAAAGGCTTTGCTAAGGAGCCAGAATTCTGAGACCTACTCTCCTTTAGTTTCTTCTCCTTTGCTAGCAAGCCTTCTGACTCTGGCATCACAGAAGATCATAAGGAATTCCTACCATGCTCTATCCAAAAGAAGATCCCAGTTGCCAAAGCTGGGTTCAGACATGGTCACTACAAATCTCAATGTTTACCTTTTTTTCCAGACACCCAGAAAGTGTATCCCTGATAGAATGAGTATTTCTCACTTGTCTGGTAGCAGACAAAGCACTCTCATTTCTCCTCAGACAACTAGGAGGAATCCCTCCTAGTTCAAATTAACCTAGGCTATTCCCAGGGTGGAGGGGCTGAGAGAGAACAAATACTTTCTGGGGAACAGCTCCACATGTAGCAAATGCTATACATACTGCAGCTGGCTGTAGATAGTAAGCCCAGTATCTTGTACATAGCAGATGCTTCAAAATTGTTTGTTGAATCATATTAAATCAAATTGTATGTAGGATGCCTATGCAGAAGCAGTCCAATGTCCTATGCAGTTGTGGTTGGAGCTCAGGATAATGACAAAGGAAGTACTTTCCTTACCTCAGGATGCTATGACAGGTTTAAAGTTTGGAAAGATTGGCTTAAGGTTTTCTTTTATCTTGTTTTTTTAATATACTCTTCTGGGTAACTACAGACAGAATAGCAAGAAAGACAATTCACTGGGCACAGATAATCAACAGGGTCTAGTACTAAAAGCACTGTTTTCTGTCTGATAACCAGTTATCAAAGAGGCTGAAATACACTTGGAGATTCCCCGATATACATCTGCACTTTATGATGCTTCCTCAAACTAAATCCAGAACCCTTTTGAGACTAGCACATTGTTGCTTATAGGACACCATCTTTTTGATCTCATACGAGCAAGCATGTTTCTTTCAGAAAGATCATGGGTGTCAGGCCCTTGGTGCACCTTTACCCTCTGTAAAAATTGTAAAACCTGTGATTACTTGAGCTTTTCTGGTTGTGCCTCTGTGACTAAAGTTTCTGCATAAAAATGTGAAAAATCTAGTTTTTCACATTTTCCCCCCTGAAGTTCCAAGTGTGACGATCTTTAAGTTCAAAAACTAAATCTGTGATTTCATTGGTATAAGCAACTCTGAGGTATGGAAATTCCATTTTCCAGTACAATTTGTCACTATTAAATACTCAAATGGATTTATGATAACCTTTGTAACCTGGGATAATTTTACATAAGACTCTACTTTTTGGTGCAGAGGATAAGGACTTTATGATATATGCCTATGTAACAAGCAGAGTTGGTTCAAGAACTTTGGAGAGACATGCTTACTTTCTGCTTTGAGAAAGGATACATGTGACTCCAGACGTTCTTTTGTAAGAAAGAAGTCTGTTGAGAAAGAGAACAGACTGGGGAAACAGACATGTAGAGGAGCTGGCATCTAAACATGTGTCTGTCTGATTCCCAGCTTGCCTCTCTAGGGGCCTCAGGGAATTTTCCCTTGGATGAGATAAGGGACTCTCAGTTGAACTGAGCTTGCTTCTAGTGGAAGAACTTATTCACTCTGGGTATTGTATATTCTACTCTGTTATAATTTCTCCAATTTCTGTCTTCTCTGTTTGGATAAATGTGTTTATTCATTATTCACTATTTGTGACAGTCTTTTGTATAACTAGCATTTGTTGGGAAGGAGGTTAAGCTTTCAGATATAAATTGGAACTCTTTCTCTCTAAGGGATTCTGACCAGGAAAGCATCTTAAATCTAAAGAAGAAATAATTTCATCTAGACTAGCAATATTTAGGGGGTGGGGCTAGATAGATATAATTCTAGTCTAGTAGCCCTTCCCATGAGGAGAACAAAGTGGTCTGCCTAGTGACTTATCTCTTGCTCCGTTCTAAATTGGAATAAAAGTTTTCTTGGAGAAGTATGGGTGCAATTTCAGGGATACTTCTTCACATCCTGTAACGTATATTTAAGACAATCCATGTAGACATAGGTAATTTGTATAAGTGACACACACACACACACACACACTTTACACATTCATGTGCATGAACTCTTCAAAGATGCTTATCACAATCCATCCATGTCTGTCCATCCTGTGCTACTCAAATAGATCTATGATGTCACTGATGTGGATGTATCCTTTAAAGATGCAAAGCCCATCACATCTATGCTTGCCTATACTATGCTATACTCGCCTATGTCCATCTACAAGTTCATCACAAGTAGTCTACCCAACATGTTGAGGGTTTTTCTTACTTTACCCTTAAATCTCAAGGATACTATGTAGCACATGACCC
The DNA here is from genome assembly GCF_900497805.2 of Vombatus ursinus. Taxonomy (NCBI): domain Eukaryota; kingdom Metazoa; phylum Chordata; class Mammalia; order Diprotodontia; family Vombatidae; genus Vombatus; species Vombatus ursinus. The sequence continues at coordinate 4,159,662 of NW_020954626.1, forward strand.
AACCACTGCTTAACCCTCACTCTTGTCATATGACCAGCTCTTCTTTTTTTGATCATAAATTTCTTTTGTAAACCATTTCCTTTGGTTCTTTGTTTCATTTCTTTATTTGTAATGTTTTGTAGCTTGTTTACCCCCATCACGTGTCTCGCCATTGCCTAGTATTTGTGTAATACTAATTTTTAGTTCTTCAGTGTTCCATGATTTTCAGCCCCATTAGAAGATTGATATAAAAAAGATGGGTCTTTTTTTCAAGGAGAAGTATGGGATCATTCAAGGAACTTTGAATTTTTACAAAGGAAATCTAGCCTACTCTCCTCCTTTTAAATTTTGAGCCCATCTTATCCATTTTTAGTGTCTGTTTAATATGTGTATTTACATTTAAATCTATATAATCTAAATCTATTTATTTATATTTATATTTTATATATAATTATATAAATTAATATTGTACATAAATTACAAATGTATATTTATAAAAATATAAATGATAAAATTATATAGCAATATATAATAAATAAGTATAATTATATTATACATATATAAATATAGATTATGTATTCACATACTTATTGACAAGCTTTTTATTTTTTTTATTATTTTTTGGCAATTGGGGTCAAGTGACTTGCTCAGGGTCACACAGCTAGTAAGTGTCAAGTGTTTGGTCTGAGGTGAGATTTGAACTCAGGTTCTCCTGACTTCAGGGCCAGTACTCTATCCACTGCACCACCTAGCTGCTCCTTGACAAGCTTTTTAAGTTGTTTACCTAACTGCATGTCATAATCTGGACAACAGACATTTTGTGTTCACTTGTTTTTTCCTATGTAGATGGTTAGGTGAAATGCTTACTCATGACTATCTTCTGGGAGGCTCTCAGATGTTCTCAGGCTTAATGGAAACATCACAATGTTATATGCGAAAGGAGTATTTGGAAGACTTTATTGCTACTAAGGAATTTCTTTTCAACTTGAGCTTTCTGCAGGATAACTTACATGGTAGTCACAAATCCCTTTTGTGAGCACACATCTCTCTGTTTAATGATTTAATTGACATTAATGATCAGAGAGTCATCAAAATTTTTTTCTGTTGTAATATTGTTCGAGGAATCTTGAATAATTTTGATGTTATAGGTGATAAAAACTTGCTGAATGATAGAGCATGATAGAATACATGAGAGTCTTTAAGCTGGCATTTCAATCTTCCAATAATAATAATAATAAAAATAAATAATAAAGCTAGCATTTATATAGCACCATATAGTGTGCCAGGCACTGTGCTAAGCACTTTACAAATTATATCTCATTTGATCTTCACAACAACACTGTGAGATAGGTGCTATTATTATTTTACAGTTGAGGAGTTGAGGAACTGAGTTACTAACAGAGGTTAGTAACTTGCCCAAGGTCACAAAGTTAGTAAGTGTTTGGTGTTGGATTTTAATTCAGATCTTCCTGACTCTAGGTCCAACACTCTATCCACTGTGTCAAATGCATTTTATAATTGAAAAAATATAATCTCAGTGGAAATATGTATGTATTCTCTGTATTTTTCAGTCAAATTCTATAATGGCAAAAATGTGGTCTGTTGAGGAATATCCTTGGCAAAAGCTTGACTGTTCCCTACTATTTCCTACATCAAGGAGGCCATTGATTTGTGTTTGGACTAATCTCATAAAGATTTTGTATAGCTGGGAAAGTAGATATATAGGTCAGTAGCTGCTAATGCTTTCATAGTAGTCCTTTTTTCAGCATTAACAAGGTCCAAGATCTTTTATGCCTTTGGTATGAAAAAGATGCTTTGTGACTCAATCTTTCAACACCTTCATGATTGCATGACCTCCACCATAGCTCTCCTTTACATATACTTGGTCTTATCCAAACACTTTTCCTGGCTTTGTTGTCTTACGGCCACTCCGTTGTCTTTAATCACATTTGGAACTATGATGTTAGAGTCCATATTTGGTGCTCTGCTGATCTTGATGGCAAAAACTTTGTTATAATAATCTTTGCAGCTCTTATCTATTTTTTCATTTTTTCCTCCATTTTCTATGAGTGGCTGCACTTAGTTTCAACTCCACAGAACATCATGCCTCACCCAGGAGAAGCCGATCACCTGAAATCTCATCTCCTTGCAGATTGACCTAGTTTTTAATACTCTACACCTTCACAACTCCCTCAGTTGCCTCTTCCCTCTTATTGGAGGGGGAGTAACAAATACCTCCAAAAGTCTTCCTTTATAGAGATCTCAGATTTTTTCAGGTAATTCTCCATTTTCTATTAGGGGATCTGCTTGGTTTCAACTTGACAGACCATCATACCCTTAGGTCTCCTTCCTCCCCCTCTTAGATTATAAGCTCCTCGAGAGCATGGACTTTCTTTTTGTTATTTGTATTCCCAGCGCCTGGCAAATAGCAGATGCCTTAAAAGACAAGAAGAGGAGATTATTATTGATGCCAGAGGCAATTGTGAGCCCTTGAAGTTTATTGAGTAGAGGAGTGACATGGTCAGACTGGTGCTTAAGGGAAATTACTATGGCAACTGTGTAGGGGATGGATTGCAGTGGAGAGAGATTTGAGGTAGATAGATCAGATGTAATAGTATAGATGAGAGGTAATAAGGGCTTCAGTGCTGGCTGTGTGAGTAGAGAGAAGAGATTAAATGCAAAGGAGGTAGACATAGCAAGATTTGGCAACTGATTGGATATGGAGATGATGGAGAGTGAGGGGATGAGGATAATGCAAAGACTATGAGCCTGGCAAACTGGAAGAATGGTCATGCCTTCCATAGAAATTGAGAGGTTTAGAAGAATAGCAAATTTTGGGAAAAAGATCATGATTTCTGTTTTGGGTATGTTGATTTTGAAGTGTCCCTATAGCTTTCCTTATAATAATCCTGTGAAATGACTAGTGCAAATATCATTGCTTTCTTTTTTCAGATAAAAAAAGAGACTCACTCAGAGAAGGTAAGAATTTAAGAACTTAGTTAAGAGACACAGCTAATCACCATGTAGTCCACAGTTCCAAACTTGGGCCTTTTCTCTCCAAATGAGCCTTCTTTCTGTGGCATCACTGCATCTGTGAAATTGTACATGTATGAAATAGCTAATGTGCAATTCTAAGGAAGTTTCTGAGAAACACTGAGCCAGTGTCATCCAGAGTGTGTACAAAAGGGCCAGGTACTCAAAAGTAAAGGAAAGATTATTGTGAATCTGGGAGAGCTTTATGGGAGAAATGGGCCTTGGGTGAAAGCCAAATTTGATTTGAATTTGATCTAAAAGTCCATACCCATTGTAGATTCTTACCCACAGGGGAATGAATACTGAAAGTAATGTTTTAAGGGAAGCTACTGCCTGTATGACCTTGTGTAAATTATTCTATCTCTCTGGGTTTCATTTGTAAAATGAGGGAGCTGGGCTAGATGTGTTCTCTAAGGTCCATTTTTGCTCTAAATCCTAAGATCCGTAAACTCTTTACTCTGCCCGAAGAGGTGGTGTTGGTGGTAGGGTAGAAGTGGGAAGGGGTGGCGGTGGCAGGAAAGGTAGGGAAAATTGGAAGAGGAGAGATTGGCAGGTAGGTCAGCTTGGACTATTTAAGTGGAACCTGCTAGATTTAAAGCTGGGGAGGGGACCCCTAAAAGCCACCTTGTCCAATACCTTTATTTCTCAGATGAGGAAACTGAGGTCTAGAGGCTGGTCTGAGGTCCCACAGTACTAAATAGCAAAGCTAGGATTCAATCCTAGGCCCCCTAACTTCAAATCCACTGTACCGCAGATGCAATTAAAGACTTCTGTTAATAAAACACCTCGCCCATTGTAAAAGCTAACAAACCATTTAAAATGTGATAATTATTTGGCTGCCATAGTGAGTAGTTTTAGGGTTATGGGCTCAGGGTTAGTTTAATTTGAATGATGTGGTATTGGGAGACTCATAGTCATGTATTCCACTGTGTGGCAAAAACAAAAAATCATCTGATGTCTGATTTAAGATCAGAACACAGTGGCTTAATGTGTGTCCCTGGTTCTTGAAAGAAATGTTGGAAGAGGCAGCTTGGCAGAAACATCAGGTTTTTTTTTAACAGGGCCTTCATATGCTATGCATTATGCCCAGTGGCAGGTGCCCTGATCTTAGAAACAAACACCAGGCAGTTCATAATTACTACATAATTCAATCTGAAGTTTTTGCTTTATTATAAATCCCATGTGAAATTAGTATTCTCTTCACTTGTCTCGCTGATTCCTGACAGTGAGAAGTCCAGCATTAAAGGGCCTGATTGACTCATACCGCCTGGGTTTGGTTTTGTTTACACTTCATTAAAACTTTTCATAAATCAAGAATTTGACAGGCCACTGGTGTGGAATTTTCAAATCTCATAATTGTATTTTCCTTTTCTCCCTCTGCTTTTCCCCCTTGCCTCATCATTTTCCTTTCATGCTTAATTTTAATAGCTAGGAAAGCCTTCTGGACAACTGTAGGCATAGGGGAAGGTAACATAACTGCTGTAGTTACCAACTACGTATTGTAGGAGACCCTAACTCCACCTCCCTACATTCACTTTACTTGACTTATTTTATTTGCATCAGAATTTATTTAGCATTTATATTTACAAGACAATGTCATAGATGTTGGAGATAGAAAGACAAAAAAGTTATTCCTGCCCTCAGAGAGCTTACATTCCAGTAGGGGATACAACATGCAGTCAGATAAGTAAATGCAAGAGGAAGAAGAGGGCATCAGCATCTAGGGGTATCAGGAAAGGATGCCCAAGGAATGTGACATCTGATCTAAGGCTTGAAGGAAGTTAAGAATTCTTAGAGATTGTTGGGAGGAAAGTGTATTCCAGGGAGGTAGGATAGTGAAAGCATGTTTTTTGTTAAGGACCTATGATGTGCTAGGCAGTATGCTAAGTAATGGGGGCATAAAGAGTGGTGAACCTCTGACCTGTCTCCCCCACAAAAAACCCTCCATGTCTAGAGCTTTCAAGGAGCTCACAGTCTAATTAGGGAGACAACATGTGGAAAACTAAGTACAAACAAGATTTATCCAGGATAAATTAGAGATAATCAAGAGAAGGAAGACATTGGCATTAGGCAGATTGGGGCAAAGCTTCTTGTAAAAGGTAGGATTTCAGCTGGGACTTGAAGGAAGCCAGGAGGCAGAGATGAGGAGGAAGAGAATTCCAGGAGCAGGGTATAGCCAATGAAAATGCAGATAGTGAGGGAGTTGGGGAAAAACTTGAAGAGGCCAGAGCATGTGAAAGAGAAAAAGATGTAAGTCAACTAGTAAGGTAGAAAGGGGTCCAAGTTACGGAAAGCTTTAAAAGCCTCAAAGAGGATTTTATATTTGATCCTGGAAGTGATAGGGAGTCACTAGAGTTTACTAGGGGTGGGGATAGCGTGGTCAGACCTGTACTTTAGGAAGATCAGTTTGATAGCAGAGTGAGGGATAAACTGGAGTGGAGGGGTTTAAGTCAGGGGACGCTGATGAGGTATGAGGTGATGAAGTCTTGTACTAGGGTGGTAGCAGTGTCAGAGGAGAGAAGGCCGTGTACATCAAGAGGACTTGGTAACTGATTGGATATGGGGAATTAAGAGAATGAGGAGTTGAGGATGACACATATGTTGTGAGCCTGGTTGATTGGGATGATGGTGGTTCCTTCTGTAACGATAGAGAAGTTAGGAAGAGGGGAGGAGAGAAATGGGATGCCAAGTTTGGGAACATGGAGTAGTCAAGTTTGGCTGAAGCATAGACAGTGGGAAGGGGAGTAATGAGAAATGCCAGTCAAATTGTGAAGGGCTTTAAATACCAGGCTGAGGAGTTTGTGTCTAGGTGGAATAGTGACTTGGACCCTGAACTTAATGTCAGGAAGATCAGAATTTGAATCCCGATTCAGACATTTACTAGCTGTGTGCCCCAAGGCAGATAATTTTGTCTCTCTGGGCTTTTGTTGCCTCATCTATAAAATGGGAATAATAATAGTGCCTGGGGCAGCTAGATGGTTTAATGGATAGAGCATGGGCCCTGCAGTCAGGAAGATCTGAGTTCAAATCCGACCTCAGACATTTCCTAGCCATGTGACCCCAGGCGAGTCACTTAACCCCGATTTGCTTCAGTTTCTATTCTGTAAAATGGATACACACTGGAGAAGTAAATGGCAAACCACTCCATAGAGTTGGTCCAACACAGAGTTGGACATGACTGAACCACCACCACCACCACCACCACCACCATGATAACAGTGTCTATCTCACAGGGCTGTTGTGAGGTTCAAATGAAATCATATTTATAAAGTGCTTTATAAACCTTAAAAGTAATTGTGTAATTATTAGTTATTGTTAGTTATAGTAATGATTACTTTGAAAAGTAATGTAGAACAATTCTAGTGGCAGTAGGGAGCCATTGTAATTTCTTAAGCAAGGGTTAAGTTTATCTTTTAGGAATATTTGGTAATTATTAATAGGACAGATTAGACAAGAAACAGGGAAACCAATTAGGAAAGAAGATGGTGGCTTGTGAGTAGAAAGAAGGGGATGAATGTAAGAAATGGAAGACAGTCAGCAGTTGTGGTGGCTCACACATATAATCTACTACTGGGGAGGCTGGGGCTGTTGGATTGTTTGAGTTTAGGAATTCTGAGCTTGCAATGGACCTAAAGCAAGTTGGGTGTCTACACTAAGTTTTGCACTAATGCCTAAGAAGGGTAAATTGGCCCAGGTTGGAAACAAAGCAGCTTCCATGCTGATCAATAGTGGAATCAGACCCATAAGTAGCTGCTGCAGTTCAGGTCTTTGTGAGATAGAGAGAATAAGTCTCAAAAATAAAATAAAATAAATAAACAAAAGATACGTAGTCAAAATTTACAAGATTTTTTCGACTGATTGGATATGGGAAGAGACAGAGAAGGAAGAGTCAAGGATGACTTCAAAGTTGTGAACCTGGAGGAATGAACAACTAAATTTTTTTTTGTTTATGTAGCAAGTGTGAAGACCAAATGAAGTGAGACTATTGGCATAATAACCAATGAAATTATTATCTTGAGTCTTGGGTCGCAGTCAGGTTGAAGGTGTCCCAGATAATCCACCCTCAAGTCACAATTAGAGACGGTAGCCTAGTACCCTATTTACTGATTTTGATACTTAGTGGGACAGTCTGTGGCCAAAATAATTTGTCATGTGATGACCAGACTTGTCATGAAGATCTTCTTTACATTTATCTAGGCTGATCCTTAGGAGACAGACACATAATTTGTTTTTGGGTCTATGTGTAAAACCTTCATAGCTTGGTAAAAGCTACCAAAAGTTGTACTCTGGAAAGACATGACCTTTGGGACTACTGTCCACCTGCTCCTCCTGGGTATGCTTTTCTCCTTTGGATTCCATAACATTGCTCTCTTGGCTCTCCTCTGATTTGTCTGACTTCTCTTCTTCCCAGTATCTTTTGGCCATTCATCCCCACCTCAGGTCTTCTAAGTGTGGGTTTTCTCCAAGATTCTCTCTTAGGCCCTCCACACTTTTTCTTTCTCTCAGTGACCTCTTTTGCTCCCATGGGCTAAAACATCATCTCTATACAGATGACTCTCAAATCTCTTCCCTAAACAGTAGTCCCACATCTCCTGCTGCCTGTGATCTCTCTGGGACCTCAAACTCAGCATTTCTCAAACTGAACTCATCATCTTCCCCTCTCCTCTCAACTTTCCTATCTGTGGAGATGGCATTATGTTTCCAGGTTGCCAGGCTCAAAACTTCTGAATCCTCTTTAATTTTTCCCTTTCTTTCATCCCCTGAATCCAACCCCTTGCTGAATCCTGTCACTTCATCTCCTCTTTACTGATACTGACTCCATTATAGTTCACCTCTCACCTGGAACATTTTGATAGCTGGCTAAATGATGACCCTGCCTCTTTTTTTTCATTCATCTCCAACCCCTTCTTCTCATAGTCACTGAAATTCTCTTCTTGAGGAAGAAGTCTCACAGCTTCACTTCTCAGGTCAAAAACCTTTAGTGAATCTCTTGTCTTTAAGATAATATACAAATTCCTTGGCATGGAATTTGAGGAATTTTACATTCTGTCTCCATTCTATTTTTTGAGGCATCATAGAAAAGTGCAAATGTTCTGGACTAAGGGTTAACTGACAGCAACTTCCTATAAGACCTTGGGCAAGACATTTCAACTTTTTGTGCCTCAGTTTCCCCATCTGTGACATGAGGAGGTTGTACTAAATTATCTCCTAGGTCCACTCCAGCTTTAACACTTCATGTTAGGAAGAAAGTGAGGTTTTATACTGGTCAGAATTATATTGCTATCTAAACTTTCATGTGTTTAGGACTGATTTCTCTGACAAGCTTGTAAGCCCTCTGAAGGCATAGATTGTATCCTTTTTATATCCTTAATAGAATCTAGCTTATAGAATTAGATTTTCAAATTTGAAGGGACCCTTCAGGTGTTCTAGCAAGATGACTTTACTTTATAAATGAAGATACTGAGGTCCAGAGAGGTTAAATGATTTCTTTTAGTTCTCATGGATTCATTGGTTAACTTGGAAGGAGGTCACCAGGGGAGTGCCTTAGGGATTTGTACTTTTGTTATTGTTTAGTAGTTTTAGTCATGTCTGACCCTTAACCCCGTTTGGGATTTTCTTATCTAGGACATGGGAATAGTTTGCCATTTCCTTCTCCAGTTCATTGAACTCGTGAAGAGGCATCTTCCTGATTTCTATCCACCATCCAGCATTCTATCCACCATGCTACCTAGTTGCCCTTAGCCCTGGGCCACTTGGCATTTTTATACTTAACAGTTTTGTACATGCCATAAAACCAGGATAGACACTAACATATTGGATGATAGAGTCAGTATCTAAAAAGATCTTGACAGATTAGAAAATTGGGCTCGGTTGAAGGAATCAACTTTACAATTACAAGATAGGGGAGTTATTGTTAGATAGCAGTGTGTTTGAAAAAGATCTGGGGATTTTAGTAGATGGCAAACAATGTGAATCAACAATGTGACTAGGGGTAGCCACAAAAGTAATGTGATCTTGGGTTCTATTAGGAGGCATAGCTTCCAGGAATCAGGAGGCATTCGTTCTAATCTACTATGCCCTGGTAAGACCACATCTGGATTGTTATGTTCAGTGCTGGGAAGGAACTTTAGGAAGAAAATTGATTTACCCAGAGATCATCCTGAGGAAGGCAACCAGAATGGTGAAGGGCCTTATTAAAACCATTCTTCACTTGAAGAAACTGGGAGTATTTATTATGAGGGTAAATCATAAAGGGAATTCTATAGGCAAATGCTTGAAGGACTGTCACTTGGGAGAGGAAATAGACTTATTTTCTTTGGTTCCAGAGGGCAATTGGGTGAAAGCTAAAAGGAAGCAAATTGAAGCTTGACATTACATAAGGAAAAGATGTCTTAGCAATTAAGAACATCTAACAGTGGAATGGGCTGCCTCAGGAGGTAGTGGCTTCCTTCTCAATGGAGATCTTCAAGCAAAGGTTGGACAATTACTTTTTGGATATCTTACAGTGGGTGTACTTTTAGAGATATGGGTTGGAATAGATGACCACTGAGATTACTCTGAACTCTGGAATTCTGTGATTCTATGAATGAACATTTCTGTGAAAATAACTTCTAAATTGAGACATCCAGCCATAATCTCTCTCCTGAGTGACAGTCCTGCATCTCCAACTGAGCACTGGGTACCTCCAAATGGATTGCTTATCTGCATTCATACTTAACATATCCAAGGCAGAACTCATTATTTTTTCCTTATATCTATTTGTTCTCTAAACTTCCACATTTTTATTCCTATCTCCCGGGCTCATAATCTAAAAGTTATCCTGACTCTTCACTCTCCTTTGCCTCTTCTTTCCAGTCAGTCAATTCTACTTCCACTATAGGTTTTGCATCCATCCCCTTGCATATTCACTAGCTTAGGCCCTCCTTAAGCCTTTATCAGCTCTTAACTAGACTTTGGCATTATATTTCTATTTGGTCTCCTTGCTTTCATCCTTTCTTCTCTTGTCTTTTTTTCTCATCTCCACCTACTAGCTTTCCTGGATTCTTTAAATCCTCCACTAAAATCCTATCTTCTATCAGAAGCTGAAAGGCTTCTTAATTGCATAACCCCTCTTAATTCGAATGCCCTTCCCTCTGTTAATTATTTTCTATTTATCCTGTAGATAACATGCACATAAATATATGTCCGCTTGTTATCTCTTCCATTAGACTGTAAGATCCTCGAGAGCAAGGACTCTCTCTCTTTTTCTCGGTAAGGCAATTGGGTTTAAGTAACTTGCCCAGAGTTACACTGCTAGTGCATGTTATGTGTCTGAGGCCAGATTTGAACTCAGGTCCTCCTGACTCTAGGGTGGGTGCTATCCACTGCACCACTTAGCTGCCCCCAAGCAGGGACTCTCTTTTGCCTCTTTTTATATCTTCAGTGCTCATCACGGTGTCTGGCACATTGTAGGCACTTAATAAATGGTTATTGACTGATCAACTCTCCATTCCACTCTCATCTTACTTTGATAATGCTGAGATCTTAGGAGCTTGTAGATAAAGATGAGATTGAAACCCATCTATGTCTATTTATCATGTGTGACTCTTGTTCACGTCTTCCCATAAATTCTTCACAATGGCTTCTCCCAACGTTCTCAGTATTTTCTTTAGATCTCCTGACATTTCATGGATACCAATGGAGCGTGCAGGTTGTCTAGCAGTCATCTCTTGCTCTTGTTACCTTACTGACCCATTTCCCCCCCTCACTCAAACACTTTTTAGATGATATGATTCATGTGTTTCTCTCATGTGATATTTTCATTGTCATGTCCTGTGTGTGTTCACATGCACTATGTGTCTCTCCTTTACCCCTTCAGTGACCTTCAGCTTTAATTCTTGGACCTGGCATTCTATGATTCACAACCATGCAGCATCAGCTGGAGGAGTATTGTGATTGGGAAGATGTGCTACACAGTTTGCCAATATAAATAATGTCCTAAAGCATAAGCCTAGCCACGTTACTCAAGACTCTCGACTCTTCTCAAGAGTCTTTAATTGCTTCTTATTGCTGCTAGGACACAAACTTCTCAGCTTGACTTTTACAGTCCTGAACAATCTGACTCAGGAATTTAAGCTTGCATTTCCAGAGCTATTTTATATTATTGCCTTTAATACACTTTATATTCCAGTTAAACTGATCTACTTGTTCCCTGAACTTAGCATTCTATCTCAGTTCTCTGCCTTTGCACATATCATGTCCTATCCTTGCAATGTGACCCCCCTCGTCGCTCAGGTTCCTAAAAGTCAACTCCCTTCAAGGTTCAGCTCAAATGGAAAAACTTTCTTGATCCCTCAGGTTGTTAGTCCCACGGCCCCCTCTACTCCTCAACCGATATTTTATTTAATTATCTGTGTATGTGTTATAGCTATTTGAGGTATGTATAGCACAGTAACAGTTCCTTGAGGAAAGGGATTTTTTTGTTCCATCTTTGTCTTTAGCACAGTGCACAGCATCGTACACATAGAAGGCACTTCATCAATGTCTGTTGCTTATTTCTCCAAGGCTGCGTAGTTTGAAAGAGGCAGAACTGGATCTAGAAACAGTTTCTTGTTTTTGTTTTCCTGTTCTCTTTCCACTATAGCACTCTGACTCTCTTTATTTACCCACTTATGCAACTGGATGTTCCATAGACATTTCATGCGGAACATATATGAAAAATCTGATTTATTAGGGTTCTCTCATGTCACTTAGTAAACTGTTAGAATGCCAAATCCCTGAAATATCCGATTTATTAGGGTTCTCTCATGTCACTTAGTAAACTGTTAGAATGCCAAATACCTGAAATATCTGATTTATTAAGATTCTCTCATGTCACTTGGTAAACTGTTAGATCTGGAATAGGAATATTAGGCTGTGAACTCCATGACTTGTTCTGAGATGACTACTTTGTGTGATATTGGTTGTTTTATTTCTCTCAGTGCATTAGTTTACTCAGCTCAACAATGTTAACTGTCAAGCACTGCTCCATCAAAATAACTGGAAAGGACCTTCCCATGCTTGCCCCAAAGCACATAATCTCTTACCTTCTCCCAATTGCAAAGGAAGAGAACAACTTGGCAGAAGGCCACCCAGTGCACTGAATGATCAGTTGCTAAAAATCATTGGAGAAAACTTAACTGTATTTCAAAGCACGTTAGCTTTTTCTTTTTTTTTTGTGTTAGAACCTAGCAATGTCCCCTGCAAAGGAATCACTATGGTATAACCTTTAAGTGTGTGTGCCATACATAGATTTGGAAGACCAAAATTCAGGAGAAAAAGGGATATACACTTTAAAAAATTAGCTTTTGGGGTCAACATTATCATCCATTTCAAGAGATGAAAGACTAACTTTAGCTACCTTTTGTGATAATTTATAAGAAGTCTTCCAATTTGTTGATTGAAATTTCTGTCCTGTCATGAAAGAGTAGGCGAGACCTGTACCCCACAGAGCAGCTTATCTCCATCAATGAGCACTTCAGAGACTATTAGACCAATCCTAGGGTTGGGGAGATGGGAGGGAGTTTCAGAAATCAGTGTGAAAACATGCAAATAGCACAGTGCCATTTTTTCGTAGTATAATCCCTACTGGTTTTCCCTGGGCTAGATTACTTGTCAGATTCTGTGTGCTGGCATCAGAGACTAATACTAGTGATAAATACCTTACATTTACATAGTATTTTTTTTAACCTGAAAGTTCACCTAAGTGCTACCTGAGTTGAGGAAAGTCATTGTGGCTTTGAGTGGGGGAAGGCTGTATGGCTGTTTTAAAATGGAAAGGAAAATCAGAATGAGATACCTGTCTAGTGAAATAAAGAAATGAAGGAGACTTATCTTAGTTGGGGCTATTTGATATTTAGAAGCAATTTCTTTTGACCCTTCCCCCTGCCATGTCTTTCTGTGTTTCTAAAAATGAAAGTCCTGTATTTGGATAATTGATAAATGACTTTCCTCATCCAGCCACATTCACCCTATATCTGGTAAATGGGGGGGAGTTGAAGAAAGGAAGGTTGGGGATGAGTAGAGGGAAGTTGGAGGGGAGGCATTTACATTCCTTGGGGATTTCGAGGAATCTGGGCCCAGACAGTCCCCCTGATTATACCTTCAGGATTCTCTACAGCTGGGGATATACCCACATAGCTCAGGGGAAGGATCATTCAGCCAGGCAACCAGAGGTTTAGTTTCCATAGTAGGTAGAATGAAGTCACTCCAAATGAATACTTATAGCAGTGTCTGGGATGAGTTATCTTCTTCCTTGTTGCATTTCTTCCTGGTTCCCAGGGACTTTAGAAAGGGTCTTAGTGTTGACCTCATTTTGCAGATAAAGAAACTGAGCCTCATTGGTTGTGACTGGCCTTTGGTCATCCAGCTAGTTAGTGGTAGAAATGGGTCTAGACCCAAGATTTCTTTTGTTCACATTCTTGCACTTTTTATATTCTGCCATTCCACCTCCCTTTACCTATCTGTAGTATATGAGACAACTGATTTATCAGGATTCTCCACCATCACCTTAGAAAATTCAGTCAGCAATGGAATAGAAATACTATGAATCCCAAGCCTTGCCCTGAGATCACTCCTTTGTGTGATACTGGCTGAGTTATTTAACATCTTGGTGCATTAATTTCCTCCACTCAATAGCCTCTCCTGACTCCCAGTGTTGCATCTTTCCCCTGAACTACCCTGTCTTCCATTAAACAGTTATTTATTAAACACCTGTTCCTCACCAGGGATAAAGAGGCACAAAAGAAAAGTGAGAGGCATTGTGGTATAATGGTTAGAGAGCTGGCCTTGGAGTCAAACAGCCTGGAGTCCAATCAGTGATAAGTAAGGATTAATCCTTTAATACAATTCAACAAGCATTTACTAAACACGTACTATGTGCCAGGCAGTATACTTTGTACTGAGGATACAAAGACAAAGATAAAATAGTTCCTGCCCTCAAGCAGCTTTCATTTTATTTGGGAGAAACAACATTTACAAACAAATAAACACAGAACATATGCAAAGTAATTTTTTAGACAAAAAGCTTCAGTGGTGGTGGGGAGTGGGGTCCAGATAGCCTTTCTGTAGGATATGACATCTGAGCTGAGCCTTGAAGAAAGTTAGGGATTCTACAAGACTGGGATGGAGGAGTCCATTCCAGGAATGGGGGATGGCCTGTGCAAATGTCACATGCAAGAAATAGCAATTGGTCTGGTTTGGTTGAAATGTGGAGTGCACAAAGGTGCAAAAAGCCTGCAAAACTCAAACAGAGGAGTTTGTATTTTATCTCAGAAGCAAGAAAAAGCCACCAGAACTTATGAGTCACTGAAGCAGCTGGTGGCACATTGGATAAAGCTCTGGACCTGGAGTCAGGAAGACCCAAGTTCAACTCTGGCCTCAGATACTTACTAACTGTGTGACCATGGGCAAGTTACTTAACTTCTTTTTGCATGTTTCCTCAACTGTAAAGTGATAATAATAGCCTCCCTTCTAGGGTTGTTGTGAGGATCAAATGAGATAATATTTGCCAATGCCTGGAAAATAATAGGCATTACATAAATGCTTATTCTCTTCTCTCTCCCCTTTCTTGAGCAGGGGAGCATCATTGTCTGTACTAGGCTTTGGCAGAAGAAGGAAAAACTGGAGACAGAAATCAGTTAAGAAGCTAATTCAATATTCCAAGGAAGAAGTGGAGAAGGTGGTGGAAAGATGGCATCCATGTGAGTGGAGAGATGAGACTAGATAGAACAGATATTGTGGAGGTAGAATCAATAAGACTTGTCAGCTGATTCCATACGAGGGAAGAGGGAAAAGGAAAAGCAGAGGATAATTCTGAGGCCGCAAATATAGAATAGAAGGATGATGGTGACTTCAAAAGAAAAAGTAATGTTAAGAAGAGGACAGAGTTAGTTTAAGATGCCTATTGTGTATTCATTTGCAAATTTTTAATAGTCATGTGGCAACATAGGAACAAGTTCCAGAGAGAGGCTAAGGCTGAATATATAGAGCTAGCAGTCATCCATATAGAGATGATAGTTGGGTCCATGGGAGCTGATGATATCACTGAGAGAATGAGAAGGTGACGAGGTGATGAGAAGAGATGAGGATGTAGGACAGAGTGTTGAGGCACATTTATGCCTACGGGATGGGACATGGATGATGATCTTGCAAAAGAATGGTCAGGCAGGTAGGAGGGAAACAAGGAGAATATAGAAACATGCAAGCTCAGGGAGAAGAGTCTTGGATGAAGAGATGGTCAACAGTGGCAAATGGTACTGATAGATCATGAAGGAGGACTGAGAAAGGGCCATCACAGTGGAGATTAAGGGTTCATTGGTAGCCATGTGGAGAATAGTTTCATTTGAATAATGAAGTCAGAAGCAAGATTTGTAAGGAGTTAAGAAGTGAATGGGATGTGAGAAAGGGAAGGCAAACAGTTGTTTAGGTATTTGGCTATGAAATGGAGAGAAATGGAGGATGATAATGAAGAGATGGTAGGATCAAGTGGGAATTTTTCTTTTTTACCCTTCCAATTAGCACGTTTATATTTTTTCCATTCTACCTCTCTAACCTCCACTGGCGGAAGAAAAACAAAACCCTTACAACAAATAAGCACAGTCAAGTAAATCAGATTATCATATAAGCCATTTGCAAATTGTGTGGCTCATTCTACATTTAGTCTATCACCTCTCCGTCAGAAGATGGATAGCATGTTTCGTTATTGGTCCATTGGAGTTATTATTGATCACCGAGTTAATGAGAGTTCTTAATACTTTTAAAGATGTTTGTCTTTATAAAGTTGTTGCTAATGTATAGATTGTTCTCTTGGTTCTGCTTACTTCACTCTGCATCAGTTCATGTAAATCTTGCCCAGTTTCTCTGATATTGTTCTCTTTGTTGTTTCTTATACCACAATAAAATTGCATTCCATTCATATAACCATAATTTGTTCATCTATTCCCCAATTGATGGGAGAACTCCCTTAGTTTCCAGTTCTTTGCTACCCACAAAAGAGCTGCTATAAATATTTTTGCACATATTGATACCTTTTCTTTTTCTTTGCTCTTTTTTGGAATAAATCTAGTATTTTTGTAACACTGGGTTAAAGGGTATGCACGGTTTAGTAACTTTTTAGCTGTAGTTTCAAATTGCTTTCCAGAGTGTCTGAACCAATTATGGCTTCCCTAACAGTGCATCAATGTGTCTTCCCCTCCCAACAACCTGCAACCAAATTTGCAATTTTTTTGCTCAACTTTGCCAATATGATGAGGTAGAACCTCTGAGTTACTTTAATTTGCAGTTCTATATTAGTGATTTGGAGCATTTTTTTTCACATGACTATCAAATGGATACTCTTTCCACATCATAACACTGTCTTTTACTGTTCTGCCTCATAGGATTACGAGAGCTGTTTTCAACCATCACCAATTGTGATTGACTTCTCAGGGTTGGATTAATTCCCTTTTACTCTCATTCTCAGGGAAAATATGTAAGTAGCAGGTGACTTGACTTCAGTAAGGAATGTCTCTTGCCTATGTTCAGATTTCTTCTAGAGGCAGCTACCTTTCTTACTACAAAAGGGTATGAGTGCCTTACCTACTGTGAAGATATTTCCTATCATTCCATTATTAGCAGGGGAGGAGCATTCAGTCAGTTAACAAGTATTTATTAAGTACTTTCTGTGTGCCAGGCACTGTGCTAAGTGCTAGAAATATAAATACAAGCAGAAAGAGAGTCCCTGCCCTTAAGGAGCTTATATTCTAATGGGGGAAGCTGAATGGAAGAAGATAGAAATAACCAGCATGGAGGGTATAGTGGTTCAGATTGTAGCTTGTTGAGAAATGAAGATATAGCTGTCCTTGGTGTCCTTCTTAAATGGAGGTTCTGGGAGGAACCAGCCAATAAAAGGGATGGGCATTAGGGGTAAAGAGTACTTCCAAGATGTGAATTATAGGGCTGAAGTAAACTTCTAGGATGAAGGGTTTTCTGGGGCTAGATAGTCTGTACTACAGCTTGGTGATATATGAACAGAAATGAAGAAGAGTGTAGCTCTCAGGGCTTTTGTTATAGTGGTTTGATTAAAATGTGCTCTGATTCTCTGATAATTCTATCAAAAAAGAGATATGAGGCAAGCATGTACTTGTTTGTAGTGAACCTGTGTTGACTTCCAGTGATAACCTAGTGAGGGACTCATTGTAGCTTCTCCTCTTTTGATTTGCTTGACATTGCCTTGGGGGTAAGGTGCCTACTGTGGTAATTGTTTATATATATACACACATATATACATATATATAATATATAATATATATATATATATATATATATATACATGTATGTCTGTATGTCTGTATTTTTTACTTGTGGCACAAGCAATAGATTACTGGGCCTGGAATCAGGAAGACCTGAGTTCACACATAGCCTTGGATGTTTACTAGCTGCATGACCCTGGGCAAGTCACTTTGTCTGCCTCAGTCTTCTCATCTATAAAAGGGGGCAATAATAGCACCTACCATCCAGGGTTGTTATGAGGATAGAATTCCTATTTGTAAAGTGCTTAGCACAATGCTTGGAACATAGTAGGCACTTAATAAATGCTTATTTCTTGTTTTCTTCTTCCTTCTCAGATGTTTCAAGTCATGTACCCATATCAAGTTTATGTGATGCCAGATAGAAAACTATGAACATTTTATGATAAAATTAGGTTGGTTATAATATATTACATGTGAAATAATCTAAGAGAGGCAGCATAGTTTAATGGAAAGAGTGTCAGAGTTTGACTACTAGTACTACTAGTACTACTACTAGTACTACTACTACTAGTACTACTACTACTACTAACTTGCATTTATGTAGTGCTTTCAGGTTTTGCAAAGCACTTTACAAATATTATCTCATTTGATCCTTAAAACAACCATGTGAAGTAGGTGCTGTTATTAGTTCCATTTTATAAACAAAGAACCTGCGGCTAAGGGAGAGGGGTGACTTGCTCAGGTCATACAACTAGAAAGTTCATTATTTGAACTAGTATTCCTGAGTCCAGGTCCAGAACTCTATCCACTTCACTACTTAGCTGCTTGTTTATAAAACTGGCTCTGTCAGTACATGTTAGGCCTTGGGCAAGTCACCTGACTGATTTGTTCTCAGTTTACTCATCTGTAAAATAATGTGGTTGGGCTGGATGACCTTGAAGGTCCCCTCTAATTCTCTAGGTATGATTTTTCAAGTAAGATAATTAATAATGAAAGCAGATTTTTTGTAAGTTAAACTGGTAAAGCAGATTGCATTCTGAGATGGAAAAATGTAGCCCTATTTTTTCTCATCTTCCAATTTTGGGGCAAAATGATTATATTATTTGCTTAAATTCCTCCTTTCTTCCACCCCACAACTTAAAATGCAGTGAGGTTTCATTTCATGTGTGGGAGGATTTTGCCACTTTGATAGAATCATTATATAACCGAACAATGGCGATTCCTTATTGCTGCAAAGATGGAGGGGTGATTTCATGAAAGGCCCAACAATCTCCATTGCTTTGTTGCATTTGCAGGGATTTTCAAGGTGATTTAGTGTGGATTGATTTGCCGTTTATTCTGCAGTCATTGTTTGTAATGTGCTTTGCTAGCTTATGTACCCTGAACCTTAATTGTTCTAAATTAAACTATGGGGACCAGACAACACACATTTCAATCAGGATGACAAAAATATTGCACCAAATTCCATGGGGACATATCATCTTGTGCTATGTCTTAGTTGCTTGTATGCATAAGGCGAGAAGGAAAAGGATTACATGGGAGGAAATTTTGCCATAATTTAATTTGCCTTTTTCATTTATTGACAGATTTCATTTATTGACAAAATAAAACCAAGTATACTTGGGGTCCCCATACTCACAAATTTGAATGGTTAATGAGAATTATGACTACTTGAAGGGCATATGTAGATAAATAAATATAACCTTGATCTGTTTCATACTCAGTTAGTTGAAGATATTTGGTTTTATAAAACAGAGGAGGTAGGATCAGGCAAGGCCCTAGGAAAGGCTTGTGTATTACATTATTCCCAATGAAAGTAAGTCAAACAGAAGTAAGTATTGAACTTGCTAGTGGGCACCCAGCCCTCCGAGCCCAGTCTTCTTCCAGACTCCTAACTTTTATCTCTCTTTTCTTCTTATTTATTTGGCTAGGCACTGGGGTTAAATGACTTGCCCAGGGTCACACAGCTAATTAAGAGTTAAGTGTCTGAGACCAGATTTGAACTCAGGTCCTCTTGACTCCATGGGCAGTGCTCTATCTACTGCATCACCTAGCTACCTCTACCTCTCTTTTCTAAGATACCTGAATTGGTCTAAGCAGAGGATGGATGGCCACATCTCAGGGCTGTTGGAGAGTAAATTCTTTCTTTCTTTCTTTCTTTCTTTCTTTCTTTCTTTCTTTCTTTC
>NW_020954626.1:4179118-4204272 GCF_900497805.2 Vombatus ursinus
TTCTTTCTTTCTTTCTTTCTTTCTTTCTTTCTTTCTTTCTTTCTTTCTTTCTTTCTTTCTTTCTTTCTTTCTTTCTGGCAATTGGGGTTAAGTGACTTGCCCAGGGTCACACAGCTAGTAAGTGTCAAGTGTTTGGTCTGAGGCTGTATTTGAACTCAGGTCCTTCTGACTTCAGGGCCAGTGCTCTATCCACTGCACCACCTACCTGCCCCGGAGAGTAAATTCTTATATAGATCAGTGGATAGATTAGACTAATAGTGTCAAACTCAAATAAAGATAGGGGCCACTAATTGGTACTTAAAGATCCCTGTGGTTGCATATTGACTCAGTTAAAAAATGTCATGTTATCTACATTTGATTGTATTTTTACTTGTTTTGTTAAATATTTCCCAATTCCATTTTGATCTTTTTAACACACTGGGGAGTATTGTAGGACACATGTGGCTGCAGCAAGAATTAGAGAGTCTCTCGGGTTCCCCTCTTAACTCCAAAATTTTGTAGGTTAACAGGAACCACCTTTGGTGGGAGAGCTCCTCTAGACTGACAATAATTACATCTGTATCATGTTTAAGGTTTCTACAATTCTTGATTCGAGATGGCAGGGAGAACAAATTTTGTTCTATTTTTACAGATGAGACTCAAAAAGGTTGACTGATTTGACAAGGTTCACACAGATAGTAAATGGCAAAGCTGGGATTGGACCCCAGGCCTCCTGATGCTAGGTCCAGTGCTCTATCTACCACACCACACTGCCCTTTAAAGTGGCAAGGAATTTAATGGATCTGTTCAAATGCATAAATATTGCATGAAATTTCTTGGTACAGCACGTTTTTGGTTTTTTAAGTCATTATTTACAGTTTTAATGTTGATGATTTTTATTTTTACATCACAAAGTTTTCTAATACACCCCTGCCTCTAAGTGAGCCAATCATAACAATGAGTAAGTATCACTTAAGCAAAACCAGCCAATGACATAAGCTTCTCTGACAGTATATGCAATGTTCCATACCAATAGTCCTACACATTTCCAATGAAAGGAAGGAGATACATTTTCTCAGTCTTTCTCCAGGGACAAACTTGAATGTTATAATTATGTAGTGTTCAATTTTGTTTTATTTTCTTTTTGTTTCTGTTATTGTAGTCATTGTGTGTATTTTTACCCTGATTCTGCTTGCTTTACTCCAGATAAGTTCATGCAAGTCTTTTTATGTAACTCTTAAATGATTAATGTTCATTGTTTCTTATTGTGTAGTAAAACTCCATTTTGCTCATATTCCTTTACTTCTGATTCCTACTCTGGAAGCAGAGAACCTGGGGTCAAATTCTGCCTTTGATACTTGCCACATCACTTAAACTGCTTGGATCTCAGTTTCTTCATCTGTAAAATGAAGATGTTGGACTGGTTTGACCTTTGAATTACCTTTCAATTCTGAATCTCTGATACTGTGACATAAAAATTCATTTAGCTATTCCCCATTTGCTGGGTTCTCACTTTGTTTCTAATTCTTTGTTACCACAAAAGTTCTGTTTTGAAAGTTCTGTGTATGTGGAAATTTTTTATCCTTGACCTCCTAGGGAAGTATGGTTTTCCCATACTAGAGATGGGAAAGACAAGATTTGCTTCCTGTTGACTTTTTCACTTTTCTAGATGGTCTAAACAAAGATAAAGGAGAAATGGGAGATATGACTTGTCAATGGTCACTCAATATGTTTAGATTTATAAGTTAAGGACTCAAGGGACTGCTCATGTTCTCCTTTAGTCTTTCTCCTGAAGTTACTACATACTGCCACCAGGTCACAGCATCAAAGAATCACAGAATCTAAGAGTTGGACTGAACCTTACTATGTCTGACCAAAGTTGTCCTCACTAATATTGAGGTGGTCGGTCAGCTTCTACTTAAAGATCTCTCTTGAAAGAGAACCTGCTACTTTCCAAGGCAGCCTATTCTACTTTGGGATAACTTTAATTGTTAGAAAGTTTTCTATTTAGAGGCAAAATCTGTCTCTCTGCAACCCATATACTTTAACTGATCCTAGTTTTATTTTCTGGGGTCAAACAACACAATTCTAATTTCACTTTGACTACAACCTATCAGATACTTCAAGACAGTTATCATACTCTTCTCTTCTCAAGGCTAAAAATTCAGTTCTTTAAATTGATCCTTCTATGGTGAAGTTTCCAGGACAAACTTAAAGAAACAAACATATTGAGCATAACCTGGCATCTTCATTACTATTCTTTGACTTTCTGGTTCTTACTCCTCTCACTATTTTACTTACTATGTTTCCCATTCCATCTTAGACATGCTTAATGTGTCAATGTCTTTCCTAGAGTTTACCATCCAGAATTGAACACGATATAATACAAAATGAGATCTGACCTGAGCAGAGTACGGTGAAATTACCATCTCCTTCATTACAAACACTATGTTTCTTTCAATGCAGTCAAAGATTATATTTTTTGTTTATCATATCACAGTGTTGTCTAATATTGAATTTGTAGTATGTGAAATCCCTAAATCTTTTTTTTTCTGAATTATTTTCCAGCAATACCTCCACATCTAGCACTTGTGTAATTGACTTTTTGAGCCTAAGTGTAAAGTTTTATACTTGTTCCAGTTAAACATTATTTTCTTAGATTTGTCTCAGTACCCAAGACTAATAGTATAAAACTCAAGAAAATGTGGGTTGCATGTTGACTTAGAATTAAATGAACAAAATTAACATTATTTATGTCATATTTTTCTAAAGCCATATGGTGGGCAGGCAACAAGTTTGAAACCTCTCTCCTAGAATGTTAGATCTATCCTCTGTTATCCAATGTATTAGCTACCCCTTCCAGCTTTTTAATTTTTGAAAATTTGATAAGCATGACACATAGGCCTTTCTCTAAGTTATGATAAAAATGTTAAGGAGAATAGAGACCAGGACAGATCCCTAGGACATTCCCATAGAGACCTCATTTCAAGTTTACATGAATTTTTAAATGATTATTCTTTGGTTTAACTCATTCAATTAATTCTAAATTCACCTAACTGTATTGGCACCTGCCCTACATTTAGTGGTCTTGGTGGGTGGTAGTGCCTTCTTTATGGTCAAATGGCTCAACACATGCTTATACCATCGCATGGTTATCTGAGGTGGTAAATGACTTGTTTTACCATTAAATTTCTTTTTAAATGTAAAAAAACCCTCAAGCCAGTTAATCGTAGTCTCATCAAACAACATGATTTTAAAAGGAAGCACGCTTTAAGATTTAGTATGCCTACAATTGAACAAAACTTAAAGAAATAAATGTATTGAGTATAGTTTGTCATCTTTATCGTGAATCCTTGATTTTCTGATTCTTACTTTTCCCATTCTTTTGTTTCCTATGTTTTCCAACCATATCTTATCTTGTGAGACTTTGTCTCAGATTGTTTCTGTATTTATCTTCATTCCAGTCTCATATACTTACTAGCTGTGTGACCTTGGGCAAGTCACTTGACCCTGATTGCCTTAAATGCCTTAAAAAAAAGACTATTTATTCACTGTGTGTTTATGATTCCTGCAATAGTGAGGGTTCTTCCAGATTCCCTTGGATGCTTCTTGTTTTTGTACAGTCATTTGGGCATCATCCTTCCTTCTATTCTTTCCACACCTTTGCTCACACTTAATCTTGTCCTGGATTATGCAATCTCTTGTCTCCATCTGTTAAAATGGCTCCTTGTCTTCTAGACCCAACTCAGGTCCGAGCATCTCCGTGAAGCCTTCCCTGTTGCCCATAGTTGAGTATTATCTCTCCCTTCTCAAATTTCTCATGACACTTTGCCTGGATCTTTTCTTTGTGTTTTTGTGTGTATATGTTTTTCCCTCTTTCTAAACTCCTTGAGAGTACAATGTTTGATGCTTACTATGTGTGTGATCCTGGCCAAAGCACTTAACCTCCCTGGGCCTCAGTTTCCTCATCTATAAAATGAGAGAGTTGGACTAGATGGTCTCCTAAGTCCCTTCCTGCTATAGTTCTATGATCCTATATTCCTATATTTTAGTAGCCCCAGTTCATAGTTGGTTTTTCCTCAATGAATGTTTGCTGTTGAATTGAACCCTCAACCCTTTCCTATGCTTTGCATGATCATTTATCTTTCTGAAGAGTGAAACCTTGGTTCCTTCCTCTCATCTATTTGATTTACTGCAGAAACTCCACTGGGTTTTTACTTAGCTCCATGGGTTCTTTGTCTTTCTCTTATGGTCTCTATTGTAGCTGTAATTTCATTTCCTTTCTCATCTTGGACAGGGGTTGGGGAAGATTGGTAAAACAGTTATAGTATACTAAATAACACACATGAATAGCTAAGCTAGATCATCTTTTTGGTATCCCTTTCTCATAACTGCTCCATCCACAAACAGAAAAAAAAACCCAGAAAAAAGCAGAGATTGGCTACCAGAAGAAAATATTTTTAGAGAATTAAAAAGCATAATAGTTAAAAAACATTAAAGTGGTTTCATGACAGAGGGTCACTGCTATTCCCCTTGATTCCCAACCTATTTTTCCTCTCTTGAGTCTATGTGTTTCCTTCAAGGTGTCATAATGTGTTGGACTAACGTAAGGGATTTGGGATCACTGTGGCAAATTTAAGATAATTCTGTGCTGACTAGACCCCAGGAGCACTGGGAATTGAATGAAGCCCTTTTGTTGTGAATTCTGCTAAAGCCCCAGTCCCAGATGGCTTTTTCTCTGGCTTCTTATCTGCTCTGCCTCAGAGGACCGGCAAACAAAAGGAGGTGGATTTAAGCTGTATTTTGAGAGTCTGGTTAGACTTAAGGAAGAACTTGGGGGCTATAAGGCTTCTGAGGGCTATTGAAGGATATTATGGAATCTCCATCTCTGTGTAGATCTTTAAAAATAAGAGTGTTGAACCATCACCCTTTCCTGTCATGTTTCAGATATCCATCTATTTGTTATTGGTTTTTTTCCTTTAAATATTGTCTAATGCACAATTCTCTTTACTTTTCTCATCTGTGAAATGGTGGTGGTGATAGGGTGGGATGTGAAGGAAGAAGAGAAGTTCCACTCTGGGATCTCTGAGGTAGCTTCTATCTCCAAAATTACGGCATTTTAATTGAGATTGTAATCTTTTGTAAAGCAGAAACCATCTCTTTTGTTTCATACCTGTTTAATATAGTGCCACTGGTCTACATGTCCTTAATAAATAGTCTTGCATAAAATTTGTAGCTAAGCATGGTGAACCAAGCCTCTGTTCCCTGATACTAGGGGAGGCTGAGGCTGGTGGGTCATTTGAGTTCAGGAGTTCTGAGCTGTAGTAGGGCTAAAGTCAATCTGGTGTCTGTATTGTCAGGTCTCAATATGGTGAGCTCCCAGTAATGGGGGCCCCCAGGGTGTCTAAGGATGGGAAAAATGACCCAGATTGCAAATGGAGCAAAGCTTCCATGTGATCAGTGGTGGCTATGTTATAGTTATAGTTATAGGCTATGTTATAGCCTATATATAGCCTAACTATGTTATAGTTATAGGCTATAGCCTATAACTGGCCATAGCACTTCTAGCCAGGGCCAGACAGGGAGACCTAGCCTTAAAAAAACTTGTATACCTTTAAAGTTTTAATACTACAAATATTCAAAATGGCTACTGTATAATATACCCTGGAAAAAATAAAGAGTTTGGGTAGGATTTGGTCCCTGCCAACCTGAAGCTTACATATGTGTGTATAAATGCATATACATATATACATATGTGTACATATGTATGTATGTGCATATGTGTATTGCATATATACACATGCAGATATATGCATGTATGTGTACATACATGTGTGGGTATATATATATATACATATATATATATATATATGTATTTGTGTGTGTGTGTGTATATTTGGTGTATATTTGATCCAGACCTCTGATTTAATTGATCTAGAGAGTTTTCAGTGATGAAATTCTCTCCGATAATGCAGTAAGGTAGATCACTATAATGCACAACAACATATAGAAGAACTCTGGGATTTTTAAAAAAGAAAATCCATTTATTCAAATTAGTAGTAAGACAGAAATCAGAGAACATATACAGAGGAGAATATATACCAGACAATACAGAGTGAGGAGCTCTCCTGTTGGGAGTGAGGTAACTCAACTCAACCGAGAGAGTATTAAGGATCTTTACATTAAATAAAATTTCCTTCTTCTGGAAGATTTTCTATCTCTTAAGAGTGCAGTGAACTATTTTTGTCCATATTTCTCCATTCAAAGGAGTAAGTAAATGATACCTGAGTAAGTTCTGAACTAGCTTCTCTCACTTGAATTTACCATAATGACAAGATGTATAATGTATGTTTTCATGTTTATTGACCCTGGCAAATAGTACCTCAGCTGCTGGAATAAATCCCTCATTGACATGACTATTTGTTTGAATTAGTAAATTAGGGATTACTAGAACTAACATAGATTTATCCAGACGACAGTTTGAACAAGCTTGGAGACTGCTGTGATTTTCTCAGTTAACTTGACAGTAAACAGGGTTTTTGCTTATGAAAATATTATGTATTGTTATAATTATGATGGAAATTGAAATTAAAAAAAACCTTCTTCTACTCTTTAAGCAAAGGAAAATTGTATTCTCTTTGTGGAGTTGGTATCTTGAATAGAAAAGTTAAGAGGGTTTGTAAGAAACCCCTCTTTACTCTCCTGGTTAATATGATCTGACTCACATGCAGTCTTTTAGGTGACAAGTAGTTTCTTCTTTATGATCACATATTTTTTGACATATTCTTAGGCTGCAGTATGGATGAATGAAGTGTTTCTTGAAAGAACAGAAGTATTTAAAAGAGACAGAGTAACAGGAATCTATAGAGGCTGTGTTAGGATGTTGAAGAATGAAAGAATGGAGCACAGAAAAAGAAGAGAAGGACCACAGAAATGTTAGAGCTTTGTAATATATATGAGGTTCTTCCTATAAAAGGGTACAGATGAACCCTGTAAGGAAAAAGCAAGTTCTCATGCTTCAAGGAGAAGTGATGAAGGTCTCTACGTGTTTCCATGAGAGAAGCCATCTAATACTGGTCAAAGAAAGAAGGCATGAGTCTTGGTGATTAGTGTCTTCCTTTTGAAGGGTACTTAGGTTCTGACCACATATATGAACATATATGAACAGTGGGGAGATCTGTTGTCTTTTCTGGGAAATGAGAGGGAAGCTCTCAAGGCTTATCAAATATGATGGCCACTGTCAGCTTCTTGTGAATTATGTGGGGACTAATGAGAGTGCCAGAAGGAAGCTAGAAAGATTTGCAATCACAAGCAAGAGATTGAAAACCTTAGGGCAGTGTGTGCTGGTAAATGCTTAACAACTGGCTTTCCTGAAAAAAAAATGTCCCTCTGATATACTTTTTAGTTGTTTATTTTGGCTAGGCAATGGGGTTAAGTGACTTGCCCATGGTCACACAACTAGTGAGTGTTGTGTGTCTGAGGCTGGATTTGAACTCAGGCCCTCCTGAATCCAGGGCTGGTGCTCTATCCACTATGCCACCTAGCTGCCCCTATACTTTTTAATTTAATCTACATTATTAACATTTTATTCATCGATATAAAAATCTAGACAATCAATAAAACAATAAATTAAACCTTTATTTATAACGTTTGTTAATTTCTAAGGTATAAATACATTGAAATTTCAACAACTGGCTCTCATGGAGTGGGTATGAGATGGCTGCAGCACACCCGTGCTTTAGGTGCACAAGTGATGTTTTCACCACTTCTGCCAATTGAATGGAATGTATTTGGAAAGGCAGATTTGGGAAGATCAGTTAAAAAGCTAGTTAAGAAGACTAGACCTGAGAAAGGAATTTGAATTTGTGATTTTTTTCTGGGGGGGGGTAAAGGGATTTAGTATACCTAATAAGAGTTGGTAAAATAGACTTCCCCAGAATCATGTAAACATGTCTTTTAGAGTAAAAGTGATAGGGGAGGGAGAAAACCAAATACATGGATTTGTCACTTTTCCTTCACTCAAGATGATATACTTGTAGAGTCTGACAAGCATGACATAAGAGAAACAGCCATGACATAAAAGAAAGATCAAGAAGTGTTTGAGTAATTCTTAGCAAACAATATTTGATAAGTGGGTCTATAATAAGGCAATGACCTCAGATCCAAACACAAATACCCATGCTAGTAACAAGTAGTGTGAACTAGAGACCTTGAAATAAGAAAGTAAATTTGAACTTAAAGTTATTGCTGAGATTTGGTGGTAATAACTCATACCTGGAATATGATGATTCAGGGATATGGCTTAATGAAAAACAACAGAACAGATAAAAAGCATGGTGGGATATTATAGAATATAGCAACATCTATTATTGTCAGAATCTGTAGGTTGGAGGGAGGAAGCATTGTGAAGAGCATCCAGGAAAGGATCAATGGAGGGAGAAAGAGAAGTGATAAAGAGTGGTGGGAGTATACTAGAGACCACACTGTGAAAAGGAGGAGATGGATGATGAGTTTAGGAAAAAATATCATAGAGCTGATATGGAGATAAAATGTAATACTGATGAAGGACTTCAGTATCTGGAAATCTTCTTGGAACCCTTTATAATAAAATCAGAGTGGGTGATAAATTCTTTACTTGATGATAGATTTAATTTTTTAAAAGACAGAGAGAGTGATGAAGTCTATTTTAGGCCTGATTCTGACCAACAAAGAGGGATGGATTGCTGAAATAGAAATGATGGGAACCTTGAGAGAAAGCAACTGTATCTCGTAATTCAAGGTTAAAAAATAAGCAAAAGCCTGGAATGGTGTAATATTTACTCTAGGTTTTGGTAGAATTGATTTCAAAGAGTTCAGAGAAAAGGGAGTTGGGATCAAATGGCTGAAAAATTGTTTGGGCAAAGTTGGTCCAAGAAGGATGTGCTATTCTCAACAATAAAATTCTGATAATACTAACGCAGATGATTCCAAAGAGCAAGAAAAGGGGCACTAGTTTAGAGAGAGATATGTATTCAAAGTAAACTCAATGACCAAATTAAATGAAAAAAAGAAATGTTTAGGAGATAGAAGGGCAGTTAACTGAGGATAAATACAAACGAGTTGTACAGTCTTTTAAAATGTTTATTGCTACTTTTTGTCTTTATACCATAGTCATTTTAATGACCTCCAAATGAGCCTCCCTCTCCTCATGGCAAAGGAAAACAATTAAGCAAAAATATCTGAAACTATGATGACATTGACAATATGTAAACTGTCCAGTTTTAGTCTGCCAAGAAAGGGAGATAGGTTTTATCGTCTGTTTTCTTGGACCTTCACTAGTTCTTAATTACTCAGCATTTGACTTCTTTTTAGTCATATCTTCACTTACATTGTTGTAATTTTTATGCATATCATTCTTAGGGTTGTGCTTATTTTGTTCTGCATTTGTTCTACAAATCTTTCCATTTTAAAATGTCATATTTGCCACATTTTCTGCAAACCATATTATATATATGTGTATATGTGTATTATATATGTGTATATTATGTATATGTGTATTATATATATGTGTATGTATGTATGTATATGTATACACACACACACAGACACACACACACATATATATGGGTGAGAATCCTGCTTCAGTCACTTACTAGCTGCGTGAACCTGGGTAAGTAATTTTGCCACTCCCTGCCTCAGTTTCCTCAGCTGTAAAATGGGGATAATAATAGCACCTATATCACAGGATTGTTGTGAAGGTCAAATGAGAAAACATGTAAATTGCAAAGTGCTTTGCAGTATATATTTTTTACATATACATGTATACACACATCATTCCCTAATCAATGTGAATCCACTTTGTTTCCAGTTGTTTGCTATTACAAAGACTAACACAGTCTTTAAGAGGAATGTTCTGAGCAATAGGACTCAGAATGAGCTGGGTTGATGAAGAGTGATCAAGATTATTTAGCTATGTTGTATTGAAGAAAAGATAGGATTGCGGTAGATGAGATAATGCTAATGGATGATGGAGAGAAAGTAGAATAATGCAATTCTTATTTTTTTACCACCAAGGAGGAGGAAATCTTTATACTGGGAAGGATAGACAGCTGCTCATGGGAAGTTATAGACCAAGACAAGTGAGGAGATGATAAGAGAACAAGCATTTAATTGCCCTCAAAGAATTCAAGTCATCAGGTTCAGATGAGCTATGTTGCAGGATGCTGAAACCACTGGTAGATGTGAATACAAAATAGCCATTGGTGAGCTTTTGGAAAATTGTGGAGAACAGAAGTACCACAGGACTAAAGCCATACAAGTGATGATCTAATTTTCAAAAACTGGGAAGAGGAATCTTTCAGGCTGTTGTTTAGCAATTTTTATTCCCATTTCTGTCAACATTTTGGAATTTATTACTAAATTCTAGATGGCCGATGGATAGGGCTGGGATTTGAAGTCAGACTGATTTGAGTTTGAATCCTGCCTCAGTCACTTACCGTCTGTGTGACTCTGGGCAAGTCATTTAATCACTCTCTGCCTCAGTTTCTGTAGCTGTAAAATGGGGATAATAGTAACATCTACCTCTTAGGGTTGTTGTGAAAGTCAAATGAGAAAACATTTAAATATGCACAGTGCTTTGCAATCCTTAAGGTGCCATATAAATGCTAATTATTATTGTCACTACTATTAAAGAGGTGGTTTATTTACATTTAGAAAAGGAAGTAATGATTTCTAACACATCATGCTAGACTAACCTCATTTCCTTTTTTTTAAACAAAGTTACTAGACTAGCAGATTAGAGGAATGCTACAGATACAGTATACCTAGATTTTAGCAAGGTGATTGACAAAATCTCAACCAATGGTTCCCCAATATTTTTTTGTTCCATGAGCCCTTTCAACCAAAACATTGCATCATGAACCACCAGGGTAATTTGGTACACTACTCACAATATTCTTTTATATTTATTCATTAAATTCTACAATAACTATGATGACAACTTTTGCCTAAAAAACTTTTGACAGTTTTAAATTGTTGAAGAAACAAGCCTACAGGGTTTCAAACATGCACATGCTTATTGTCACAGAGGAAAAAATATATTTGTAGCATAATTGGGAAATACTCACTACTGAAGTCATCATTAAATGTTTTTTGACTTGAACTCCTTGGGCCATCATTGTAAAACAGCTAGCAAGTCTTGGACCTACTAAATGGGAACCACTATTGTAGACAAAATGGGGACTTGTGGATTATAGGTAGTTGAGAGCAGCTAGAAGGATCTTGAAATGGATAGATGACTGGACTTGAAGTAGTGATTCATGGATTGATGTCAACTTGAAGGGAGACTCTATGACTGTGAATAATAAATCCTATATAATAAACTTAAAATTGTGTGGTACATATAAGAATAGTAAGGGTTAGAGAGGGGATGAGCTTAATGAAGATTGGAATTTTGAGGAGAGACTTCACGTGGAGGAGATGGGATTTCAGTTGTGCCTTAAAAGATGTGTAGAATTTGGATTGATGGAGAGAGTTGGGGAGATAGCGTGAATAAAGGCACAGAGGCAGGAACAAATGCCATATTTAAGTGGGAGGTAGAGTGCAATAAGGTTATCAGAATGGTTGAAATAGTGGTTATGTATTGATTAGCAGTAGAAGTGAAAATTGGATAAGAAAGGTAGGACCAGATTATGGAAAGTCACGAAAGTCATATAGATAAGTATGGACTTGACCTGATAGGCAATAAGTAACCTTTGTAGGGCTTTGGAATCAGGAAGTGAGGTGGTAAAAGTGGTCTTGAGTATAGATTGGGTGGAGAAATAAACTAGAGGTAATGAGACCAATTACAATACTACTACAGTAATCTAAGTGTTAGGTAATGAAGGTCTAGACTAGTGCAGTGTCAGTAGGAATAGAGAAGAAATGGAGAAGGGGCAAAGCTGAGGGATAATACAAAGAATCACACTAACTTATGCAATCATAGAATTTTAGAGTTGTGAGGAATCTCAAAGAGCATCTATTTCACCCACAAGTCATTTGATCATCCTGTACCTCAGTTTATGCACCCATAAAATCAATGATTTGAGTGAGATGACCTCTAAGGTTCCTTCTGACTCTGGATTATTTTCTATGAACTATTATTTTACAAGCATGAAGACAAAGAACTATAGATTTCAAATGAATTGGCCAAAGTCACATAGGGAAAATTCGATGACTAATTGGAAATAAGGGGTCAAGCAGCCATTGCAAATAAAAATATGTGTAAAATGATTTTTTAGGGTATGGAGACAGACAAATTGCCAAGAAGAGGTGATTTGAAGCATTGGGAAATAATGAGTTTGGATTTCCGTACTTTGAGTTTTACATGTTGACAGGACAGCCAAGGCTATACTTGGAAGTATCGGATTTTACCTTGGTTAAAAGGTTTGAGCTAGACAGGGAGTCATTAGCATATAATTGCTATTTAAAGCAATAAGGGAGGAGGAACCCTTCTAGGGATGAAGTGTATGGTGCGGGAATTTTGGCAAGGTAGGAGGGAGCCAGGTTATGAAGGGTTATATCAAAGCAGGATTTCATATTTGATCTTGGAAGTGATAGGGAATCATTGGAGTTGATTGAATACGGAAGTGACGTGGTCAGACCTGTCTTTTAGGAAGATCATTTTGACAGCTGAGTGCAGGATGGATTGAAATGGGGAGAAGCTTGAGGCAGGGAGACTAGCAAGCTATTGAACTAGTGCCAGGGTGAGGTAGTAAGGGCCTAGACCAGAGGGGTGGCAGTGTCAGAGGAGAGAAGAGGGTGTGTGCAAACATCTCAATACAACTAACACTCCCTGCTCTGGATGGAACCTCTTGCTGACTCTTCTTGAGGAGTAAAAGAAACAGAAAGTTAATGTGCTTAATGCAAATCCCACTGAGTAAAGGGAGGTGTGTCAATATGGTAAGCATGTGCTAGGAGATAGTAAACATGGCTAGGAGCTAGAATGCTACTTAGGCTTATATCGTAGCATAAGCATTGACCCGACACTCTCCGGCTTTTTGTACTGCCCTCTCATTGGTTTGTTTGGACAGGAAACTCACTGAATACGTGGAATAGAGGTGGGGCAACAAGAAATTAGTACTGAAAGTGACTTTCCATGGACATATAAGAGATAGAAGGATCATATCTTGCTCTCAGTGAGATCTAGATCATGTCTCCTTGCCACTGCAGTTGTGGTAGGGTCTACTCATTGCTCTCCCTAAGCTCTTGGGAAAAGATGCACTGACAATGTACTTTCCCTCCTCCTCCTCCTTCTCTCTCTCCTCTCAATCTTTCTCTGTCACAATCTCTTCCTCCTCACTCTAAGCTTCTCCAATCTTTACCTTGAAAGTCTCTGAAATTAGTAACATCCTTCTATCTCTTATATGTCCATGGGAAGTCACTTTCAGTACTAATTTCTTGTTTGCCTCAAATCCTTCTGGGAGATATACTCAATGAAGGAAAGCACACACGTCATCATGCACAGATTAGTTACAGGTAATTCTGTTCTTGACCCTGGCTAGGTAAAGGTTTCTATTTTTTGCCTAACTTGATATCCTGACTTCTCCTAGGAAAGAGGGATGTAGTCAAGAAAACCTGACAAACTGAATATTGACAGTGAAAAGGATATTCCATAATGGAAATGCCAAAGACAAACAAGGCAGAACCATGCATTTGGTCAGTTCAGCTGCTGTATGTGTGGCTGATAGATCCATTTGTAATGTTAAGATTGTGGACTCAGACAGAATGCACTGTTGGTGCATTTCAGGTTAAATTTGGAGGATATTTTGATGATCTGCTTTTGTTTCCATTCTACGGTATGATAAGTGAGCTTGTTTGGTTATTCACCCATTTATTAGATCATAGATTCAGAACTGAAAAGGATCTCACAGGTAATCTAGCCCAATTCCTTTATTTTAAAGGAAAATGAGGAAACTGAGGCCCAGAGAGGCTAAGTAACTTACCCTAGGTCACACATGTCTTGATTAAGGCAAAAAAAAAAAAATACTGGACAGAAAGGCACTAATATCCATTTGCAAGATTTAGCAATTTAAAAACTGTTAATGGCTTTCGAATATCTCTTAAGGAAACATTAACTAAGAACAGGGAACATAAAACTTTTTTTTATAACTATAACAAATAATAAAAAATATACCTCAGTGCTATATTATGGGCAATTAAGTGAAAATATTTCTAAATTAATACTAACATAATTTTTTGAGCAAGAAAAGGTCTTTACTGGTCAAGATTAAGCAAATTGCAGTACAGAGACCACAAAGGTAGTCAGGCAGGCTGAGCCACTAATCACCTGTGCAGAAAATAGTCTTGTAATGGCTAACATTTACGTAGCCTTTACAAGTACTTTACATACATTATCTTTTTTCTTCCTTATGGCACTCTTTCAAGATTGTCTGGACAAATATTATTATCTCTTTTTGTGGCTGAAAAAAATCAAATCTTGGAGAGATTAAGGAATTTGCCCAAGGTCATACAGGACTTGACCTCAGGTCTTGGAAATCCAAGTCCAGTTTTCCTGCTACTATATAACACTGTCTCTTAGTGTTGACCTTAGGCACAGGGAAGTTACCCTGTGATGTTACTTGTGGGACAGAGAAGTCTCACCCATTTAAAAATCTTTCTCACTAGTCTGCTCTGGTTTTTTGCCATTCTCATGACTACAGACTACCTGTGTGGATTTGGGCCAATCACAGCACTTTTCTGAGCCTCAGATTCCTCATCTGGAAAATGAAGATGATCACCAAGGGAGCTTCCAGTTCCAGATTCTACAAGAAACAAAATTTTAAGAATTGTTACTTTGGGTAAAGATACTGTCTCTGGAAGGATTGTAGGATCACAGATTTAGAGCTGGGAGGGCCTTCAGAAGCCAGTTAGTCCAACACCTTCATGTTATAGATAAGGGGAGGTTAAGTGAATGGATCTATTAAAATGCATGTTACCTACTAGTGGTGTCCTGGTAGCCATTTTGAAATCTGGTGCAATGGATCACTAAGAGTTCAAAGATTCAGAGAACATAATTACTTTAATAGAAACATACTTGATGACCCCCAGATAAAGGCAGCCTCTGAGGAAGTTCTGTGGCAGGTCACAGAAGCTCTATTCTGGAACCACAGAGCAGTCCTTCTATTGCTGATGTTCATCCTTTGTTCTCAAAGAGGACCAATGACACAAGGAGGAGGATGTCTTGACTTGCAAATGAATTGGATTGAAGTGAGGCAGAGCTGCTCAAAGTCAGTAGCCCCACTCTCTCATCCACAGTCATTGGAATCCAGTGGCAAGACATAGGTCCGGATGAATGGCAAAAGATGGCCTAGTTCAGGGGTGGGGAACCTGCGGCCTTGAGGCTGCATGTGGCCCTCTAGGTCCTCAAGTACAACCCTTTGATTCAATCCAAACTTCACAGAACAAATCCTTTTATGTATTTATTCAGTCAAAGGGCCACACCGGAGGACCTAGAGGGCCACAAATGGCCTTGAGGATGCAGGTTCCCCACCCCTGGCCCTACTTTGCCTTCACAGAGGAATCCAGTCTTTATATACTTCTTGCCCAAAGGGTTGGGTTTCATGTGAATTCATGTAGGGGCAAAGTGAACTCAGATTGCCCAGGCTGCTCCATAGTGTCCTTCCTGGCTCACGACAGCCCTAGTAGTTGGTGTTGGGATGGGGAATAAACTCAAGTTGCCCCAGATCTACAAGTGTCCTGGTCCATAGCAAATGGCCTAAGCATGAATTTAGTAACCAGGAATATTTTAGCCAAGATTAATATGTGAGCTTCCCCTCAGCAATAATAGCACACATGGTCTAGTATTAAAAAGTTCACCAAGTGTTCCTCCATAACAAGCCTGTGAGACAAGCGGCAGGAGGATTATCACCCTAATTGAACAGATAGGACAACTGAGGCTGAGAGAGGAGAAGAGACTTGCTCATGGTCAGCAGAGGAAGACATTTATCAGGAAGCTCCTGGTCTAAGGAGGCAGGAACACAAGCTGGCAGCTTTGTTGGAAAAAAGGGGGGTGGAGTTCCTGAACAAGGGGAGAAATTCTGGGATCAAGACTTCGAGATACTGTGGCCATCCACAGTACAGTACAGTACTGTGTACTGTACATCCATGTACAGTACAGCATAGCTAGACCAAGTGGAAATCTTTTGGGATCCAGCAAGAGCTAGAGCCAAGGGGAGCAAAGGACAGATTCTTTCATCTCTCTTCAAGCCTCTCATGGCACTTGCTCCCCCTAAATACCCTTAGGCAAGGCTCTTCACTGAAAAAAAAAAACTGAGATCTTTCTCTGAGAACTTCCTTTTCTCCCTGCCTTTTCATCTCACATCACTCACACATCTTCCCCAACTATCTTTCTTTCACTTTGGTATTACGTGAAGAAGTGACCCTTCTCTTACCATGGCAAAGTCCTTTATATGCCATTTGGTCCCATACCCTCTACCCTTCTCTAGCACATTGCTCTCACTATCATCTTATCTTCAACATCTCTTTATCTGCTGGCTCCTCCTTTGCTGCCTATAAACATGTCTATGTCTCCCCCATCTTTTAAAAACATGCACATCACCCTACCCTTACCATTAGTTATCATTTTACATCTCTCCTTCTCTTTTCAACTAAACTTCTGGAGAAAGATATCTATACTTGGTGCCTCTGCTTCCTCTCTTTTCACCCTCTTCCTAACTCTCTGCAGTCTGACCTCATCATTCAACTGAAACTGGTCTCTAGACTTACCAATGATCTGTCTCTCTCTCTCTCTCTCTCTCTCTGTCTCTCTCTCTCTCTCACACACACACACACACACACACAATTGGGGTTAAATGACTTGCCCCAGGGTCACACAGCTAGTAAGTGTCTGAGGCTGGATTTAAACTCAGGTCCTCCTGACTCTGGAACCAGTGGTCTATCCACTGCACCACCTAGCTGCCCTGCAATGATATCTTAATTGTCAAGTATAAAAGCCTTTTTTCAGTCTTTATCCTTCTTGACCATTCTGAAGCATTTGGCATTATCACTTTCTCCCTTCAGATACCCTTTCCCCATTAGAATATGAGCTCCTTGAAGGCAGGGAATTTTTTTTTGGCCTTTTTTGTGTCTTCATCACTTAGCACCATGCCAGACACAAAGTATTACTTAATAAGTGCTTGTTGACTGACTCTTGTGGATAAGCAAACTTGGATCTTTCCATTCACTTTCCATTCAACTCACTATTGTAAGTTATGCAGACTGTTCAGATCCAGGGGTGAAAAAAAGATCTGCTTTCTCAACTTCCATTTCTTTTCCCTGTGTGTTTGTGAGAGGTTAAGACACTTTGAGTGCTTTCTGTATTCAATAGGGTTGTGTGATCTGGAGGACTATAGGATCTTGGAAGACAGAGAGCTGCTGGAGAGGAAAGGGGAGTTATTTTGACTGTTTATAGATTTAGGTATGAATTCTTTGTATTTTCTGTCAGATTAAATAAAATATAGATCTTTGTAGAGATCTAGACACAAATCAAATTCTGATATTCCCAAGGGAAATCCTGGTTGGGAATGTGAACCAAAGAGTTTGATTAGTGAGAACTTCTGAAGACTGAAGCTGATCCGTATAAACTTTGGTTTGCGGTTATAGGTAAAAAAAATAGTATCAATTAAAGAATTTAATGCTTTGAAGGAAATTTTTGTTTGAAAAGTGAAAATGTTCATGAAGATGAAAGAATAAAAATACATGAAAATTTTAATTCTGAAGTATAATTCTAAAAATGGACAAATAACCTTTTACTCAAAGAAACGTCCATGGAAATCACCATCCACTGGACACTTTTAATATAGGCTACATCTTTGTCTATGCATATGACACAGGTGTGCTCCTAACTGATGGCAAGGTAATGACTTAGAAGATGTCTCTGTGTTTTTCTAGTCTCCCACAAAGTCAAATTCATGAAGATCATGAAGTCAATGAGATACTTACATAAACATCTGGAGGATTTTAAGATGAGCCCTGCTAATTAGCCACAAATTGGTCCAATTTGTGCCAAAATGTGAAACTTTGTGAAGTTGCAATCTCCCTGCAAGACAAAATTTACAGTTGGAACATCGGGTTTAAATTAGACTCTAAGAAGTAGATGCCATTTCATTCAACTCCTGGACATAATTATGCTCTAGACAGCTCATAATGTGGTTTAACAAAAGTGTTACTGGTTTTAAGACATTTGCAATTATACAATTAAATTAGAGTACTTGAAAAACCAAAACTGTTCTAAGTTAATTAATGTTGATAGTGGAAGAGCACACAAGGAAATGAATAGCTCTGGCATTTAGTTAAATACTGAAGTGATTCATTGGGGAAGAAATGAAAGCTGTTTACTTGGAGCAGACGCCAACAAAAAGGAAATTCCTTCTGTCTTGTTGAATGATGTAATTCATATCTTCAGGAGTTTTAAGTACCTATTTTTTGCTTCCCTGATTCAAGAGGCAGCATGACACAGTGGAAAAGAGAGCTGGCTTTGGAACCAGAAGACCTGGGTTCAAGGCTCAGCCTTTCTACTTAGTACCTGCATAAGACCCTGTGCAAATTACTTAGCCTCTTTGATCTCAACTTTCTCTATCTGTAAATTGAAAGAGTTGAATGACACCTTAAATCTTTTTGCAAGAGGCCTCCCCTGGTGCCCTTCTTCTCCAATCCTGCCTCAATCTTTGTGTTGGTTTTGCCTTCCATGTATCTTGTATGCATGTAGTGGTTTGCATATCTTCCCCATTAGAATGTGAACTCCTTGAGGACAGGTACTGATTTTGCCTTTCCTTCTATCCTTAGAATTTAGCACAGTGCCGGAGACATAGTAAGCACTTAAGCAGTGCTTGTTTACTGACTAATCTCTGCAGTCCTTTCATTTACAAAACTACAAAGGAAAGATGTCTCTATCAAGTAATAATAACTGACATTTATATAGCCATTATAGTGAGAGGAATAAGTATGACCATCCTCATTTTATAGATGAGGATGGACAAGCTACAATGGAAGGGTATCCAAAGGGCAATTGAAAAGTATATGGTAGGTGTGAGTAGGCTATGACACATTATTCATAAAGCAGTGTTCAAGAGAAGGGGTATCACTGGAGAAATATATGGCTGAAAAGGAAATCATTTATATAGTGAAATCAAGGGTTAACTCATGTACTGACCACATGCTCAGTTGGTATCCACCCAATGTCAAGGGTTCTAGAGAAGACCCCTAGAATGTAGATAGACCCCTTGGGAGGATTTGTGGGATGTGCAAGGTCATTATGATGTTTCAAATCAATTGAAATATCCTTTCTTTTTTCTTTATCTGGTTCTCACAACTTTGATCTGTTTACATTGCACATTCAGCATTTATTTTGTTAATCAGCATCTGGCTGATTAACTTTAATTACCTCAAAAATAACATAATTTAAAAAAAAACTTTTTTTTTTGTGTGAGGGGGTTAGGGTCAAGAGTCAAGCAGGATGAAGTTTGGATGGGTTGTGATCTATGCAATTAAAGGGAGTTGGTTAGATCACAATGTATTTGAGGCAGGATTTCAATGTAGATCTCTTGACTTCAGGTTCAGTACTTTTCTACTATGCTACACTGTCTCTCAAGTTAGCTGGATGTCCTAATAGATCTTGAAAACCTGTCTGGTATGCTTCTGGTTATTTTGACACCATGCTGCCTATACCCTGAGCATCCTTCTCATTCTCTTCATCCCACTCTCACCAAAATGTTAGATTCTGCTCCTGGAACCACCCTAGGCTCTGACAAATGGGCTTTTGCCTTATCTTGCTCAGAACCAGGTGTCTCTGTTACTTTACTAACATTTCCAAGCCATGACACTGTTTTGCCCTTCTGCATTCTCTCAATGTGTTATCAATCCCTATTAGCCTGTAAACTCCTTGAGGTCAAGTTCAGTTTTGCTTTCTTGTGTTTGTATCCCTACTGCTTAGCACAATACCTGGAAAAAAATGAGCTTAGTACATTTTTTATCTTTCAGTCATTCATCTTCAAGCTGTTTGCTAACATCAGATCTTCCTTTTAGCTATGCCCTGTAGTTTTCTGAGATACTCATTTGGGAGAGAAGAATAGCTAAGAGGGAAGGAAGATGTCCTTCTTGTTATCATTTTCCAATTATCTGAACACTTTGGACAAATGCAAAATAGCCCTTCTCCCCATATTGGGTACTCTTACCTAAATATGCTCTGCAGAATCCTAGCTAGGACAAGGTGATCTGGTTTTGACTTCATCACTGACAGCTTTCTAGAAAGTTTACTCTCACTATCTTTACTTCCTCTCCACCCACTTACACTTCAGACCATTGCTATTTGACTATGTTCCCAACCATTCCATTGAAATTGCTCTTTCCAAGGTCACTACTGAAATTTTGGTTTCTAATTACAATCAACTTTTCTGGGACTTCAACCTTCTTGATCTCGGTATAGCATTTGACACTGTTACCTCCAGGATCAAATATAAAGTCCTTCGGCATTTCAAGCTCTTCACAACCTGGGCCCTTTCTACCTTTTTCAGTCTTCTCATGCTTCATTCCCCTCCCTCCACTCTATAATCCAATCCAGTTAAACTGGCTTACTTGCTGTTCCTCCAATTCCACACTCCCTCTTTCATTTCTGTGCCACTGCACTGCTTGTCTCCCATGCATGGGATATTCTCCTCCCAACCCTCTCCTAGGCCCCTAAGAATTCCTATCTTTCTTCAAGACTCAGCTCAGATGTCACCTTCTGCAAGAGGCCTTTCCCAGTTCTCCAGTTACAAAACCTTCCCTTCTAAGGTTTTTGTTTTTCAGCTGTTAAGTCATGTCCAACTCTTTGTAATGCTGTGGACCTTAGCATACCAATCCTGTCCATGGAGTTTTCTTGGCAAAGATACTGGAGTAGTTTATGTTTCCTTCTCCAGTGGATTAAGGCAAACAAGTTAAGTGACTTGCCCAGGCTCACAAAGATAGTAAGTGTCTGAGAATTTGAACTCAGACCTTCCTGACTCCAAACTCAGTGCTCTATTCCCTGAGTCATCTAGCTGTCTCTTCTAAGGTTACTTTCTATCTATTCTATGTATCTTGAATGTAACTAGTTATTACAAGGTATCTCCCTTATTGGAACGCAAACTTCTTGAGAGCAGGAAATGTTT
Organism: Vombatus ursinus; assembly: GCF_900497805.2. Taxonomy (NCBI): domain Eukaryota; kingdom Metazoa; phylum Chordata; class Mammalia; order Diprotodontia; family Vombatidae; genus Vombatus; species Vombatus ursinus. The sequence continues at coordinate 4,200,241 of NW_020954626.1, forward strand.
TTTTCCTTTTTTTTTGTATCCTCAGCACTTACTTAATTTGTGAAACATAAGAAATGCTTAATAAATGATTATTGATTAACTTAATCAAAACCAAATAGTCAAGGCAGTTATGGTAAGTAATAACTGCTGCCAATAGTACTATGGAAAGCATTAATCTCTTCCTGGCTCTAAGATGGCTTGTAGATAGCGTACAAAAACAAGAAGAAACCAGACTCCTGGGATGGTTGTTTCTAAACCGCCCCTAATACTATGACAGTAGAATTGATTGTGTCAGAATGAGGGCCAGCAAGAGAACCAAGTGAAACTTCACCCCATCCTCTAACATAGTAACCCAGTGGCTGGCTGAGCAGCTTTTGGAATCTCAGTGCTTCTTGTGTAATGGGAGGACCCTGTGACCAGGGCAACTTCACTAGCACCTTTGACACTATTTGAGTGATACCCACATTCCAAGTATAACAGAAACTACAGTTGGAGCCTGAAGATTTGGGTTTGAGTCTTACTTCAACACATAGTGATTGTGTGGCCCTGGGTAAGTCATTTAATCTTCCGGAGCCCGTTTCCCTAAACTTCTGAAATTGGTCCATCTAGGGTAGCCTATATTTTTGAATTGTGAGGCTGGGGGTGGTATCCTCTCATGGAGTCGAGAGATCCTTTTTTCTGGAGGACTACAAGGGTTTTAAAGCCAAATTCCTCGTAATTTGGGAAACTCTTATAAGAAATGGCAGACTGTTATGTCTAAGGGAGTATAGGGAAGACAGTTCAGAGTGCTGAACACGTGAGAACTACAGCCAGATTCGGTTGTTTGGAATAGGAGATGGCAGAGCAACAACAGTGAGAGATGGAGGGCAGGCATTGGGGCTTGTTTCATCTTTCTAGACCTAGTGGTTAGCAGAGTTCCTTGAACAAAATAGATGCTTAGTAAATATTTGTTGCTTGGAATTAAAGTGGATCTTAGAAGGTCTTCCAGCCTGGAAGTATACGTACTTAGCACCCATGTTCTTCAAGTCACGTCAATACAACAATCATTTATTAATCACCTACTATGTACCAGGCACCATGTTGGAAGTTCTTTTAGTTGAGATTCCCACAGTATCCCTTACCAATTCATATGCCAGAAATCCTAGCAAGAACCATCCTCAAAGCCTAACCCAGGATGGAGTCATTGAGTGGGTGAAGCATGTCATGTTACCTCATCATTCATTGCTTTAAAAGTTATTTACTCAGAGCCCACCATGTGCAAAGTGCCACTCTAGGTTGTTGCAGTTTGACTGAACTGGAACCCTTTCACCAGGAGGAGTTAGAATGACTAATTCATCCATGACTATAACCTCTAACACCAAAGCAATTCTTCCAACCTCTGTGTGCATTCTTACCAAGATGGCTCATGCTTAGTTCATTCAAAAAGGTGCCTGAGGATTGATTTTCTTGGGTGGGTGCATTTGAAAGTGTCTAACTCCCTTTGCTCTGCTGAGTATAAAGCAACACAACTTCTAATTTCTGTTACTTAGAATGACACTCCTAACCTGTCATTTGAGGCTAGGTTGGTTTTTCCAGAACTACTATGTATGCTGCTTTGTCCCTCAGTGACCAGAATGGACAGTTGAGAAACTAGATGGTGGACAGAGGTGAATGGCACATGTATTCTGCTATCCTTTATACAGGTATGTACCACTAGTGTTTTCATGTTCTTATATAATCCTGTAGTTAGATTTGAATAGTTTTGGTGCTATGTTTCTATTCCTTGATGGTTAGAACTGTATTAACTTTCATTGGCTCCTTGGCAAGGGAACTCCCTCTATCAATACTGATCATCACCTTCTCCACAAAATAAAGAGGTTAAGTGACATATCCAGGGTCTTGCATCCAGTATAGGTTAGAGGAAGAACTTGAACCCAGGTCTTCATGGCTTGAAAACCAGCTCTCTACTATGCCACAACTGCCTCTGGTTCTTCAGTGAGAACCAATGAAAATACTCCTTTTCTGTACATACCAGCAGTAATATGTAATTGCTTCAGGAAGCTTGAAAACCAGAACAGGGACACAACCAGAGTAGCATAATGATTTCATTAAACTCAAAAAGGCTGTAATTTATGCAAATAGCAATTACTCTTTTTGACAATCATTACTATGAATTTCCTTGATATGTGCAAGGCAGTGCATTTAACTAAAATGTATTTTACAAAAATCCAGATGAGTACTAAAACCAGGCAAAATGAGTATCCATTTATTTTCATCTATCTGTTTTAAGAGAAGTCTATCCTGGGGGCAGAGGGATGGACTAGATGACCTTTGGAAGAACCTATAATTTTATGTTTCTATGGCTCAGATCCAAGCTCATATAATGTAGAGGCTATATGTAATCAACATTAGTTATAAATTTAATCCTGCCTAGAGGAGTCATGATCATCTTTTTCTCCAACAAATTTTGAATATTCTTCAGGTGATAAGATATAGCTGCAGGTCACTGAATACCAGTCTCTGAAGAATTAAAATTAAGAGTTACCCAAAGGGCAGTCAGTGGTAAGAAACATATTGAGCATGAAAAGGCTGCAAGATTTTACCACTGAAGATTTTACCATTTTGTCATTGCACAAGAGAAGAGATATCAAGGATCAGAAAGATGTACAACCAGAAAGGAAAGTGGACTATCACAGGGCAAGACTGAGGTACTACAGAACTAGTATAAGGTGTGTACTGTATAGCCTTTAAATAGGCTTTAAAGCTTTAATAACTTAAAATGGTGCTAAGACTTTTGGGACACATTGTACATGTTCTACTCACATTTTCTTGTTATTGCAATATCTAAAGGAAGTTCCCCAGTGTGTTTGGTAGACCTCTCATGGAGTATTTATGAGAAGACATGGACTAAAGTTGCACAAGATGAGATGGAATGAATGAGGAATGATCTGCACCATAAGAAGGAATAACCTCATTGAAGAAACAGAGACACAGGGAGGTAGTCTGGTACAGTAGAGAGAACATAGACTGTGGAGTGAGAGGACTTGGATTCAAATTCTGTCTCAGATACTTACTATTCATGTAACTTTGGGCAAGTCACTTTAATCTCATCTGCACAATGAGGGATTGGCCTTGATGGTCTCAAAGGTCTCTTCCCACTTTACATCTAAGATTCTATGAGATATTCAAGTATCAGATAGGAGCTTTCAATGCATGAACAATAAATGATGAAGACAACATATATATTTTTTACTTTTTCATGAGGCAATCGGGGCTAAGTGACTTGCCTAGGGTCACACAGCTAGTAAGTGTCAAGTGTCTAAGACTGGATTTGAACTCAGGTCCCCCTGACTCCAGGGCCAGTGCTCCATCCACTGCGCCACCTAGCTGCCCCCAACATAACATATTGAATAGTGTTGTAATCAAATAAACAAACAATAAACCCACAACAGTGCTAACTTGGCACATAATTAATGTCTAAGCCTAACATAATGTGTCTAAGCATAATGTAATCACTGTTACTTTATATTGCTATACCATTTAATAATATTTTCTCATCTTCCTGTGTCTATAATTCACATGAACAGTCTCACCTCCTCTACCCCCTCAACAATGCACTGTATATTTTAATCCTACACACATACTTGTTAAAAGTATGATCTGGATTTTTAGCACCTGGGATTCTTTGTGTCTCTGTATGTCTAGTTGTTCCTTGGTTTCTGCCTTTCACCAGGGGTTTGAAGTAGGAGAAACTCTGGTTCAGGGCTTGAAATTGTAATTCTTAGGTATTAAGTAGGTAGATTTGGAAATGAATTCCCACTAATATGGAAATGACTAACTGCTGATTGATTTTTTTATGTGATAGAACAGAGTCCTCAATCTGGAGTCTATGAACCTTTTTTTATGTTTACTTACACTTCAATACAATTGGTTTTCTTTGAAATTTTATGTATTTTATTTTGTGCATTTAAAAAGATTATTCTTAGAAGAGGTCCATAGGTTTCACCAGACTGTCGCAGCTATTCATCACACACACACACACACACACACACACACACACACACACACACACAC
>NW_020954626.1:4204282-4245601 GCF_900497805.2 Vombatus ursinus
ACACACACACACACACACACACACACACACACACACACACACACACATGCTCCCAAGGTTAAGAATCTATGTGATACATGTATAGACCATTTTATATCACTTGACTTCTCAGTGAGGGGGGCTGAGAGGAAGGGAGGGGGAGACTTTGGAACTCAAAAATTAAAACAAAATGTTAATTTTTTTGTGTGGTTGGGAAAAAATAAAATATTAAAAAAAGAATCTATGTGATGAGTAAAAGACAAAACGCAGAAAAAATATCAATTTCATGAAGTGGAAAGGGAGCAGGGAGAGTAACCTAAGTAACATAAAGTAAAGATGAGTAACAAAAGGAACATAAATTTCTTTCCAGTCACTGTCCTAGTGGTTAGTTGATTTTTGTTGATTTTTCTGGTCCTCTTTCCTGCTTTCTTGCATACTACAATTTCCCCTTATGTTGTCCCTACTCTATCTTGGATGTCTTTTTGCTTCCAGAGGTTGGGAATGCTAAACATGGCCAGAAACAAATGGAAGTGAAGTTAGAGGAAGAAGACTTTCCCTAGACTTTTCTAAATGGGAGATGGACAGAATCCATAATCAAATCAATGTTTTTCATCCATCCATTCATTTCTTCATTCAACAAACATTTATTAAATGCCTACTATGTGCCAGCCTCTGGCACTTTAAAGATAAATTGACTATCAATCCATTGCTTGCCATATATTATTTAGCTTTGCATAAGTATTGGATTAAGCTTCAGATTTACCTTTGTAAGTGGTACAGCCCCACAAAATTGTAAAGGTTTTCACTGATTTTTAGACAGCAAACAATAAACTGCATTTGCACCCGCACACCTACCACCTAACACCCCATCTGATAACATTTCCACGTCTCGAGGAAAGAAATCAATAGCAATAATGTGAGGGACTCATAGGGTGCATATTTTTTATCACACTGCCATTTGGAAAAAAAAATTCTCCCTATCTACTTACCGCAATAGCATGCCCCTGCCCTTAATAAGTTTACTTTTTTACTAGGAGGAAACATAGATACATAAACATACACAGACATGGAAATATAAAATACACACAGAGAAAATACAAAGTATTTGAGTGGGGAAGGGTGAGGGAAGACAGAAACAATACTTCTCTGAATTTTTTATACACTGTATATATATACTTTTTAATGTCCAAATTTCAATATTATGTCCAATCAATGTCCAATATTCAATTATATCCATTTACAATAATTTGTTTAACTATTCTCCAATAGATAGACTTTTATTTTGTTTTCAGTTCTTTACTAATATAAAAATGCTAGGGTTGGGTTGAAGTTTGGCCTGCTTAAGAAAGAGCCTTCTTGTCCCAAAGCAGGGACAAGCAAGAGGGGTCCCAGAGACCCTGAAATTGAGTTCTTTGAAGATTTTTCATTATTATGACTATTGTTATCATCACTATTATACAACAATAATGATATTCTTCTCTTGATGCTTTGTTATGACTTGGAGGTGACACTGAGTTCTTGAAGGCTATGCCAGGAGAGTGCAAGTTCTTGTGAGTTGTAACAAGTCAGAAAGGTTCCAAGTATGGATCTGGTGATGAAGTGTAAGTATTTTGTTTGATCATTCTTGCCAAGTTTGAAGAGGCTCATCAACAGATTGACTGAAAGGTAATAAATTCTTTTGGCCATGAGAGCTCTCAGAAATAATCTGCGAGTCATGGACAGGTTGTGATCTATGTCTGTGGAGGAGTACTCACAACAATGAAACAAAGGACCTTTGAAATATTGAAAAAATAATAAATCTCACTGTTTAAGAAATCCAGGAAGATGGACTTAGACTCTTACTGGATGTCAGAATTTATACCTTTTTTTTTTGTAATAATGAAAGCCATTATGGTAGAAGGCTCTGGGGCACATTATTTTGTTGTTTGGGCTGGCCCTCAGGAAGGCACCCACAATGAACAAGCAGAGCTAACTATCATTCCCCCAAATTTCACTTTGCATAGCTGGTACTTCTATTATTATCCAATCTAGGTAGACCCTGAATATGTTTAATCTTGTGGAAAGGCTAGGAGTTTTACATGGGATACAAGATTATAAGATCATAGACTGAGAGGTGGAAGGGACTGTTGAGGTTACTGAGTCTAACCCCTTCATTTTATAAATGAGGAAACTGAGGCCCAGAGAGGTTAGATAATTTGCTCAGGGTCACACAGCTAATAAGTGTCTGAGGCAGAGGTTGAAGCCAGGTCTTACTGACTCCAAGTCCAGTGCTCTAGCCACTATACTACTCTGCCTTTCCCACCCAGAAGGACTTGAGCATTCAGCCCTGGACCATTTCTAGTGATACATGCTTTCCACATGAACTGCCAAAGAATTGGATTAAGCCCTTTCTCTTGGCCCTCATTCTTAATAGCATTTGTCTAGGCCTCTCTTCCAATCTCCTCCACCAAATAACAAAAATATTGACAAAAATAATAGAAAAGATGGCAATTACACTGCTTCTAACCCCTCCCTGCCTCAGGTTGTCACTGTAACAGATAAAACCTATTTTATGGGAGACCAACCAGCTGCTACAATTCCTAAAGTAAAGTTTATTTGCACAGAAAAATAAAAGCAACTTTTTATGTGTCACCCCGCCGTGAAGAAATATGATTCCTGTCCTCTTGCTTCATATTATCCTTCCTTCTCACTGCACATTTATATTCTGTTTTGTCTGATCGCCTTACAGAGAGGATTTCTGATCTTGACCTCGCCTTCTGCTCCTGTAACATCCCAGTTTTCAAATGGTCACTCACCATTTGCTATTTCTTTGGGGGTGGGGAACTTGCTCAAAGCTTAAGCATATGAGGGCCTAGACTCTTCCTCCACTCCCCCAGCCCCCACCCAACCCTCCTTTGCTGTGTGGCTGGTCTCCCATGTGATAGCGTCTCCTCGGGAAAGCTATTCTTTCATGCGGCCACAGAAACCAGCATTGATCAGTGGAAAAGTTCAAGGTAGCAACTCATCAAGCACAGCTTCAATACTGGATTCCAGACAAGGTCTGCAATAAATAAGGCCAGTAACAAAGCATCATATTTCCTTCTCACACAGAAAATCAGCAGTGACAGAGTTTGCAATTTCAGTATTCGGGCACAGTGTCTTCTCCGTGGCCGAGCCAGTTGAAAGCTGGGGAGCTTGTCCCTCAGAGATGTTAAAATTTTTTAACATGAATTTTAGAAACCCTCGTTTTGGAAACAGACAAAAATGTAATTTGGAACGTGATGCTAGGAAGAGATTTGTCAGTGTGTCTGTTGAGCAGGGTTTGGGTCATCAAAATATACTCAGTACCATAATGGTATTAAGAATTCATGGCTAGAATATATTATTCTCTCCCCAATTTTAAGGGACACATCTCTCCCCTGCTAATCCCACCCCCAATAATAGCTGCAGGATATTCTTGTGAACCTACAAAAAAGGACATGCTATTGCGGTAAGTAGATAGGGAGAATTTTTTTTTTCCAAATGGCAGTGTGATAAAAAATATGCACCCTATGAGTCCCTCACAGATTATTGCTATTGATTTCTTTCCTTGAGACGTGGAAATGTTATCAGATGGGGTGTTAGGTGGTAGGTGTGCGGGTGCAAATGCAGTTTATTGTTTGCTGTCTAAAAATCAGTGAAAACCTTTACAATTTTGTGGGGCTGTACCACTTACAAAGGTAAATCTGAAGCCTAATCCAATACTTATGCAAAGCTAAATAATATATGGCAAGCAATGGATTGATAGTCAATTTATCTTTAAAGGAAGTAAACACCAGCGCAGACCCAAGAAATGAAAGAGTGTTACACAGATTTTCAAGCATTTGTTCAGCTCCATCTTATCGAAATGCGATCTCTGTCTTAAGTTAATTTGATCAATTAAATCGACGTATGGCAATCAAATTTCTGTTTTGTTTCTCTTCCCCAGAACTCTCTCCCCACCTCTCCTTTGGGCTTCTCCTGTGTCTGATGCTGGTGGAAGTGTTAATCAAATAGCTGCTGGGTTTCTGGAAGTCAGGTGCCTGAGTGTACAATGCACAACAACTGTGCTTGGCCCCCTCTGGGATGCACCCATTAGGAAAAAAAAAAGGCTGACCTTCTGTCACTTTCCTTCTCCTCCCTTTTAATGATTCTTTCTATATCCTTTTGAGAAGATCTTTACAGCCCTTTGACCCCTGTTAGAAGAGGAAGGCTTAAACAGCTAAAAGTACCCTCTGCATCGGTGCTTGTCAATGAAAGCTCAAGAGGCCTTTTAGGAAATGCCAAAAGATAGTCTCCTATGTTTTCAATGCATTCAGTAGGCTGTTGCAAACCCAACACAATTTTCCTTCTCATTTGTTTGGTCGCCACTTCTATTTTGTGCTGAGGGACCCCTTCCTCCAACCCCCACTTGTCAGTGCCACCAGAATCGACATACTTGGAGACTGGCCTACTTTTAATGATAACCCTTGGACTGTGCTCAAGCTATTGTGTTCTTTGAAAAAGAGCGATGGGAAAGGATAGCTGAGGTAGGTCATTAGTTCTAATTCTTTCTAGGCTGTATCCTCCAGACCTGACTCTCTCTTCATGGACCTTTAACCATTGCTATACTGAGTTATCATGTGCATGGAAAGCTGAAGGAAAGCAATTAGTTTCAACACATTTATGCAGGGTTGCCTACTACGTTCTATCTCTGTCCTTGGTGCTGAAGTGTAGCTGCATTCCTGCTTGGTGGATAAATGTGGATATTCTAAGTTGTGCCAGGTAGTCACATTTTCTGACAATTTTTTGATGCAATGGACAGAACCTGGCCTTTATAACAAAGCATGTCAGAGCCCTCAGCCTATTACCTATTTCATCATCAGTATGAACATCTTTTTGAAAGGTACCTGTGTGGAATAGCTAGAACTAGGGAAAATGGTCAGAAATATGGTGGTTCTTTTAATGTTTCTGAGAAATATCTGATCCTCTCTCTTCTTGAATATAAACAAATTATTTTTAGTGTGTTGTAACTTATTTCACTGTATTATACATATCCCAGGATGAAGTGACTTGCAGGTTTTCTTCCCTTTACCTTTTGTTTCATGAAACAGAATTTGAGGTGCCTGGATCTATGAATTCATGGTGATTTGGGAGTAGACTTGAGAAGGCAGCAATGAAGAGATTGAGTTGATACCAAATTATAAAATATTCACTGAGATTTAGATTAAAAGAAGAATAAAAAAAACCCCACAGGATTGTAAAAATCTAGATCTGGAAAGCAATTTAGAATTAATAACAAATAGTTCACATAAATAGTACCTTAAGGTTTGCAAAGCAATTTACATAGATTATCACATTTTAATCTCACAACCACCTTGTGATGTATCTGCTCTGTAGATGAATAAATTTGAAACTCAGAGATATTAATTTATTTGTGTAGGGTCACACAACTAATAAATGTCTGAGGCAGGAACTGAACCAAGTATCCTTGAGTGAAAGTCCAGTGCTCTATCTATTAGGTCATGCTGCCTCTTCATCTAGAGTGGTAGACCTATCACCTGGTTTAACAGCTGAGGAAACTGATGCCCTGAAAGGTGAAGTGATTTGCCTAAGATCATACAAATAGTAAGTAGCAGAGTCCTTAAAAGTTTGACAAAGGAACATTTATCAAGCACTTATTAGCTTGTACTGTGCTAGTTGTAGGGTATACAAAGGTGGAAAAAGATATAGTTTCTTCTTTTGAGAAGCTTACTTTTACTTAGGGAATACAACATTCACATATGTAAATAAATGCAAGATAATTTAAGGAGAGAAAGACTATTAACAATAGAATGAATCAGTGAGGACTTCATGGAGGAGTTGGCACCTCAGCTCAGTTGAACCTTAAAGGAAGTTAAGGACTCTGAGAGGTAGAGATGAGGAAAGAATGTGTTAAAAGCATAAGGTGGTGGCTTGTGCAAATTTGCAGAACAGAACATAGAACACTGAGTTTGGGAAAGTTAGTGGTCCATTTGGGCTATAGGAAAGAATATGTGAAAGGAAGTAATGTGAAATAAAACTGGAAAGTTAGGTTAGCACCATTATGTGACTAGTCTTATATACCAGACAATGCAGAGTTTGTAATGTATCTAGATATGAGAGAAAATCATGAATTTTTTTTTTTTACAGAGGGATGACATGTATAACCTGTGCCTTAGAAAGAGTGCTTTGGCAGTTGTATGGAAGATTAGATTAGAGGGGGAAATACTATAGGCAGGGAGATCAATTAGGATGGTAACATAATAGTCTACACAAGACGTGAAGGTCTGAATTAAGAAGGTGGACATGTGAATAGAGAGAAGGGGGTGGGTGTGAGAGATGGCATGGAGATAGGGTTGACAGAACCTGGCAAATGATTGTATATAGCAGGGTGAAGGGAGAGAGAAAAGTTGAAGTTATAAACATGAGTTATTGTCAGGTTGAAAGTATTCTCAAGAGAAATGAGCGAGTTTGGTAGAGGGGAAGGTTGATAAGGAAGATGATGAATTACATTTTGGACATGTTGAGCTTCATATGCAAACAGGACATCTAGGAAGTAGTCGGTTGAAGATATAAGATTGGAGTTCCGGAGAGCCATTAAAACTGAATACATAAATTTGGAAGTCATATGTGCAGAGATGATGATTAAACCCTTGGTCACCAGTGAGATCACCAAGCAAGAAAGAGTAAAGAAAGAAGAGAATAAGGACTAGGAAAGAACTTTGAGATACACTGATGTCTATGGTATATGAGATAAATGATGACACAGCAATGGAGAATGAGGAATGGTAAAAAGGGAAGATAAGAACCAGGAAATAATTGTCTTGGAAGTCAAGAAAAGAGAAAGTATGAAGCAGGAGAGTAGTCATTGGGTCCAGAGAGGTCAAGGAGAATGAGGAATAAGAAAAGGCCATTACATTAAGCAGTTAAGAAATTTGAGAGCAGTTTCCATAAAGTGGTCACTCTGGATTTCTGCCTCTCTGCCTTCCTATCTATCACACTTACCCCAAATTTAAGTAACATCACCATATTTGAGATCCTAAGAGAAATGCTAATGAAATACTATAAACTGGCTTTTATGGGATGATAATGGAGCAGCCCTTTCAGAGCCAGAGTGAGTAGGGCTGCTAGGCTGTCAAAAATTGTCACTTCTTCAGATTTTCATTAGTCTACAGTTTGCCTCTGACTTGCTCCCTGCCTTCCCTCTTTACATCAGCCTGCTTTGATTCCACACTGTTGCCTGTTCATTGGTCCTGCTGTCCTGCCTGCTGCCTCTGGTCTTGTTAAATCAATACTCCATCTGCTTGCTGTGGTCTTGGATTCCCTCCTGCTTGCACCTCAGATACTTTCTCTCATCTACCCCATTGTCTTTGTTGGGTCAGTATACCACTGCTTCCCCTCCAGTTCTGGCTAACTCTCTAATAATACTTGATCTGCATTTCCCAGCACCTCCTCTTTTATCTCAAAACAGGTGATAGCCTCATCACTTCCTCCTCCTGTATGAACCCTTTGCTTGCCTTTACATGTACCCATAAAACCTGAGAATCCCTACTTTCCAGCTTAGCTTCTATTAACCCTCTCGGGTCCTCAGCTCCACAATAATAACTCTTGCCATATTTAGAAATAGAGATCATTGCAGAGTAATCTATTCACAAAATCCTACTTCAGTTCAATGCCTCATTCATTGATTGCCTCATTATGGAATAGAGGTGATACCTGGTTTCCAAAGGATGTGTTAGGCAAGGAAAAGCTTTGGTAGATTTTGCCATCCTAGAAAGACTCTGGGTGTGGTTCCAGTGAAAGACTGAATCTACTATCTGAGGAAGGATGTCCCTAAGTCCAGAGAAGCTCATCATTGGTAGCTTAGTCATTAGGTGATAAATTCCTTGATTATAGAGATCCCTGAAACAAATTAAAAATTAAAGATAAAGTTAAAAAATGAAAATGGCCCTTGATCCTGTGTGTCTTCCTTTCATTTCTATAGTGATAATAATGAAGTAGTGAAAAGGGATACAAAGGATAATAAAAATAATGTTTTTACATAATCTATAAGCTGATTGTAATACATACCAGGCTGTAAATATTCTGCATATGAACTCTTTGTGTCCAATGCCCATTGAACCAATTTATTTTTGTAAGAGTGGAACCATGGTAACAGTGATATTTTAAAAATAAATGAAACAAGAATACAAAAGGAAATTGTAGGTAAATGGAAGAACAGCTCACTGGACTTCCTTGGAGAAACAAATGGAGGTTGCAGGTTTGGTTTCATTAGTGCCCAAAGGCAACAAGAAACAAATTCATTGGCAACTTGGTCATCTTGCTTTGCAGAGCTTACTATGAGTATAAGTAACATGAACACCGTGAAGATAATTGTAACTTAGGCATCAACATCTGAAAAGCAAAGGCATGCCCTGAAAACTTGACAAAAATCTTTAAACCCAAGTTAACATACTTGATATTCAGTGATTTTGTCTGAGACTTGAGGGAAGTCAGGGAAGCCCGGAGGCTGAGATGAGGAGGGAGAATACTGCAGGCATGGGGGTCAGTTAGTGTAATACCCAAAATCTGTAGACGGAGTATCATGTATGAGGAACAGCTAGGAGGGCAGTATCACTGGCACCTCAGAGTACATGGGAGGTCCAGGTTATGAAGGACTTTGAACAAGAAACAAGATTTTATATTTGATTTTGGAGGTAATACTGAGTCTACTATCTGAGGAATGACCTAGTTAAATGCAGAGAAGCTCACATGTATAGGTTAATCTATTGAATAAGAGGAGGGCTTGGGCAGATCTGCATATTAGGAAGATCAATTTGATAGCTGAGTAGAAGATGGATGGGGATAGGGAGATACTTGAGGTAGGGAGAACTACTCCTTACAAGCTACTACAATATTTCAGGCGTAAAATGATGAAGACCTGCACCCGGGTGATCACAGTGTCAGAAGAAAGAGGGGGTATATAGGAGAAGATGTTACGAAAGTGGAAATGACAGGATTTGGCAATAGACTAGATATGGAGAAGGAGAATGAAGAGTCAAGGATGACACCTACATCGTAAGCCTGGGTGAATGGGAGGATAGCTGTGCCCTTTATAGTAATGGGGAAGTTCAGAAGATAGGAAGGGTTTGGGGAGAAAGAAAACTAAGAGTTCATTTTGGGACAAGTTAAGCTTAAGAAGACTATGGGCCATCAAGTTTAATATGTCTAACAAGCAATTGAACATGTGAGTCCAGAGATTTTAAGAGAGGTTAGGACTGGATAAGTAGATCTGTGAATCATCAGCATAGAGATGGCAATTGAATTCCTGGGAGTTGATGAGATCTCTAAGTTAAATAGTCTAGAGGGAGAAGAGGGTCCAGGACAGAGGCCTAAGGGGACACCCATAATTAGCAGGTATAACATGGATGAAGATCCAACAAAGGAGCCCGAGAAAGAGCAATAATACAGGTAGAAGGAGAACCAGGATAGTACAATGTCACTGAAACCAAAAGAGAAAAGGATATCAAAGAGAAAAGGATTATTGATGGCATTAAGGGCTACAGAGAGGTCAAGAAGGATGAGGATTTTTTAAAAGTCTATTAGATTTGGCACTTGGGAGATCATTGATATCTTAGGAGAAAGGTTTTGGTTGAATGATGAGGTTGGAAATGACTATAGAGAGTTTTGAATAGAGTGAGAAGAAAAGAAGTGAAAGCTATGATTATAGGTTGCCTTCTCAAAGATTGAGCAACAAAAGAGAGAAGAGGTAGGAGAAGATAACTAGTGGGGATGGATTGAACAAATAAGAATTTTTTGAGGGTGAGGGTGTCATGAAGATATTTGTTGGTAGGAAGGAAATAGCCAGTAGACAAGGAAAGATTGAGGATAAGTAAGAGTGGTGATGATGGTGGGGGGGGGAAATCTGTAGGAGAAGATGAGATGAAATGACATCACTTGTGCATATAGAGGGATTTTTCTTGGCAAGGACAGGGGTAAGGAGGGGGAAAGAAAAATCCAGAGGATGGAGTGGTATGTAGGGGAGGGGAGCACAGGTAGAGCTCCAAAGCCACAGTCCCTAGGCAACCCCTGACCAGGCAGGGACACTAACAGAGTACAATGAAAGTTCAACTTAACCTACTTTCCAGTTCTGCCTACATTCGCCCTCCACATCGTCTGTCTCCATCCCTTGCTAGCTATGTTGCATGCCTGTTCTAATTAGTCTAATTAGAAAGCAATTTCAGTGTAGGGGATTATTACTAGTTTAATTACAGAGCTCCTAACAACTTTTGAAGTGGAAATGAAGCCAGCCTTAATTCAGATCAGATATTAAAACCATCACTCTAAGCTTCTGTTCCTTTTCCTTGTGAGACAGAGTAATGAAGAGAGAATTAGAATGATCTTTAAAAATAAGGTCAACAAGTTAGTCAACAAGCATTTATTGAGTGCTTATTTTGTACCAGGCACTGTACTGAGTTCTGGGGATACCGATATAAGCAACAAGAAATATAGTCCCTTACATTCTACTGGGGAAGACAACACATACACGTGGAGCTGAAAAAGATGGAAGAGGAGGTATCCATGTAGGCATAGAGTGGCTAAGTCCACAGAATTAAGGATGGATGGCTGGGCCCCTTTCTCAACATGTAGGTTCTAGGAAGAACTCACCAATGGAAGAAGTGAGCCATAGGAGGTCATTTTCATAAATTCCATAAATTCATAGGAATTTATCATAGAATATCATATAAAATATTGTTCTAAGTCTAATTTCTGCCAGACTGCTTTCCAGTTCTCCCTTGTAGTTCTTGTCAAATAGGGAAGATAATACATTTTAATATGGTAAATCAGAAGTTCAAATAACTGTCAAATTGTAGAGTAGGGGTGGCAGTAATATGTATATGTTGGAGATAATATCTGACATACCTACCTACTTATCAAATGAGATAATGTATGCAAAAGTATTTTGCAAGTTCAAAGTGCTATGATAACAGAATACATTATTATTACTATTAGTTTTATTGTTATCATTATTTTCTATTTCTTTGCTAACTCTAATCCTTTACTGGGACCATACCTGCTTATTTGGTAGCTCTGATTCTTTATTTGACTTGCTCACACTTCTACCACACTCCTCCCCTACCAGCTTGACCCCCTGCTTTTCTCTCATGCTTCTTTGATCCTTCTCCTTATTTTGTTAGAAGATAATTTGACTTGTAAGGTAGGAGACCTGGGTTTGAATTTTTCCTTAGGCTGGTTCTCCTTCTACCTATATTATTACTCCTTCTCAGGCTCTTTTGTTGGATCTTCATCCAGGTTACTCCCGATAACCATGGATGTCCCCCTAGGCCTCTATCCTGGACCCTCTTCTTTTTCTATACTATTTAACTTAGAGATCTCATCAGCTCCCATAAATTCAATTGCCATCTCTATGCTGATGATTCTCAGATCTATTTATCCAGTCCTAATCTCTCTTATGATCTCTGGACTCGCATGTTCAATTGCTTGTTAGACATCTTAAACTTGATGTCCCATACTCTTCTTAAGCTTAACCTGTCCCAAAGTGAACTCATTATCTTTCTCCCCAAACCCTTCCTATCTTCTGAACTTCCCCATTACTATAAAGGGCACAGCTATCCTCCCATTCACCCAGGCTTATGATGTAGGTATCATCCTTGACTCCTCATTCTCCTTCTCCATATCCAAGGTGCTTAATAAATGTTTACTGAATAATTGATTGATCAGACATTTACTAGACTGTGGACAAATCACTGACCTCTCTAAACTTTAGCTTCCTCATCCATAAAAAAAGAGATAATAGTGCTTTTATTAAGTGTTGCTATAAGGATCTGAGTATCAAGTGAAATAATGTATATGAAATACTTTTTAAATCTTGAAATGTCAGTTTTTATTATTGATTGTTATTGTGTGGCTATTGAAAAAGTAAATTCCATTTTGGAGAGTGACTTGTCACATACCCAAATGACCCTTGTTAGATCTGATAGCCAAGGAGATCTCTTTCATAGGTGGGGAATCCTTGTGTAGCATTCCATTTGTTAGGTAGCTACTGGACATTTTATTTAATTTTGACTTTGAGAAAGATGCAGTGTATGTAGTGGGAAGAGTACTGGATATGGAATTAGAAAACTTAGGTTTGAACCCTGGCTTGGTCTCTGACTGTCTGTTGGCCATTTAGAGGTCACTTAACATCTCCGGACCTCTGATTTCAGTCTAGTAGGACATCAGTGTTTGTTATGCATTATACTTTCATAGAAAATGTGTTAATTAGTATCATATACTTCCTCCACCCCCAACTCTTTGTAGTGGTAGGAGAACTATGTGATCTTCTTGGATTTAGTCTTCCCATCTCCTATGCATTCCTGTTAGAGTTGCGAGATTGATGTTCTTAAAGCACAGGTCTGATTATATTACTCCCCTCAAAAAGCTTCAGTGGCTCCTTTCTGCCCATAGGGTAGAGAGCAAACCACTCTGTTTGGCATTTAAAACTATTCGCAATCTGGTTCCAAACTACTTTTCAGGATTGATTTCACACTACTTTCCATCCCATGCATTCTATGTTCTAGCCAGACTAGGTTTGGGCTGTCCCCCATACTTGGAACAACCTCTTCTCTCATGTTTGCCTCTCGGAATCCCTAGCTTCCTTCAAGGCTAAGTCTTTTCTGATCTCACCAGTGACTGGTGTGCTTTCTACGTTTTCCCCAAATTACTATGTATTCATTTTGTAAATTTCACATTTATTTATTTGAATACACATTCCCCTCTTCTTATAGAATGAAAGCTCCTTGAGGGAAGATACTGTTTTATTTTTGTCTTTGTATTTCCAGGGCTTAGTATAGTGCACATCAAATAGCAGGTGCTTAATACATGTATATTGAATTGAATTGTTTAGCTTTTAAAAGCCCTTCATAATATGTCATTAGCCTGCCTTTTCAGGGTCATTGAATATTTCTCTTCTTTACACACTTTGTGTAGTCCAAGTCAAATGGATCTCTTTACTGTTTCCTTCTAGCCTAGGTATCATCTCATTTATGTTCTTTTTCACAGCCTGCCCCTTATGCATATAACACATTCCCCACTCCTCTCTGCCTTCTGGAATTCCTAGCTTCTTCTAAAACTCAACTGAAGTGCTCCCAAATAAAGCCTATGTTTATCCCCCCAATTGCTAGTCCATTCCTCTAGGAAGTTACTTTGATGAAATTTTGTATTTACTTTGATGTGTACATTTATTCTCCTCCCCCTCTTCCCTGTTCCATTAGAATGTAAGTTTCTTGAGAGTAGGGGCTGATTAGTTTTTAGTGTTTTTACATTTTGCTTCTAGCACAGTGTAGGTCCCTAATACATGCTTATTGAATGAATGAATAAACTATTCCATTTATTGGGCAGAATAGGCCATTAGAATTCTGAATTTTCAGAAGTCTCCTTTAGAAGTATGTCTCCTATCTAGCTGTAAAAGTTTTGCTCAATGGTCTAATAACTTCCTAGTCCTTTTGAAGGATGTTGCTGGATCCATTTTGAATAATTGATCTATCTCCTATCTTAAAACATATTTAAACATACTATTGTATGCTGGTGTTTTCAGCATAACTCTAAGTCAATAGACTATGCATAGGAAATTGTTATCTTGACACCATTATGTACTCTCTTACCCACTTTGATGGTGTCATCTATGGGGCAGCAGTTCTGTCAATGTGATGAAACTACCTGATTTGGCCAAGTTTCCATTGGCATTGGTGAAATCAACTGACTAAGGGGAAAGGATGTTAAGTGAGTAATCACATAGATATGGGGAGGCTATTAACTTAGTGAAAATGTGACTGCTATGATAGAATGGAACTAATGGCCATCTAAATGAGTTTAATATTTCCAAGATTTCAGGGACTCCGTATCTGAATGTCATATAGAATCTCTTAGACTTCTAAATATGGAGTTGTCTTTTTTGTGCTGATTTAAGGGTTCTTTTTCCTTATAAAAGAACATCTCCTCTTTAGGCTTAATGAAAAGAACTATATTAAATGTTTTAAAATTGTGATTTTGACTAGTGGTAAGAATTTTTAAAGTTCACTTTAATTGTCAGGTCCCACTGTGGTCTTTTTTTTTGTCCAGATCTGTGATTTCATTGGTATTGGGAGTGTAGAGTAAAGAAATTCCCTTTACCAATGCAGACTGGTAACTATCCTGCAATTCATAACCTTAGAGCAGGGATTCTTAACCATGTCGTAGACCCCCTTGGCAGTCTGGTGAAGAACTATGGACCTCTTCTCAGAATAATGTTTTAAAACAAACAGAATAAAATGTATAGGATTGCAAAGGAAAACAATTATATTGAAATCCGGTTATCAGAATATTAAAAAAAAAACAAGTTCATAAACCCCAGGTTAAGAACCCTTTGCCTTAGAATATTACCTGGGGATGCCAACAAGCTAACTGACTTGCCCAAGAACACCCTGTCATTGTGAGTCAGAGGCTAGACTTAAACCATATTCATCCTAACTTTAAGACAACTTCTCTATTCACTATGTCATGTTAACTCTCATTGGTGAACATTATAAACTTGGCAATGCCTGTTGAGGGATGGTCATTTGGGGTCTCAACTTAGAAAATTTCAGTACTTTTTTCGGTCTGGGCATCTTTAAACAAACACTATGGATGTGCTTACTATTTAAGGGACTGGACATTGAGGTCCTCTATTGAGCTAAATTGCCAAGCATTCAAATTCTCATGCAGAGACCACAACTCTGATGGGCTGGTCATGAAGCCCAAATGCCAAATACATGCTTACCTAAAAGATTATTTTATGGAGAACTCAAAAAAGGCAAGACCTCACAGCATGAAAAGCAGTACAAGGACACTCTAAAGGTCTCTCTGAAGAACTTTAGTATTGTTTGTGAGACATGTGAGACACTGGCATGAGACCACCCATCATGGCATGCCTGTATCAAAGAAGTCGTCCTCCATGAGCAAAGCAGAATTGCAATAGCACAAAGGAAACATGAGCTGCACAAATTCAGAGACATCTCCATCCCAAATGTTCTAACAGACTACTTATGCCCAACCTATGGTAGAGCCTTCTGAACTCATATTGGACTGCTCAGCCACAGCCAAACACACTGCTCCCTGACCTCAACATCATGATGTCATTGGTCCTTTTTGCTACTTTTTTTTTATTAGTGAGGGAATAGGGGTTGAGTGACTTGCCCAGGGTCACACAGCTAGTAAGTGTCAAGTGTTTGGTCTGAGGCCGGATTTGAACTCAGGTCCTCCTGACTTCAGGGCCGGTGCTCTATCCACTGCGCCACCTAGCTGCCCTTCATTGGTCCTTTTTGAAAATGAAAGATGAACAGCAACTTATCATCTAAATCAGTTTGTGTTCAAAGATTAGAATCACAGATTTAAAGCTGAAAGGAACTTATTTAGTCAAACCCCTTCATTTTACAGATGAGGAAACTGAGGCACAGAGGAATTAAATGACTTGCTCAAGATCAAACAAGCAATAACGTCAGAGGCAGGAATTGTGCCTGGATTCTCTGACTCTAAATGCATCCCACAGACTCCCATTGCCTTTCTACCATGAAGCAGGTAGAATGGAGTAATCATGAACCATTAGACAGATCAAAGAATTGGAGATGTGCTGTAGAAAAGGGGTTAGTGAGAGTTCATGAATGAATAGCAATTAGATTTATTTAATCCATCTATATGCCAAAATTCAACAGAATAAATACATTCCAGCAATGTTCCTCTTACTAAATTAGTCATTTAGTCAAATGGGGAAAAAATTCCTCAAGCCTTTGACACAAGCTCTGATTTATGTAGATTTTGCTCTTAGCATAGAGGGAATCTACTGAGCTGGCTCCTTGAATTGGAAACCAATGGCTATTGAGATCCATTGGTTGATGGGGTCCATTCAGAATTCTGCAGAAGCCAGTGAAAATTGCATGCAAACATTATGGTCATTTGTCATCATGATAAAACGTGATAATGTCATTGCTTACTTACAAAGATGATGACCTGAAAGGCCATGACATTATGACATTACATTTTATCAATAATGAAAAATTGCTTATTTTGCATGGTCGTGGGGAAGTTCTGGATCCCAAAGATCAGTGGTGACTTATATCTTTTTTTTTTCTTTCTCTCTCAAAAAACCTCAGGCTAGAAACCAAAACCAAACCCAGCAGTTAGAAACTCATGGTTACTTTAAGAAGAATTCAAGTATTTTCTTAGCCTCACTGTCTGGGAAGTAAGAATACCTCATTGACCTGAGAGGTTGAATATTAATCAACTACAGACTCTTATTTTGCAGCTTCTTAAATGACTTCAGGAAAGCTCTTTACATGACTTTAAAATGTTTAGAGGTTTGGGGGAAAAAAGCTATAATCAGCTGTGAAGCAGTGATGAGTGAGCCTCATTGGAACAGAAGAGTTCATATCTTTGGGAAGGATGCTCGAATCAAATAAGTTGATTTTTAAGCCAGGCTAGTGGTCCAACAGATATTAAGAAAATATTGTTCTTAGGTGAGGATTTGGAAACAGGTTCTAGAGTTGGTGGGAAGTCTTATTCCTTAATACAAGGGTCAGCAACTTAACTGTCTGTAGTCTATTGCCTGTTTTTGTATGTTCCATTAACTAAGAATTTTAAAATAAAGTTTCATTATATTTAAAAATGTAAAAACCATTCATAGCTCATGGGTGTACAAAAACTAGTGGTAGGATGAATTTGGCCCTCATGCAGGTTTACTGACCCCTGGCATGGTAGATAAGAATAAGACAAGACAGAGGAAAAAGGGCAAATTTGACAATTCAAAATTTCAAGTAGAAGGACTGTACTTTTATTGGGAATGGCCAGTGGGGCTTTGATTGCGAGCGATCAGAGTGTGTGTGTGTGTGTGTGTGTGTGTGTGTGTGTGTGTGTGTGTAGGTGTCAGGAATTTGACAGAAGGTGGAGTGATCAAGGAAAAACTCCAGCCCAGTATTGCCATGGCTGTAACATTTACAATAGGCCTGGCCTCCAACAGCTTCTTAGTAAATCACACACAGTTTGAGGGTTTTGTGAGGCTTAGAAAAAAAAATAATTTCACAAAATGTGAGGAGGGGGTAATGTGGACCTGTCCAGTTTTTTTCTCCTGCATTTATTCTATCAGAAAGCTATAAACAGTGTGCTGCCCATATAAACCACCGAGTACAGGTCCTAATATAAAAACTTGAAAGGAATGTAAAATCTTTAGATTTGAGGTGTAAAATAGATTTTCTTCTCTTTTCTTTTTTATGCAGGTGTTTCATGGCAGGAACATAAAATACCCATTTATTTGTGGGTAGCTTTTTTTTTCAGTCCCTGCTCTGCTCAGGTTTGGGTGCGCTCATATCGACATCAATTCCTTTGGAGGGAAATAAACTCAAGCACCCTTGGGCTAGGTCTACCCAAAGGAATCATTTCCAACCATTTCTTCCATTTTGTCCAATTTCTTTTCTTCATGTATGTTTAAACCACATAGTCATCACAGCTCAGTGAGCAAAACAATGTCTCATGGGTTCTCATGGAAGAACTAATAATGCAGTAATAGTGGCTGACATCAAGAGTGTGTAAAACACTTTACATACCAAGTAAGAGCTGCTACTTTGCCCAGCAAATTGCTCTCAGAGTCCTGATGTCTAGTTGTCACAACTGTTGAAGTAGCTAACCTAGTCACATCATTGTCCAAAGCTTCACCATGGTTTTGCCAATGAAGTAGCTCCATATCCTCCTTCTAGCTGTGAGGTAAACAGCTTTCCCATATACAAACATGGGCCAGCCAAGGATTCCCTAACCAATGACCCAACAGTGAGGACCTGGGGAAGCCAATTAGCTTTTCTTCTCTGGTCCAGTAATAAATGGAGGATATTTCAGTCTACTAATTTCTATATGACTTCTAAGTATCTTAGCATTGGATGGGGCCTCTCCAAATGACAAGGATGTAGCAGATCCTTGGCATTATGGAGATTATGGAGAAAATGGTGGCATGAAACAAAACAGAAACCAGATTTTCTGTCAAGCATTCATGTCATTTCAACACATTCTAGAAAAGTCACCTTTCTTTTCTGATTATCCAAATTGTGATCATCAGCTCTGGTAACATCTCTGTGTAACATTTAGCAAACCACTTCTACTTTGGGCCTCAGTTCTCTCCTCTGTAAAATGAAGTATGGGTGGGGGGTGGGGTGGATTAGGTGATCTTTAAAGTCCCTTCTGTTTTTAAATCTGATGATCCTAGAGACTTAACTCATTTGACAATTTTGATTAGGACTAGTCCTGATTCCAGTTTTGTCCTAAAAGAAGAAGGTATGGCTGTGGGTACTTTCCCTATTGCTGGCTTTCAGTTCTGTGATTCTGTAGCTTAATGCAGCATGAAAAGCCCTGCTTTTGGTGTAAGAAGATCTGGGTTTGAATCTCAGCTCTAGCACTTTCTGTCAACGTGAGCTTAGGTAAGTCAATTTTCCAACGTGTCAATTTCCTCACATGTAAAAGGAAGGGATTAGGCTAGATGACCTCTAAGTTCCCTTTCTGATTTAAATGTATGATCCTATTTTTAAAACTTTCAATACATTTTTTATTCCATTAAATATTTCCCAATTACATAGTTCCTGGGATAAATAATTATTAAATTTCATCGTCACTGCAAAAAAGTTCCCAATTACATCTTAAAAATATTTTAACTTTCATTTGAATAATTTTTGAATTCTAAATTCTCTCCCTCCTTTCTACCCCTCCTCACTCCTGGAGAAGGCAAGCAGTTTGGTATTTATTATACACATGAAGTCATGCAAAATCTATTTTCATATTAGCCATGCTGCAAAAGAAAACACAGACAAAAAAGCCAAGAAAATTAAATAAAGAAAAAAATTATACTTCGATGTGCATTTTGAATTCATCAGTTCTCTGGAGATTAATAGCATTTTTCATCACGGGTCCTTTGGAATTATCTTGGATCATTGTCTTGTTGAGAGTAGCTAAGTATTTCATAGTTGTTAATTTTTACAATATTGCTGTTACTGTGTACAATGTTCTCTGGGATCTGCTCACTTTACTTTGCATAAGTTAATGTAAGTCTTCCCAGGTTTTTCTGAAACCATCCTGCTCATCATTTCTTATAGTACAATAGTATTCCATAACCGTATGCTCCTATTTCAAAGGATATCTATTGAGGATATGTATAAACAGTCATGAGGTGTGTGTGTGTGTGTGTGTGTGTACGTGCGCACACATGCACGTACATGTGCATACATGCCACATGTATGTGTTTGTTTAGTTAAGGAGTAAGTGGGTACTGGTTAAAGTGTCCAACCTGAGAAACCTCAAGATCCTGCACGTGGAAGTCAGGGTTACATTGGCTGCTTCTCATTTTCCCAGGGTATTTGAAATAAAGCATTATCAATACTTGCTTTTGGTGAGACAGATATTTCTCTCCCTTCCCTTTTGCCCCCATCTCCAGTCCTTCTGCCATGATGCATTCCTAATGTTTTTTTCATTCTCAAAGATTCATTAAGCAAAAGGAGTTATTCTGAGTAAGTTAGGCTGACAGGAACAAACAGCTTTGTGTATAAATTTGAGACCTTTCATTTCCTGTCAAATCTCATTATCTCTGGTTGCAATATTAAATGCTCCCTAGTATCAATTCCAGGGAATTTGGACAGAAAGTTCAAACTTTTCTGTTATATTTATACCCTGTTAGTAGGTTGTTAGAAGAATAAAACAAAGTGATTGCCAGGGATGTTTTGTATTCACAGCTTTAAAACTTCAGCATTACAAACCTGGACCATTGCTTTCTCTGTAACTTTTAATGGAGATCCCAGAAGACTTTTTATTATTGCTACTTTTATGTGTGTTACATTTTTAGAATGATAAACACAGCAGGCCCCCAGGACAATATGGGCTAAATGTGACTTGAAACAGCTTTTGTTTGTAGTAATTAACATTTCTAAGAGGCTTTGAAGTTGGCAAAGTGCTTTGTGTAAGTTTTTTCATTTGGTCCTTACAACCTTGTGAAGTGAGTACTGAAAGTGTTATTGCTCCCATTTTGCAGATGAAAAAGATGAAGTTCAGAGTGATGAATAGACTTGTCTGGGGTCACATAACTAGTAAATGCCAAGAGCGTGATTTGACCCCATGTTATCCTGAGTCCAAGTCTAACACACTGTTCATTATCTTTCCTTGGCCCCTTTAAAATTATTTTAAAAATTCTAAACTTAGTAACCATGAACAAAATAAAATAATATGTAAAACCATTATTTATGGTCTGTTTAAGTTGTTAAATTGGCAAACTAACAAAAACATCCTGTTTCAGTGTGCTCTTCTTATCTCTTTTTCTTTTCTGTTTTTTCCTCCTTTATTTCCTCATCTATCTCTCTATTCAGCCTCAGTGTCTCTCCCAAGCTCCGGTCTTCCATTACCAACTGCTTATTGCATGTTTTGAGCTGCATGC
The DNA here is from genome assembly GCF_900497805.2 of Vombatus ursinus. Taxonomy (NCBI): domain Eukaryota; kingdom Metazoa; phylum Chordata; class Mammalia; order Diprotodontia; family Vombatidae; genus Vombatus; species Vombatus ursinus. The sequence goes on from NW_020954626.1 coordinate 4,224,708, forward strand.
TCCACAGGCATTACAAACTTAACATGTCCCAAATGGAGTTTGTCATCTTTCAACCTAAACCCATCCCTCTTCCAAACTTTCCTGCTTCTGTTGAGGTACCACCATCTTTCCCATCATCCAGGTTTGCAACCTCACCATTATCTTTGGTTCCTCATTCTGCTTCATGCCACATAGCCAATCGGTTTTCAAATTTTATTCCCTGCAGCCTCTCTCACATCCCTGCCCTTCTCTCCATCCACATAATCACCTTCCTGTTTCAAGCCTTTATCACTATTCACCTGGATTATTTCAATAGCTTTCTAATTGATCTCCCCATCTCAGGTTTGCTCCCCACTCGAGTTCAACCTTTATACAGTTACCAAAGTGATTTTCCTAAAGTGCTTGTCTGACTGTGTCATCCTCTACTCAATAAACTCCAGCAGCTTCCTATTAACTGAAGAAGCAAATATAAACTCTGTTTGGCATTTATAGCCCTTCACAATTTGGCCTGGTGCTACCTTTCCAGTCTTATTATGAATTGCTCCTCTATGCACTCTACAATCTCGACAAACTGGACTTCTTGCTGTTCCTTGAAGACGATGCTCCATTTTCTTTCTTTATGCAATTAAAAAAAAACAGCTGTTCCCTTTCCCATATCTGGAAGGCACCCTCTGTTTAACCTCTGCTTCTTGGAGTTTTTTCCTTTAAGACTCAGCTCAAGCACTATCCTCTGCATGAAGCCTTTCCTGATCCCCTCAGTTACAGGTGACTGCTCCAACCTCCCACCCCAGTTTATCTTGTATTGTGCATATTGTGTTTTCTGTTAGAATGTAAGCTTCTTGAAGGTGAGCTCATTTTTTGTTGGTTATTGTTGTATCCTCAGAGCCTAGCATAGTGCATGGCACATAGTAGATGCTTAATTGATATTTATTGATTCATAATTGATTGGATTTTATTGCTGCTCTTATTAAAATTATTCATGTAATAAAAATAAATAGGTCTTAACTATCTTCTCAAGTAATCATCTTATATCTCCCCTCCCTTTCATAGCTAGAATCCTAGAAAAAAAATGCTGCCTTCACATTGTTAACTCTTATCGTCTCACTCACTTCTCAACACTTGGCAATCTGGCTTCAGATCACATTGTTCAACTAAAACTGTTTTCTTGAAAGTTATCTCTTTATTGTCAAATCCGGTGGATTTTCCTCAATCTTTATCCTTCTTGACTTTTTTTTTTGCAACAATTGACACTGTTGATCACCCTCTTCTCCTAGAAGCCATCTCCTTTCTAAGTTTTCATGTCACTTTCTCTCTCTTGGTTCTACCTGACTGCTCTTCGTTCTCCTTTGCTTGTTTATTTTCCCCATCGTGTTTTCTAACTGTGGATATACACTAGCATTCTTTCTTGGGCCCTCTTCTATAGTCTCTACACTTCCCACACTGACCTTATCACCTCCCATGATTTCAACTATTATCCCTATGAAGATGATTCCCAAATCTGCATATTCAGCACCCTCTTGGGCTTTAGTCTTGAATTTCCAAAGTTCTACTGGATATTTCAAACTGTATGTCTCATAAGCATAGTAAAGTCAACTTACCCAGATCTGAACTCATTGCTTTTCTTCCCAAGATTACTCCACTTTCAAAACCCCCAATTTTGTTGAGGTCACCACCATTTTTCAAATCACCCAAATATGTAACCTTACTGTTATCCTTGGTTCCTCACTTTCCATCTGTATATTCCAATCATTTACCAAACCTTGTTGTTTCTCCTCTAGAATTTCTTGCATCCCTTCCTTCTCTCTGTTCATAAGACATCCACTCGATCATCCACAAGATGGTCTATAAGATCCATAAGATCATCCAGATCTTGTTATCTCTCACCTGCACTACTGAAGTAGACACAATTAATGTCTTTGACTGAGGTCTCATCCTTCTGCAATCTGTCCTCTACTTAACTGCCAACATGTTTTGTCTAAAATGCAGGTTTGACTGCGTCACTTCCCTACTCAATAAACTTCAGTGGTTTCCCACTGCTAGGGATCAAATATAAACTTTTCAGTTTAACTTATAAAGTCCTTCACAACCTGGCTACAAACCACTTTTCCAAACTTATACATTATACCCTTTCTTTTACTCTGTGGGCTAGCTAGCCAATGAGTCCTTTTTGTGGTTCATTGTACATGGCACTTTCTTCTATTTCTGTTTTTTCCCCATTATTAAATTTTATTTTTAATTTATGGAATAAAACAAGCATTTCCATAACATAGTACAATCAAAAAGATGATTGCACATGAAACAGCAAATCTGCTATGTACAACCTGCTATTCCTTTCAACAAAGTAATATAATTTCATTAAATTATACAATAAAAAATGAAGGCAATCTGTTTTAAATTCAGTTGCTAAAGATATAAAGAGTTTCTGTTGAATGTTTTCTGGTTGTTTCATTTCTTAAAAAAGGTTGCAGTTTTTATGGAAAGCAGATGATTTTGTTGTACTTAGCAAGATGAATTCCACTGAGAAGTTGCATGGTGAAGTGGATGGAATGCTAAATTGGGAATCAGAAAGGCCCGGGCTTGAATTTTGCTTTAGATATCCACTGGCTGCATGACCCCAGTCAAGTTCCTTAGCCTCTCTGTATCTCAGTTTCCTTACATGTAAAATGAGGGAGTTGGACTTAATTGGTTCTAACGTCCCTCCCAACTCGAAATCTATGATGTTCTGAGAAATAAATTATATCAATATTATGGCACTTCCATGCAAAGATTGTTCAAATTCATGCTTTCACATTTCACAGTCAAATGTGGCAAGCGGTATAAAGAAATGACACACCTGTGTTATGAGTCTGGGTTGACTAATGACGATGGTGCTCACTATGAGAAGCAGAATTTGATCTGGGATGTGTATATCATATTAATCGATATGCTGCAGACACTGTCAGTTGGAGGGAATTAACCATGTTAATCCCACTTTTGTTGACTTACCTTTTTCAAAAAAAAAATTATTTATTTTTAGTTTTCAATATTCTCTTCCACAGGATTTAAAGTTCCAAATTTTCTCCCCATGTCTCCCCTCCCCCCAACCCATGACAGTGTGTATTCTGATTACCCCTTCCCCAGATCTGCCCTCCCTTCTATCACCCCTCTTTCCTTACCCCCTTCCCCTTCTATTTTCATGTAGAGCAGGATAGATTTCTATACCCCTTTGCCTGTATATCTTATTTCCCACTTGCATGTGGAAACAATTTTTAACATTTGTTTTTAAAACTTTGAGTTCCAAATTCTCTCCCTTCCTCCCTCTCCAACCACCCTCATTGAGAAGGCAAGCAATTTGATGTAGGTTATACATGTGTAGTCATGCAAAATACTTCCATAATAGTCATGTTGTGAAAGACTAACTATATTTCTATCCATCCTATCCCACCCCCCATTTATTCTATTCTCTCCTTTGACTCTGACCTTCCTCAAAAGTGTTTGTTTCTGATTACCCCCTCCCCCTATCTGCCCTCCCTTCTATCATCTCCTCTCTCTTATCCCCTCCCCACTACTTTCCTGTAGGTAAAATATATTTTCATACCCAATTGAGTGTGTATGTTATTCCCTCCTTAAGCCAAATCTGATAAGAGGTTCACTCATTCCCTCTCACCTTCCCCCTCTTCCCTTCCACAGTAAAAACTTTTTCTTGACTCTTTTATGTGAGATAATTTGCCCCATTCTACTTCTCCCTTCCTCCTTCTTCAAGTACATTCCTCTCTCACCCTTTAATTTTATTTTTTAGATATCATCCCTTCATATTCAACTCACCTTGTACCCTATGTCTATATATAGTCCCTCCAACTACTCTAATAATGAGAAAGGCCTTATGAGTTACAAATATGATCTTTCCATGTAGGAATGTAAACAGTTTAACTTTAATAAGTCCCTTATGATTTATCTTTCCTGTTTACCTTTCTATGCTTCTCTTAAGTCTTGTATTTGAAAGTCAATTTTTCTATTTAGCTCTGGCTTCTCAAGAATGCTTTAAATTCCTCTACATCACTGAGTATCAACTATTCCACCTCATTGATTACACTCAGTTTTGCTGGGTAGGTTATTCTTGGTTTTAAACCTAGCTTCTTTGACCTCCAGAATATCCAAGCTCCTCTGATCCTTTAATGTAGAAGTTGCTAAATCTTGTGTTATCCTGGTTGTATTGTCACAACACTTGAATTGTTTCTTTCTGGCTGCTTGCAATTTATCCTTGACCTGGGAACTCTGGAATTTAGCAATAATATTCCTGGGAGTTTTCCTTTTGGGATCTCTTTCAAGAAGTGATTGGTGGATTTTTTTCAATTTCTATTTTACCCTCTGGTTCTAGAATATCAGGACAGTTTTCCTTGATAATTCCTTGAAAGATGATATCTCTTTTTTTGATCATGGCCTTCAGGTAGTCCAATAATTTTTAATTTCTCTCTTCTGGATCTATTTTCCAGGTCAGTTGTTTTTCCAATGAGGTATTTCACATTGTCTTCAATTTTTTCATTCTTTTTGTTTTGGTTTATAATTCCTTGATTTCTCATAGAGTCATTATTAGCTTCTATTTGCTCCATTCTAATTTTTAAGGAATTATTTTCTTTAGTGAGCTTTTGGACCTCCTTTTTCAGTTGGCCATTTCTGCTTTTTAAGGCATTTGTCTCCTCATTGGCTTTTTGGACCTCTTTTGCCATTTGGTCTAGTGTATTTTTTAAGGTTATTTTCTTCAGTATTTTTTGGGGTCTCCTTTAGCAAGCTGTTGACTCATTTTTCATGATTTTCTCGCATCACTCTCATTTCTCTTCCCAATTTTCCCTCTACTTCTCTTACTTGATTTTCAAAATCCTTTTTGAGCTCTTCCATTGCCTGAGACCAATTCATATTTTCTTTGGAGGCTTTGAATGTAGGAGCTTTGACTTTGTTGTCTTCTTCTGATTATATGTTTTGATCTTCCTTGTCACCAAAATAAGATTCTATAGTCTGAGTTTTTTCTGCTGTTTGCTCATTTTCCCAGCCAATTACTTGGCTTTTTAACTCCTTGTTAAGGTAGGACTCTGTACTGTCCCAAGATACAGGGGTTTTGTGCAACTGTTTTCAGAGATACTTCTAGGGACCTGTAAATTTTCATTTCTTCCAAGGTGGTATGATTGGAGAGATATTTACTCCTCTCCTGGCCTGTGCTCTAGTCTGTGAGTGACCACAAGCACTCTTTCCTACCCTGGAACTGTGAGGAGGGTTTCCTCTCCACTGCTCTCTCCACAAGCTCTGCTATGCCAGTGCTCTTCCTTGCCCCAGAACTGCCATCTAGGACTGTGACCTAGATCTAAGTGTGGGCAAAACAACAGAATCCTGCCTCAGTGCCAGCAAAGAGATTCCTGCAATCTCCTTCTGATCAGTAGTTCAATCCCCTTAACATCTGTGGGCTGAGAGCTCTGTAAGCAGCCACAGTCACTGCTACTGCCACTGCCCTGGGGCTGTGCTGGGGCTGGGGCTGGTTTGTGCTCCTCTCTCACCCAGGTCTGACAGACCTTTCCTACTGACATAAGTTGTCTTTGGCATTTGTGGGTTGAGAAGTCTGGAAACTGCTATAGTTGCCAGTGATTCAGTCCCCTGAAGCCTGTTCTAGGCCTGCTGGGGCCTGGTCTGTGCTAGTGTGGTCCACTCTGGACTGTGCTCCTCTCCCTGCCCTGTGCAACAAATCTTTCCTGTCAACCATCCAGGTTGTCTTGGGTTGGCAATTTGTTTCACTCTGTCTTTTTATGGGTTCTGTTGCTCTAGAATTTGTTTATAGTAATTTTTTACAGGTATTTGAAGGGGTTTGGGGGAGAGCTCAAGCAGGTCCCTGCTTTTACTCTGCCATCTTGGCTCCTCCCCCATCTCTTTGCTTTTGCATTGGCTATTCTCCCCAGGAATTCCACATCCTAGAATGTCTTGTTTCCTTCAAAACTCTGCTTAAGAGATACCTTCTATATGAAGTTTTTCTGATTCCTCCACTGAATAGTGCCTTCTAAATTTACCTTGCATTTACTTTGTATATATTTATTTATGAAACACATTTTTGTCTCTCCAGATAGAATGTAAGCTTTCTAAAGGCAGGAACTATTTTATTTTTGTTTTGTATCAGTAGTATCTAGCATAGTGACCAGGTGAAGGTCTGTAGAGCCATTGTGCTGACCTCATCATTCTATGCTTGTGAAACCTATATGGTCTACCAATGCCATGCCAGAAAACCAAAACTCTTCCACTTGAATTGTCTTAGAAAGATTCTGAAGATTATCTGACAAGATAATGTACTGGACATTGAAGTCCTCTCTTGAGTTGAACTCCCAGGCATTCAAACTCTACTTCAGAGAGAGCAGTTCCATAGCCCAAATGCCTAACACATACTTACCTAAAAAACTATTTTACAGAGAACTCTCACAAGCTAAGTGCTCACACGTTGGTCAGAAGAAGCAGTACAATAACACTCTCAAAGTATCTCTCAAGAAGTTTAGTGTTGATTGTGAGACATGGGAGATGCTCACACAAGACTGCCTAGTATGGTGTGCCTACATCAAAGAAGGTGTTGTACTCCATGAGCAAAACAGAATTGCAATAGCACAAATGAAATATGAAATGTGCAAATCCAGAGACAAGTCCACCCCAAATGTTCCTGCCCTGTGGTAGAGCTTTCTGAACTCATATTGGATTGATCAGCCATAGCCAGACACACTGTAAGCTGACCCCAACACCATGATATCATTGGTTCTATTAGAAAAAGGATGAACAATAAGGTGTTTAGTAAATGCATGATGATTGATTGTTTAATTGATCTGATTCTTTTTCTTTATTTGGCATCACTTTATATGTCTTCTTCATGCTTGCCATTTCTTATGATACAGTAAAATTCTATTACGTTCTTCTACCATGTTAGTTTTTTCCATTATGAATAAGACTCCTATGAATACTTGTACAGAAAAGTCTTTTTTTTCCTTTCAGTAATATCCTTAGGGTATGATTCTGATAGTGGGACCATTGAGTAAAAGGTAGCAATAGTACTGTAACTCTTATGTATTGTCATATCACTTTCTAGAAAGATTGTATTAATTCAGACTGCTACTTCAGCAGTCTAATGGATCTCTTTCTATACTATACTGCAGACATTGAATTTTTATTGTTTTTGGAAATATTTTCAATTTAATGTGTATAAGGGGTACCTTTGACTTGTTTTAAAATGCCTTTCTAATTTTAAAGTATTTGAACAATTTTCAGGTAGTTATTGACTGTTTGTCTCTTTCCATTTGAGAACTGCCTGTTAATATCCTTTGATTCACTGAGGAATATAATACACTCATAAATGTGTCAATTTCAAAATTTTTGATGTCTGTTTTTTTATTAGGTATATTTATAGTATGGATCCCCCATCTATCTCATTCCTTTTGATTTTGTATGCATTGTTTTTTGTTGTGTAAAAACCTCTTCGTTTTATATAACAAAAAACTGTTTCTTCAAAGTAAAGTTTGCTGCTCATTTAGGTACCAGCCCTTGCTCCATCTTTCTACTTCCAGTTTGAATTTTCTCAATTTGAGAGGCAATGTGGCATAATAGCTGCAAGTCAAGAGTTATCTGAATTTGTAGATGGAATTTTCTTACCAGGAATAGCTTAAACCAACAAAGCCACTGGTTTGTATGGAGGAAAATTTTCCCCCAAGCTTATATGGAACAATAAGAATGCCATTATAGATAGCTAGCTTACCTTTGGCTCTTCTTACAAAGAAATATTAGTATCTCTTAGGAGTAGCAGTGTGTATTTTTTCCCTGGGTAACTTCGTAGACATATCCTCCATCTTAATGACCTTTCTGACAGCAGATGGGTAGGTGGAAAAAAAGGGTTTCAGAAAGCCATTTTCCTTTCAGGCAGTCTGTAATAATTACTTGAGGTATGTGACAACGATGGAGTAGGCAGAGATGCCTAAAGACCTATGCTGGAAGCCTCCTTGTTCTCATATTTTTATTTGCTTGCTGTTGATATGCTTGTAAAGGCAGAAATTACCTTTAGAAAAAGTAACTTATCAAACAAATAAAATTAGGGATGATTATAGGCATGGTGTGAGCTTCCTTCTGTTGATTTGTTAATCTCTCTGTGTATAACCCCTCACCTAAGTTTTTTTTCATTGCCAAGCATTTTATGATTCTAAGCAGGGCTGGCAATCAAACTGTCTACCTGGGATGCCAGGCATGCAACTTTCTCTTGCAAGTAAGATCTGAGCTTTGCCACAGTCACATTGTTTCTGTAGGTATGATCAGTGTGCCATTGTAGTGCAAAGAAAAAAAAAAGGTGAGGCAAAAAGAGATGTTTGCCTCTACTGTAGTAGTATGGATAGTAGCAAGATTATGGTTAGAATAATGAAAATGTACATGAATTTGAAGATCAAATAGAAATTATTTTGACTTTAGAACTTACAGAATGCTGTTAACATTCTAAGGTTGTCCTTTGCTGTAAGGCATCTGTGGATAAGAAATTTAGTTTTTTTACATAAGCGTACCTCAGAAGTGTGAACTCATTATCTTTTCTTCCAAATGTGCTCCCTCCAGACTTCCTATTTATGTTTTTTTAAGTTTTTTCCCTCCTCTTTATGTTGAGGGCATCATTTTTCTTATTGCTGGAGGATAAGTCCAGTCAAAGGGGTGGAGCGTAGGAAATGATAAAAACTACCATTGATTAAAAATGGATGGACTTTCGATAAATACTTCTAGGCCTTGGCATGATTATATTAGTGTTGTGTATCTACCAACAATAGATGTTGTCTATAATATTCCAAACATTTTGAAAAAAATGGATTTCCATTAAATATTGGAATGTTTTGTCTATTTGTAAGATGTACTGGTGAATGTTGAGCAACCAACTCTCCAAAAACCAAAATGCAGGCAGTACAAAGGATATATATAGTTCAGTGATTTTTTTGAAATTGCTTTCCAAAATGGCTGGACTAATTCACAGTTTCATCAATAGTGCTTGTGGGCCAATTCTTCCATAACTCCTCTAACAGTTTTAATTTTCTTTTCTTCTTTTCTTTTCTTTTCTTTTCTTTTTTTTTTGGTTACCTTAGCCAATCTAATAGTTGTGAGATAGAACTTTGGTGCTGTTAAAATTTGATTTTGTGTTGTTATTAGTGATTTGGATTGCTTTTTCATATAGATATTTATAACTTGGATTTCTTCCTTTGAGAATTGCCTATTCATAATCACTCTTGTCTATAATTTTTTGCAAATGAGCTAAGCTTAACCTGCCGTAACTCTCTGTTGGCAAAGAAATTTAGTGCTTATTTACAGACATAGTATCTGTGCCTTGTCAGCTTCCTCATTGCAGTGACAAGTTACTTTGGTTAGACCTCTCCCCTTTGATGAACTTTTGGAAGAACATGGATGAGTCACACAGGATGAACGGGCATGGATAGAATGTCATCAGCATTGTTGGAAGTGAACTCTTGAATCAATGAGATCATAAATCTTATTTGAGTATTTGAGTAGATTTATCTGATAAATAGTGGTACCCTACTTACTTTTGTCCATTTCCCATTTTAGGGGTGTTCAAAGATTGTTTAAACAGGTTGGGTTGGTAGAGCTATCATAATTGCACTCATTGTCTTCTCACTTTTATCTTTTCTTCTAATTTAGGGCTGATTTCAACTTTTGCTCTCTACAGTTGATGATCAGATTCCTCACCTATTGTTGATTTTGAAAGGGCTTCATGAGTAACAGTAATTTCCTATCTATTAAAATACAATCAATTTCATTTTTGGATGATATTCTCTGATAATTGTCCATTTATGCCTTTTAATTCTGTTCTTGAAGAAAGTATTTATGATGTGTAGGTGTAAGGCTTCTGAGTAGTCTAGAAAGTCATTGGTCTTTTTCATTTCCTAATTCTGAAATCATATATTACAAAATATTTTTCACTGTTTCCCCTCAGTCTACTTTTTCACTGGAGTCATCAAGTATTAAGGTGTCTGCTGATTTAGTTTGGATAATCTTGTCAACTTCTTATAATTTCTCTACTTCTTCCTCTCTGTAGTGGAAGCTGGCACACAAGTTACAATTATCTTCAAGGTGGTTTGTTTATATTTGTTCAACATGAACAAAAAAGAGAAGGTGATCAAGTGCCTCATGAAATGAAATTTCACATAGCCATTGGGCTCATGATGAAACCAACTTTTTTATTTGCTTTCCTAAGAAGAATCTTTGAGTCATCTTTCCTTATGTGCCACAGGCCTGACAAATTCTCAAACTGGCTGGTCACTAGGAGGGATTTTCAGTAGTAATAATAATAATGGATATTAAGTACTCTAACACATACAGAGGCTTCACATAGATGATCTCATTTGTTCCTCACAACAACCCTGTAGGAGCAAGCACTATAGTTATTATAACACTCATTTTACAGATGAGAAACTGAGTCTGAGAGAGTCAAAGTGTCTTGCTCTAGGTCATTAACCTCATCAGGGTTTTAAGTGGAATTTGAACCCAGAACTTTTTGACTCCAAGTCCAGTTCTTTCTTCATTACTCCATGAAGTACTCCATGGAGTACTTCAGTACTCCAATGATTATTTCATTACCTCATTACTCCATCTCTCTAAATGTCTCTTCCAAGCCATTAGTTATGGTTTTCAGATATCAACTATATATAAACTCTTGGGACAATCTTATCCTGGTGCTAGCATAGAAAAGTGAGGGTTGAGGGGGTGGAGCCAAGATGGCAGAGAGAAAGAAGTGACTTGCTTGAGCTCTCCCCCAAACCCCTCCCAATACTTATAAAAATGGCTCTAAACAAATTCTAAAGCAGCAGAACCCACAAAAAGGCAGAGTGAAACAAATTTCCAGCCCAAGACAGCCTGGATGGTTGATTGGAAAAGTATATTGTGCCGGGCAGGTAGAAGAGCACAGTTCAGTGTGGGCATGCAGGCAGCAGCGACCCTGGAGCAGGCCTCAGGGGACTGAACTGTGGGCAGCTGTGGTGGTTTCCAGACTTCTCAACCCACGAATGCCAAAGACAACTTAGAAGGTCAGTGGAAAAAGTCTGTGACTGTGGTGAGAGAGAGAAGCTAGGTTTCAGCCGCAAGTCCTGAGTGTGGGCCTCAGCTGTCTCCTGAGCTTCCAGCCCATGGACTGAGGGGGAACTTGGTGGCTGATCAGAGGGGGATTGCAGGGATCTCTTTGCCACAGCTGAGGCAGGAATCTCTTGCTTTGCCTGTGCTTGGATCTGGGTCACAGTTCTGAAGGGTGGTACTGGGGCAAGGAGGAGTGCTGTCATGGTGGAGCTTGTTGTGGCAGTGGAGAGGAAACACCTCGCCCTTTATCATACCACCTTGGAAGAACTGAAAATTTACAGGTCCCTAGAAGTAGCTCTGAAAACAGCTGTACAAACCCCCGAAGCTTGGGACAGTACATTCTCCACATTGGAAGCAGACTCTTATCTTAACAAAGAATTTAAAATTCAAGTAATTGGCCAGGATCATGAATAAGCAGTGCAAAAAGAGTCAGACTACATTATCTTATTTTGGTGACAAAGAAGATCAAAACATACAGCCAGAAGAAGACAACAAAGTCAAAGCTCCTACATTCAAAGCTTCAAAGAAAAATATGAATCAGTCCCAGGCCTTGGAAGAACTCAGAAGGGATTTTGAGGGGCAGCTAGGTGGCACAGTGGATAGAGCCACCAGCCCTGAAGTCAGACGGACCTGAGTTCAAATCTGGCCTCAGACCAAATACTTGACATGTACTAGTTGTGTGACCTTGGGCAAGTCACTTAACTCCGATTGCCTCACCAAAAAAAAAAAAAAAGATTTTGAGAAGCAAGTAAGAGAAGTAGAGGAAAAACTGGCAAGAGAAATGAGAGTGATACAAGAAAATCATGAAAAACAAGTCAACAGCTTGCTAAAGGAGACCCCAAAAAATACTGAAGAAAATAACACCTTACAAAATAGCCTAACCCAAATGGCAAAAGAGGTCCGAAAAGCCAATGAGGAGAATGCCCCCAAAAGCAAAATTGGCCAAATGGAAAAGGAAGTCCAAAAGATTACTGAAGAAAATACTTCCTTAAAAATTAGAATAGAGCAATTGGAAGCTAGTGACTTTATGAGAAATCAAGACACTGTAAAACAAATCCAAAAGAACAAAATATTAGAAAACGATGTGAAATATCTCATTGGAAAAACAACTGACCTGGAAAGTAGATCCAGGAGAGAGAATTTAAAAATTATTGGACTATCTGAAAGCCATGATCAAAAAAAGAGCCTAGACATCATCTTTCAGGAAATTATCAAGGAAAACTGCCCTGATATTTTAGAACCAGAGGGCAAAATAGAAAGTGAAAGAATAAGCTGATCTCCTCCTGAAAGAGATCCCCAAAGGAAAACTCCTAGGAATATTGTAGTCAAATTCCAGAGTTCCCAGGTCAAGGAGAAAATATTACAAGCAGCCAGCAAGAAACAATTCAAATATTGTGGAAACACAATCAGGACAACACAAGATTTAGCAGCTTCTGCATTAAGGGACCACAGGGCATGGAATATGATATTCTGGAGGGCAAAGGAGATAGGATTACAACCAAGAATCACCTATCCAGAAAAACTGCATGTAATCCTGCAGGGGAAAAAATGGTCATTCAGTGAAATAGAGGACTTTCAAGCATTCTTGATGAAAAGACCAGAGTTGAATAGAAAATTTGACTTTCAAATATAAGACTCAAGTGGAACACAAAGAGGTAAACAGGAAAAAGAAATCATGAGACTTATTAAGGTTGAACTGTTTACATTCCTGCATGGAAAGATGATATTTGTAACTCGTGACACCTTTGTCAGTATTAGGGTAGTTGGAGAGAAAGAATTATATATATATATATATATATATATGTATAGATAGATAGATAGATAGATAGATAGAGGGCACAGGGTGAGTTGAAGATGAAGGGGTCATTTCTGGAGAATAAAATTAAGAGGTGAGAGAGGATTATACTAGGAGAAGGAGAAAGGGAGAGATAGAATGTAGTAAATTATCTCACAAAAAAACAGAAAAGAAAAGGCTCTTACAGTGGAGGAGAAACAAGGCAAGGTGAGAAGGAATGAGTGAATCTTATTCTCATAGGATTTGACTTAAGGTGGGAATAATATACACACTTAATTGGGTATGGAAATCTGTCTTACCCTACAGGGAAAAGGGGGGGAAGGGGACAAGCAAGTAGGGGAATGATAGAGAGGAGGGTAGATTGGGAAAAGGGGGTAACCAGAAGCAAATACTTCTGAGGAGGGACAGGGTCAAAAGAAAGAATGTAATAAATGGGGGGGGGCAGGATTGCATTAAGGGAAATAGAGTTAGTTTTTCACAGCATGTCTACTATGGAAGTGTTTTGCATAACTGTACATGTATAACCTATATTGAGTTGCTTGCCTTTTGAATAAGGGTAGGTGAGGAGGGAGGAAGGGAGAAAATTTGGAACCCAAAGTTTTAAAAACACATGTTTAAAAAAATGTTTTCACATGCAACTGGAAAATAAGAAATACAGGAAATGGGGTACAGAAATCTATCCTGCCATACAAGAAAATAGAAGGGGAAAGGGATAAGAGAAGGGGGGGAGAGATAGAAGGGAAAGAAGACTAGGGGAAGGGGTATTCAGAATGCATACCACTTTGGGGTGGAGGGAGGGGTGAGATGGGGTGAAAATTTGGAACTCGAAATCTTGTGGAAGTAAATGTTGAAAACTAAAAATAAATACATTTATTATTAATAATAAAAAACATTGAACAATAAAAAAAGAAGGAAAACAAAGAAAAGTGAGGGGTTGCACATAGGCATAAAGGGTGGTGAAAACTGGTGAATAACAGCTCTTCGATGATTCTGACTTCATGAGGAAGGAAATAATTATGTACAGAATATTTAATTTAGAATTAAAAAGTAGGAGACTACTGGCCTCCTGAAATTCCATGAAGGCAGAGTACTTATCTTAGCATAAGGAGTAAGCAAGCATACTTACTATGTCCTAAGCACTGGGGATACAAAGAAAAGCAAAAACAGTCTTTGGTCTCCAGGAGCTCACAATTTAATGAAGGAGACAATATGTAAACATTTATCTACCAACAAGATATATACAGGAAAACTTAGAGGTAATTTCAGAGAGAAGGAACTAGCATTAAGGGGGACTGGAAAAGGCTTATTGCAAAGGATGGGATTTTTGAAGGAAAACAGGAAAGCCAAAAGATGGAGATGAGGAAGAGCATACCAGGCATGAATTGGGAGGATCATCTGGTGTGAGGAGCAGCAAGGAAGCCAGCATTATTGGAATCCAAAGTTTGTAGAGAAAAGTAAAGTGTGAGGAAGACTGGAAAGATAGGTAGGGGTCAGATTATGAAGGCTTTAAAATCCAGAGAACTTTATAGTTGATCCTAAAAGTAAAAGGGAAGACTAGGGTTTATTGAATTGGGGGAGGTGGTATGATCAGATCTGTGCTTTAGGAAGATTACTTTCACAGCTGAGAGGAGGATGGACTGGAATGGGGAGAGAATAGAGACAGAAGGACCAACTAGCGGGCTGTTGCAATAATCCAGGAATGAGGAGATGAGAGCTTGCGCCAGAATGGTAGACATGTCAGAGGAGAAAAGGGAGCATATGTAATAAGTATTGTAAAGGTAGAGTTGACAGAACTTGACAAAATATTGGATATGATAGTGGTAAGAGAAAGTGAGGAGTCAAGGTTGAATCTAGGTTGTGAACCTGGATGACTGGAAGGATTACAGTGCTGTGGACAGTAAAAGGGAAATAAGGAAAAGTAAAGGGTTTTGGAGAAAAGATAATGATTTCAGTTTTGGACATGTTAAATTTAAGAAGTCTACAGGACATCTAAATCAAGATATCTTGACACAGTCTATGGTGATATTGGGCTTCCTGGATCTTAACACTTTTGTGTGAATTTTTTTAACTTGCTGAGGGTTTACTTGGCTTAGATGAAAACAAAAAAGGTTTGTCCTGCGTGTGTGTATTCACTTGAGAGAATGGACCCAGAATTCCACTAGTTATGTCTAGCTAGGGTTTTAGAAGTGGCAGAGACTGGGTAGTCTTATCACTTGGGAAAGTGACAGTGAGGAAAGAGTTGTCCACCAACCTCAGTGGTTGCCAAATACCTGATGTATCTTTATTGAGTCTTTTCTTTTTTTTTTGGCAATTGGGGTTAAGTGACTTGCCCAGGGTCACACAGCTAGTAAGTGTCAAGTGTTTGGTCTGAGGCCAGATTTGAACTCAGGTCCTCCTGACTTCAGGGCCAGTGCTCTATCCACTGCACCACCTAGCTGCCCCTATTGAGTCTTTTCTTAAACCGAAGTAAAAGTGGTGGAAGAGGAATCTGGCTTCTGACACCAGAAACTAGGTATCATTACATGGTATCAGTGAATGGAAGAAGGATGAAGAAGGCAGTTGCTGCTACCACTTCTTCCTTACCAATCTAAAAAAGTTCTGGGCATACCACAGGCTGTGAACCTAATTCCCATATTATCTCTGGAGAAATCCAATGGGGGTTTCTATGAAACCCCAGGAGCACCTCACTGAACTGCAGCTACTTAAGAGCCTTTTGGAATTTTTTTTGAAAAAGGAAGTTAAATTAGAGTAATTGTCTGGAGATAATTGGATACTTGCCGTTACTATTTCTATTTCTTCTCTCAAATAAGCTGCCTTTTTATTGGTGAGTAAATGTCAAAGGGTCATTTTTGCGGAAAAACTAACTGAACAATATTTTCTTCAGCAACCTTCTGTAGCTCAAAATGGCTGATATTCTATAGCATGAACTCAGAGAAAAAAAAATTTTCAGTTTTTTAGGCTGATCTTGAAGCCAGACAAACTCAGTCATAAGGGGTAGTCACCAATGGATATAAAAGAAACTATAGTTACTCTTTTTTATTGGAAGTACAGGTGAACCATGACATGAAGAAAATGTTCCACCCAGCAAAGTTTTGGACCTCCCTTTGTTATCAAGACACATGAATTCAGGAATGTGAGATAATTTTATTTGAAAATATTTGTATCCACTCATCACCAATTTCCCAATATCCCTTGCCATTTCCTATCCAGGGGAAAAAAGAGATGAAAGACCAGTTCAACAAAGCTAAGTAATCTATCAATCGAGTTTGGTGGCATATGAAGTATTTTATACCCACAGTTCCTCAACTCTACAATAAGGAAGGGAGATTCACAAATCTCTTCTTTGGGGCCAAGTCTGATCATTATCATTAGGGGGAAGGAAGGAGGGAAACAAGTATTATTGAGTGCATACTGTGTGTTAGGCACTGTGTTAAGTGCTGGGCACGCAAATATAATAAAAAAGATATTTCCTGCTCTCAAGGAACTTACATTCTAATGGGGGAAGACAACACAGAAAGAGGAACTGAAAAGGTTGGGATAGGAGAGATGAAGATACGGGGTTGGGGGAAAGGTTATGAAATATAAAAGCTAGGATCAGAACTGGAAGGCAAATGAAGGTCAGGTTGGGTTCCACCACAAAATGGAGGGAGCTGGCCAAAGAGAGAAGGGATTGGGTTTTATAGAGGGATATCTCAGGTTGTGAAAGATGGTTGGATGTTCCAAGCCAAGGAGGATTAAGAAACCGAGGATGGGTCCAGGATGAGATAGCAATAAAGAAATTATTTTACAGCCTAGAAGCCAGGAACAGGGCCTGGAGCAGCATTTGATTTTGATTTCTTTTTGTATTTTCCATTTACATTGTCGAAGTAATTGTATTTATTTATTTATTTTTGGTTCTATATATTTCCCTTTGCATCAGTTCATATGTCTTTCCATGCTTCTCTGTATTCCTCATATTCATCATTTCTTATAGAATAGTAATATTCCATTACACCTATCACAATTTCTTCAACCATTTCCTGAGCAATGAGCACCTACATTGTTTCCAGTCCTTGGCTGCTACAAAAAATGCTGCCATAAATATTTTGAGATGTGTAGAACCTGCTTTCTATTTCTGATCTCCTTAGGGTATATGGCTAGTAGTAGAATCTCTGGATCAAAGGTTAGCATGATAATTTTAATAGCCTAAGCCAAATATAACTAAGGAAACAAATCTATTGAAATGAAACCATGCCTTTCAAGTAGAACATAAATGATTTGGGGAGTATTTAATATGTAGGTTAATCTTTACCATGGTCCTCCTCTACGAAGCACTTTGGCATGCTCTAAACACGTGTATAAGTGTGAATTAATGTTATTATGGAGAAACAAGAGATGATGATGATGATGATGATGATGATGATGTCCTTTAAGAAAAGTGAGGCTGTTATGAAAATGGTGCATATTATTCATCAGATTGAGTTCACTGCCCAGCTAATTTGAGGTTGTGGTTCCCCCAAAATAAAGCAGAGTGTCAGAATAGGCTTATTCTATACACACTGGTCATAACAGGTACAAAAGATGGATGTTTTAAATTCCTTCTTTTATTGTGAATGTTTTTGTACAATTTTCCCCCATTCAGGTAGAAAATGTCAAGTAGCAAATGCCATTCTTGACAGTTTCATTTACCTCACTGAACACCGAGCTGGGTCATTGATGGAAGGGAGTTGATGCTACTAAAATGGCTTGGGGGAGTAGTAAAACATACGAAAAAGCTGACATGCCTGTTTTCTAAGAGAAGAAGTCACTCTGTCTCTCTGCTATTAGTGGCTGGCAAAGCTACAAATGGGAGACCTTCACTCCATCAAAACCTGCCTCCTTCTGGCTTTCTCAGCTTCAGCTTGAGCTGAGCTTAGGTTTAAACTCAAACAGAGTCCTGAGTTAACGAGCAGTTTTCACAGGTGCTGAATAATTTCAGTTATGAAATGGCTTAAAAACAGTTTGATAAAATGACAATTGCTTAGATTTCTATAGTTTTATGGTTTAAAAAAACCACTTGCACATACATTATCTCATTGGTTCCAGACAATAGCCTTTAAGTTAAGTCATTGAAATTTTCTTTCCATTATGAAGTTTCTATACAGATCTGTTTTTATCATCAAAGCCTATAGAACCACTCCCTTTAGACTCTGCCACCATGTATTTCACAATGAAATAGATAGGGCTTAAGACAAAATCAACAAACCTCTAAAGCATTGGTGGAACTGTGAATCGGCCCAACCATTGTTGCAAACAATTTGGAATTATATTAGGGAAAATGATTAAAATTCCCAAACTCTTTGATCTAGATAGCTTATTGCTAAGAATATACCCCATGGAGGTCAAAGATAGAGTAGAAGCTCTCAAAATATCCACCGCAGCCCCTTTTACTTATTCATTAAAAATTAATTAATGAATTTATTTTTAGTTTTCAACATTCACTTTTATAAGATTTTGAGTTCTAAATTTCCCTCCCCTTCCCTCCTCTCCCCCTCCCCAAGATGGCAAGCAATATGATAGAGGCTATACATGTGCAATCATATTAAACACATTTCCACATTATTCATGTTGTAAAGAAGAATCAGAACCAAGGGGAGAAACCATGAGATAGAAAAAAACAAAACACAAAAGAGAAAATAGTATGCTTCAATCTACATTCAAACTCCTTAGTTCTTTTTCTGGATGTGGATAGCATTTTCTATCATGAGTCTTTTGGAATTGTCTTAGATCTTTGTATTGCTGAGAAGAGCTAAGTCTATCAAAGTTGGTCATCGCACAATGTTGATGCTACTGTGTACAATGTTCTCCTGGTTTTACTCACTTCACTAAACATCAGTTCATGTGAGTCTTTCCAGGTTTTTCTGAAATCATTCTGTTCATCATTTCTTATAGCACAATAGCATTCCATTACATTCATATACCACAACTTGTTCAGCCATTCCCCAATTGGTGGGCATCCCCTCACAGTCCCCTTTTAGTATAGGAACAAAAAACCCCTAAAAACTGGATGATACCCATTGATTGGGGAATGACTAAACAAACTATGGCACATGAATGTTATATCCACTGAAAGAAATTACAAATAAGAAGAACACAGAGAAACATGGAAGGGCTTATATGAATTGCTGAAGGTGATGGAAGCAGGAAAACAATACCCACAGTGGCTATACCATTGTAAGTGTAAAGAACACCAATAATAACAAGAAAATTTAAAATGAATCCTGTATAATTATCTTGATAAAACTTGGTTAGGAAAAAGAGATATGTAAATGTACTTACTTCCCTTCTTTGCTGAGAAGGTTTATGGGAAAGGAACATTGTATATTTTGTTAGATGACGTGATGTCTAGTTTTGCTGAACTGCTATTTTTTCCCTCTTTCTTTTTTATTCTTTCTTGAAAAAAGGATGACTCACTGTTTGGGGAAGGGGAATATGTTGGAAGATAAAGGTGATGTAAAAATAGAATATATCAATTATAATCGTTAAAAAAGGGAAATGTCTAGCCCTGAACCCAGGGATATAGAAGAAATAAATGTGGGAGAGCATGCAATTTTACAGAGACGTGGAGTTTGATTATTAAGATATTTCAGAAAGAGGAAGATTTTAAAAGAATGTGAAAAATCATGATTGCTGATATTGCTGGAAAAGGATAGCCAAGAAGACATTAGAAGCTATATATTTCTGTGCCTGTTTGTTTAGCTCTATAACACCTTTTTGAAAATAACTTATGCATATATATTAAGGGGATCCTTGATGAAAACATGAAAAGGGTATAATCAGGTTTTTGCAGAGTGATTTCTACAGTAGCCACCTTCACATTCCCATTGTATAGATGAGGAAACCAAGGTAGACAAGGTTAAATGTTTTGCTCAGGACCATACAGCTAGTAAGTATCTGAAGACAGATTTTTTTTTTGGTTGGGTGAGGCAATCGGGGTTAAGTGACTTGCCCAGGGTCACAAAGCTAGCAAGTGTCAAGTGTCTGAGATTGGATTTCAACTCAGGTCCTCCTGACTCCAGGTCTGGGGCACTATCCACTGTGCCACCTAGCTGCCCCCAAAGACAGATTTGAACTCAGGACTTCCTAACTTCAAGTCCAAGGCTGTATCCACTGCACCACCTAGTTACTCTACGTACTTATTTAGTGACATTTTAAAAACACAGATTGGGTTGTAGATCTTATATATAGACAGATATACATTATTTTTCTTTATATCTGAAGATGACCCTTTGGCAGAGTTGCTTCCTGTGAATGTGAAAGTAGATAAAAAGACAAATGTGTGGTCAGAGGCCATTGCCAACCTCTTGTTAAAAGTTTTTTTGTTAATGGAGTTTCAGGTGGGCCCTTGTCTTCCTTGACATTTCTTAAAGCTACTTAAAAGTGAAATGTAATTAAGTATTGTAAATATTGGATACAACAGAGCTCTTTGTGATGAGTCCATTTAAGACTCAGATGCATATTTATCACCCCTATTAAGCAGTGCTATTTTTTTCTTCCTCTGTGATGGTCCATTGAGGTGTATTAACTGTGCCCTTCAAGCTCATCTTCAAAGTTATTCTGGAATCTTTCCCCTTTGAGTGCTCTTTCTAACCCTTTCATGCTTTTCTGTGGGCTTCTATAATTAGATCAGTCATATCACTAAGACCTGTTGTATTTTTTTTCCAAAATGCTAAGTACATAAACACACAGACAAATATACAACCACTGATCAATAAAACAGCATATGGTAGGGGTATCTTATAAGCAATACAAAGAAAAACATTGCCTTATTCACAGGCAATAAATATGAAATTTTGAGTGTTGTAAACAATAAGAAATATCCACTTCCTTGCTCTTCTTTTCCTCCCTACCTCTCTTCCTCCCTTTCATTTCCTTCCTTCCTTCTTTCCTCCCTCCCTCCCTTCCTTCCTTCCCTCCTTCCTTCCTTCCTCCCTTCCTTCCTTCCTCCCTCCCTCCCTTCCTTCCTTCCTTCCTTCCTTCCTTCCTTCCTTCCTTCCTTCCT
>NW_020954626.1:4245611-4264801 GCF_900497805.2 Vombatus ursinus
CCTTCCTTCCTTCCTTCCTTCCTTCCTTCCTTCCTTCCTTCCTTCCTCTTGCCCTTAGAATCTAAATTTCTCAAGGGCAGAGACCATTTCATTTTTGGCTTTGTATCCCCCGCCGCCTACCACTGTGTCTTGAGTATTTCTTTTCTGCTTCTTGAACTTTGATGTCATCAGTACAAGGGGAACTCAAGTGTGGAAGCCCTAGGACCTGTCAGCTATAACCTGGAGACTTAAAGAGTTACCTGGGGCACTGACAGGTTAAATGACTTGTCCAGGGTTACCTAACCCCTTACATAGTAGGTGCTTCATAAATGCTTGTTGAATTGAATTTCTCTGCCACATTATTACAAAGGAATTTTTGTAAGGGCTTGGTGGAACTGATTCATGAGGTTAACCTACAGGTAAAGGCTTAAGCTCTTAAAATCATCATCACCATGATTAAGAAGTGCATGTTAAATGTCCATTTGTATATACACACCACCTTACATCCTGTGCAGTGTAGATGAACAGATCTGGTTCTTCTCTAAAATCCTCTGGGGACCCTTCCCTAACTATTGGGAAGAGATGGCTTCTATCCAAACATGCAATTCCCCTTGTTTGGCCCACCAGAAAATGTACTCATCTTTCCCACTGTCACATAACCTCAATGTGCTATTTCTTCCTTTACTTATTTATTTAATGTACTTACTCAGTGTTTGTTTGGCTCTTTCACTTTCTCTTTAATACCTGCCTTAGACCAGAACCTTCCCTGGGGTAACATTTCCCAGGGTATTTGTGGGCTGGCTGTAGCATCTTTGTTTGGCTTGGTGTTGCTGGTGTTTTATGAGATTTCAGGGCTTGTTTGCATTTAATGGATAGGTGACTGAGAACTCAGGATAGATGACTGTGACTGATAATTAGACCTTTTCATCATGGCTTTCCCCTATGACTCCTTTACCCTCTTGTCCTTAAACTTTATTAATTTTAAATTTGTAAGGCCACTGTTTGGGAGTATGCCCTGCATTTGGTACAGAGTGCAGCTACTTCTCTCCAAATATGAAACAGTGAGCAATAGTAGTGATTGGATCCTTGCCTAGTTTTTATAAGCAAAGTCTTAGTGCATGTCCCCTACCTTCCTGGAAGCTGTGTGTTAGTGATAACAATGTCATAAACTCTAATTTTCTAATATACCATCTTTGCCAGAAGTATTGGATTTACATTACCCATTTTATCTCTCTAACCCCATGAAATAAAACCCATGCTTTTTGTCATTATAAAGTATTAATATAGCACTCATATTTGTTAAAGTGCCGTATTGCAATGTTTATTTGGCCCTAATACTCTTTTTTGAGGCCAAAAAGAACACCATCTGCTATCAACCCTCCAGGAAACTGGGACTTTCACAGTAGCTAGCCTGGAATACACATAGGAATCATTGAATTACTAGATTTAGAGCTGGAAGTCTCCTTAGAGATCATCTAGTCCAAATTCTTATTTTGCAAGTGAAGAAACTGAGGCCTAAAGAGCTCAAATGACTTGTTCAATTCAATTCAATAAACATTCATTAACTCATATCATGTGCAAGTATAGGGAAAGACAGACAAAAATGAAACAGTTCATGCCTTTGAGGAAAACTAGACATGGATATGGATATAGATAGAGACATAGATAGATATAAATATAGATACAGATCTTGAAGAGGTACCATAGAGAGGCAATGATGTTGGCCTTGAGTTGAATAGGAGGAAAAGAATGGGTTAGAATATATTTGGGAACTTGTACAGTATTTTCAATAACCAGACTGCTTTCAACTTCCAAAGCCCATCTTTTCAACAAAAGTATTCTCCAGGAGTTGCTATGGGGCTATAAATTGTGGAGCACCATGATTTTAGAAAAATAAGGACCAAAAGTAACCAAAAAGTCAATGGAAAGAACTAAGGTGGATGTAATGAAAATATTACCAACAATGACTTGCAGGTGAGAAGCAGAATTAAAGATATAATGGAGGATATAGATATTATCTATCTATATATTTTTCCCTCTTTCTCTCTCTCAGCTGGAAATGGAGGCAGACCAAGAATGTAGCCAAAATGAGGAATCCCAGAGATCTCACATGATGCATGGATATCTACAAAATTTTTAATTACTAAAGAAAGACCATTCATACACTGGTTAGAACTTTTATGGAAGATTTATGGCAAGACATGGACAATGATTACATAAGATAAGAAAGCAAGATGAATTTCAATCCATGCATGAAAGGAGTACTCATGATAATGAAGTCATTCATCCCCAAATTATAAGAGTATCACATCTTATACATTGGAGTAAAGGCTCAAAGCCTCCAGTGGACACAAATACACAGAAGCAGAATTTTCAAATATGTGTTTGTGTATGTACATAATATTTAAAACATGGCATAGGGCACTGTTCTGGATTCTCGTCCTAGCGGTATTAATAAAAAGTAGTGCATTTTGAAGCAAATCACTTAACTGCTGCTTCTCACTTTCCTTACTTTGTAAAAGTGAAGTGATTCATTGGACTAGGTGATTTCTAAATTCCTTTTCATGTTCTGTAATTCTATTAATTTAAATCACATGTCATTAAAAATAACAGAATACCACAAAGCCTAAGATTTAGAATGTATGTTAGAAATCATCTAGTTCAATTCCTTTAATTTACAGATAAGGAACCTGGAGGCCAGAATGGTTTAAGTGACTTGTTCAAGGTCATAGACCCAAGGTCTAGAAGTGTTCTAGACCCCAGACCAGTGCCCTTAGAACTGCATTGTTGGGCTAAATCTTTCATTTCTTAGAAAATGCACTCTTCAAGCAATGATGTTGTTGTCAATAGAGAGCATTAGAAATAGTTTAGAAACTAGATTCCTATCAATTGGAGAATTACTAAACAAATGGTGGTATTGGAATGTGATAGAGTATTGCTTTACCATAAGAAACAATGAATATGAAGAATGTCCAAGGAAGCTTAGGAAGACATGAATTGATGCCAAGTGAAGTAAAGAGAATAGGAAGACAAGATGTACAATGATTACAGCAATTTAAAGAGAACAATAACAAATCAAAACTGAATGCTATACAATTAACAAGACCAAATTTGCCCTCACCCAAAATCTATTAGAATTTATTTCCCTTTCTTCTTTGCAAAGCTAGGAAGCTATTGATAATTCATATAATGTTGGGCCTGGTTAATATATTGGTTTGTTTTGTTCAACTGCTTTTCTCCCTCTCTTTTTATTCTCAATTAGAAGGAATGTCTTTCTCAGATTGATATTTTGGGAAATGAAGATGATATAAGAAGAAAGATAATAAAATTTTAAAAAGTTCTTTTCCTGGGGCAGCTAGGTCATGCAGTAGATAGAGCACCAGCCTTGGAGTCAGGGGGACCTGAGTTCAAATCTAGCCTCAGACACATAACACTCACTAGCTGTGTGACTCTGGGCAAGTCACTTAATCCCAGTTGCCTCACAAAAAAGTAATTAATAAAAAAGTTCTTTTCCCTTCCTTAAATCTAATATTTCTACTGTCTGGATAAATGGACTTGATGAATCTAAAGGCACCAATATTACTTAGTAAGGAAAATCACCCAAATCATGTGAAAGAAAGTATTTTGAAGATGACCTGACTTTCTTAGTGAGCCAGTTTGACTGGGAAAGCCAGTTCTATCTGCTTAGTGAATTCTTTTTTGTCTTAAACTATATGATGTCATCATTCATAAATGAACAGTTGACTCTCAAGTTATTTCATGTCCAGCTACCTGACAGAAGACACATGAATCAGTTTGAAGTAAAAAAAAAAGATTGCATGGGTAACCACATTTGCAAACTCAAATTGGTTGAATCACTGAGGAATAGTAGTGCCACTTTTTTTTGGATTATGCTGTCAACTTTTTCACTTACCTGATTCTATCTTCTCTAATAACATGGTAGCCAAGTCCAATTTGGAGGGTCTAGGTCCATCCTAGATTCTTGGGAGTAGATTTTTTTTTCCACTTGAAAATTGGCCCCAATGCCTCAGGTTATTCTTCTTTTGAATCTGCCTTAAATGTTATGTGGGGTTTTTTGCCTTTGAAAGCACTCTGGAAGTACTTATTTTCTTTTTGTTTTTTTTGAAGTTAGTGGAAAATTACTTCAGGGCTATGGGACAGATAAATGCTGTCATGATGATTTAAAGAGAAAATTTCCCAAATAAAAAAGGTTAAGCCTGGTCCATGGAAAAGTGTGTGTGAGAGAGTGGCTCTGTCAAATATGGACAATGACCACAGGTCTCACCAAAGCAACCCAAGACTCCTAAAGGGACAAATATCACATAGACTCTTAGAAAGCCCAGTCAATTTCAAATGCTTTCCCACCAATCACATGGGCATAACTGGTCACAACAACTGAGATGATCTTGAATATTCCAAATGCAGAAGGAAAAAGACACGATATATTGAATTTTTTTTAGAGGTATTAGGAGAAGTAGAAATCAAATAGTGGCATTGATTTAGTCATTAAGAACATGTAGTCCAACTCTCTCATTTTACAAATGGGGAAACTGAGTTCCAGGAAGGTTAAATAATTGGCCAATATCACAGTTATACTAAGTAGGAGAGCCCAAACTTGAACCCAGATTCCCTGGTTCCAGAGTCAGAGCTCTTGCCAGTACATGACAGTAGGTGTGCTGGAGCCAGCTCTAACTGGCTCACAAGAACCAATTGTTAAAATTTCAAAGTGAGCATTTGTATTTTGGAAATTGACAAATGTTACAAACCAGGGCTTGATTTATTGTTTTGTTGATTATCTAGACTTAAGAAAGTGATGGAAAAATATTAAAATGCAGATTAAACTTAAAAGTGTGTCCTGTGCAACTATGTAAAAGTGCAGTCCAATCCATTGACCTTAGAGAGATTTCATCAGGGATGTGCTAGAAAATTACCAGCACATCCCTGATGAAAACTCTCTAAGGCCAATGGATTGGATTGTACTTTCCCCACTTTTTTTTTTTTATAATTTGTTTGCCACTATCTAGCTGGGGCTTCTGGTTAATAATCTTGTTGACACAACTTCTACCAAATAGCAATAACTTCTTTTGTGTTATGGTATACTATGGTGACTGGGGTGTAATAATATTTGGTTGCCAAGTTGCATGGCTATCTGAGACTGAACCAGGCTGACTGGGGCCAACACTTGACAAAAATAGAGATTTATTTATTTTAGTAGGTTGAGCCTTAATTTACAAAGCAACGGATCATAATTTCAATGCTATCATGTGGCATACTACTGGAAAATTTTAGTCTGAGATTAACATTAAAAGTCAGACATGTCTGTGGAGAATAGATACATGGTATTACTATTTTTTTTAGGGCAAATTCAGGTGCAGGGAGACAAAATTAACCTGCTCATCTTGGATGTTCAGGACCTCAAAGTAGATTATCGTGAGGATACGTCTACATGGATACCAAAACATCAAGATGAAATGTGAGAAATTTTGTCAGTCACCTGGATGGTAAGGGTTACTGGATGCCAAAACATCTTACCTAGACTTTTGAGAACAGCAGTGTTATAATCATCTTTAATTACTTTTCATTGCAATTGTTGGCATCATAAACAAAATCTTAGTCTTCCCTGACTGCTTGCCTATTTTCTATATACCTCCAGAAATAGGTTAGAGGACTAAGAAACTCATTCACCCATTGTGAAGAAAGCTAGTCTCCCATTGCTTTGGCGGAAGCTACAACAACCCATCGGTTTAGTTCACAAATCATTTGAACCCAGGGATGAAGTGCCATTTAGCCAAAAAGAATGATTTGGTTGATGAAATTTATAATTTTCAACTGGCTATTGTGACATCTTGTGGACTTTGCCTTGCTATTCTAGGACATTCTTCTATGTTTTATGTAAGAGAACATGTGGTATCTAATCATAACATCCTTACAGATTATCTCTCTATCTCATTATGTACATTTGTGACCCAGGTCAATTTTTAGTCTTGACTTTTCATCCTTAACTCTCTGCCTTTTTCTGGGTAGGGACAGGATGTGCTAATGTGGCAGGTGAGAGTTAATTAAATTGAATTGAACGAGTATTTATGGAGCACCAATTACACTGAAGGCATGGTGCTAGGTACTGTCTGAAAGAGAGAGTATAAATAGTCCCTGTCCTCAAGGGGCTTATACTTGATGGAATTGTTTGATTAAGCCTTTGGTTGATTATTTTACTATAGCAGTGAGTTCTTTAAATATTAAAGGTTTTCCTTGTTGGTTGCTGTCATTTTTTATTTTTAAGAGGAAGCAAAAGTATCTGATTCCCATTATTATGCTCTTACACAAAATATATTTCTTAAACAAAGCAAAGACAAAGACATCCAATCTGAGATACCAGGAAGGTCTCTCATTTAAAGCTGTGTTTTTTCCTTAACAACCTACAACTCGTGTGACTTAAGGTGTTATTTCTTGTCAATAATGCTTCTAATCAGGTAAACTTTTTGATATATACAAGTGCTGGCAAAAAACAAAAATTGGGAGTTCATCCCCCAATTCTGGAAAAGGAACTCCTAGACTGTATGGATGCTTTGCCATCAGATACATCACCATCATCGGAATACACATACACACCACACCAATATTCTAAACGTGCACTCTGCTGAAAGATGGAGAGTGGGGTCATCATTGCATATGGATGGCACATGGAATGGATTCACTGGAATGAGATCCCATGTCTAGATTAAGTGGAAGTCATTAAAACAGGGTATAGTAATGAAAGGAGATTCCAATTGCTGCATGAGAGTTTTCGTATGTTGTAATGGGCAAAAGTACTCCTCTGCAGCTTTAGTAAAGAATTCACAGGGTTAATGACTAAAGAATGGAGTTCTTGTAATCAATATAGTCCTCTGGCTTTATTGATTAGAATCACCTGCTTATTTTGCAGCTAAGATTTTTTTATCCCATTCAAAACAAAGACACCCTAGGGGACCATTAAGTAAATAGGCGTTTAAGACTTTTTTGTTGCTAAGAAAGTAGTTAATTATTATTAGTGCCTAAAAGTCTCAATTTAGACAGAACATCTGAATGACTAGGCTGTCTAAGTGTTTGCAATATACTTTCTATGAATGGATCTTGATTTACAATTTACTCTAAAAAAGGTCTTATCTTCTCTTAGAATTTGATATTTAAAGGGCAGAGGCAGGGATAATTCATGCAAACATGGAGATGGTCTGT
The DNA here is from genome assembly GCF_900497805.2 of Vombatus ursinus. Lineage (NCBI taxonomy): Eukaryota > Metazoa > Chordata > Mammalia > Diprotodontia > Vombatidae > Vombatus > Vombatus ursinus. The sequence goes on from NW_020954626.1 coordinate 4,252,803, forward strand.
GTTCTCATTGGAAGCCATTGAACTGAATCTCTTTTTCCAAGCTGTGTTTCTGGAAACTCATTATGTCACTCATGTAGTTTGTTCAAACTAATGGATTGTTGGCATAGAATCCCTCAAAGACACCAGGTTGATTTTATTTTAATTCAAGCACACATTAATTGTTGTGTTTGCAGGAAAGCATTTCCTCTTGGTTTTGAAAGTAAGAAATGTCATTATCAGTACTGATTTGCAATTCTCCCAAAGCTCACTGGGTGAGGCTTCTACAGTTAGTTCTTACTCAAAACATTTAATATTTCCCCATGAAGATTTTTTTTTTAAATCACTAATTTATGGAATAAAATCCACTTCAACTTGATAGTTTATATCAATCCCTCAAAAGTCTTCATTAAGCACCATTTTATACATGGTATTGGATGCTTGATCCTTCCAAAGAGGAAGGATTTCAGAGGAAATTCTGGACTGACTCTACCCAGACCTAACAGAGCATACCCAGGCCTAACCAGAGCTTTTGATGACCAGTAAATGGTTAGAATGGACACTTCTGGTTTACTTAAAAATTTTTTGTGAATTTCTTTTGTTTTTACACCATACTTTTTCCCTTAAAGTTTTAATTTCCTTCATCCCCAATGAACTTTTCCTTATAACAGGAAAAACAACAAAGCAAAACAACCAAGATAGCATATACACCTGACATTTTATGTGGCATTCTATACCCGCCTTTTTAAGGGGATAGCTAGTTAACTAGGTGAAATATTTATGAAGTGCTTTCTGTGTGTTGAGCATTGTGCAAAGTATTGAAGTTACAAACAAGCAAAACAGTCTCTACCCTCAAGGACCTTAAATTCTAATGTAAGAATTAAATGTAATTAATCAATTAATTTAATTAAATTTTTTTATTGTGCTATGTTGTGAAGATGCCTTTTTTATCCCATGAATTAAAAATAAATTAAAAAATTCTACTGGGTAAGACAACACATTAAGGGGACCTGGAAGGAAGGGGTTTAGGGAGTAGTGAGCTGTGGTAAGGTGTGCAGGCTATGACCCAAAGGACAAGATAAGCTTACCAATGAGAGTCCAGCATTCCAGGGACTACAGTCCACAGTTGAAGGGAGGAGAGGGGGATTATGGCTAGAGTACTGGTGGAATGGTATGAAGTTGGCCTGGAGAGGAAGGAGGTGTGTTTTATCATCTTTTCTCTAGGACTGAGATAGGTCATTGTAATTAATAAGGATTCTGTTGACCAGTAGTATTATTTATTCAATTATTGTGTTCTCCTGGTTTTGCTTAGTTTATCCCTCTCAAGTTCATATAAGTCTCCCCATGTTTCTCCAAATTCCTCAAATTCATGGCACAGTGGTATTTCATTATGTTACTGTACCACAATTTATTTAGCCATTGCCTGATTGGTGGGTACTCACTTTTTCTTCTAGTATTTTGCTACTCTGGTTTCCTTTTGATACAGAGCTATAGAATCACATGAAAGAAAGTAAACTTCTTTAGAGCAGGGACTGTTGTTTAGTCTTTGCATTGTAGCGCAGTTCTATGCACAGAGTAGACACAATAATTTTCAATTTTGAAATTTTGAATTGACAGTGTTGAAGCTGGAAAGGATCTTGGAGATCATATGGTTATAAGCCCCTGATTTCATAGATGAGAAAAATGAGTCCCAGAGAGGTGAAACGATTTTCCCAAAGTCTATGGATAATAGATGGTGGAGCCACGGTAAGATCTAGGAAGTTGCATTTTCTTCCGCTGATAAGCCATTGAAAGTTCTCATTCATTTCAGCATAGATCCAGTAAGAGTGCATTACATGTGAAAATTTACTAGATGACTAGATGGCAAAGTGGCTAGAGTGCTGGGCTTGGAGTCAAGAAGACTCATTTTCCTGAGTTTAAATCTGCCCTCAGACATTTACTAGCTGTGTGACCCTGGGCAAGTCACTTAACACTGTTTGCCTCAGTTCCTCATCTGTAAAATGAGCTGGAGAAGGAAATGTCAAGTCACTTCACTATCTTTGCTAACAAAATCCGACATGGGGTCACGAAGAGTCAGACATGACTGAAATGATTGAACCGTAACAATAACAACAACAAGTAGAACCTCAATGTTTTCCCCTTTTAATGCTCCATTCCCTCCACCCCCAAGGATTAGTATAGGCATGACCTTGAAGAAGTGTTTCAGAGCTGCACACTTCTTACTTTCACCACTTCCACTGCATTGGTTTGATTTACATACATTCTTCCTTTAGATGGGAAATTATAGTTGAGCATTCAGAGAGACTTCATGACTGCAATATAATTTGAAGAAAATTGAAAAATCCAGTCAATTATTTTATTTTTCTTCTACCTCTTCCCCTGCCAGATATTCATGGTACCCCCAAATGCCTTTTTTATTGAAAGTGCAAGTTCCTCCTAAATTCACTAATTTCACACAGAAAGAAAGATAAGGAAGGATATATTGAAGAAGTCACCTATCTCTTCAAACAGTTGATATTCCTGTAAATCAGAATTGATTTGAATTAAGGTGAATGATAAACATGTAGTGTCTGCCTACCTCCTGGGAGTAGGCTGGGGAAATTTTCAGGGCAAATTTTATCCGATCTTTTGGTCTCAGGCTAACTTCAGCTTTGTCTTTCCTTCCCTCACCCCCAGCTCACACCAGCCCTTCCCCTGCCCTGTAGGCTGAGGATGCGCTCTTATGTGACATTCTTGCTCTCCACACTGCCTAAGCTTACAAGGCAATAATCGCTATAGTTCCCCTCGGCCTTAAGCTACCTCATCAGGCTACCAGTCAAAGTCCCAGGTGTCTGCTAGGGTAGTTTATAATCCTATAAACAAACCACATGAAGAAGTAAACCACAAACCTGCTGCTCTGACCTATGGATTAGACAATGCACTTGTGTGAACCTTCAGAGGGAAACTCTACAGGTTTTTGTTATAGAAGGTTGGAGAGAAAGCCTGGATCTCCAGCAGTCAGTCAACAAACATGTATTAAGTGATTACTATGTATATAAGGATACAAAGAAAAGCAGTGGGACTATCCCTGCCCTCAAGGAGGTCCCACTCTAATGGGGGAGACAACATAGAAGTAAGTAGCTACCTTAGAGATAAGGCAGCTATATGGCGCAGTGGATAGAATACCAATCCTGAATTCAGGAGGGCCTGAGTTCAAATCTGGCCTTAGATACTTCTAGCTGTGTGACCCTGGGCAAGTCATTTAATCCTGTTTGCCTCAGTTTCCTTATCTATAAAATGAGCTGGAGAAGGAAATGGCAAAACCACTTCAGGATCATTGCCAACAAAACCCCAAATGAAATCATGAAGAGTCAGACACAACTAACTGACTCAACCACAACCTATAAGATATATGTAGAGTTTATGGAGGGTAATCTCAGGAGAGAAGCACCAGCATTTTGGGATGGGGGAAGAGGGAAGGTTTCCTGCAGAAGGGCATATAGTGGCATTGTTCGCATGTCTACTTTGCTTCCATTTTATAAAAAAATACATGCTCATTGTTATTCTCTTGGGAGGTTGGGAATGTCCCCTATATATTTGCTATAACTTTTTCTTAAACATTGATCAAGCTCACATAGCACTTAAAGATTTGCAAAGTATTTATTCTTCCTTGCTGTTGGTTCTTCATTTTCATAACTCTTTTTTTTTTTGCTAGGCAATGGGGTTAAGTGACTTGCCCAGGGTCACACAGCTAGTAAGTGTCAAGTGTCTGAGACTGGGTTTGAACTCAGGTCCTCCTGATTCCAGTGCTGGTGCTTGGTTCTTCATTTTCAAAGAGGACCAATGATATCACAGGCTGATGTCTTAACTCATGTGGGGATTGGATTTAAGTGAGGCAGACTTGCACAAAGCCTCACTCTCTCTTCCAGAGTCAATGAAGTCCAGTAGCAGGACAAAAGGCAAAAGGTCAAGGCCTGGCAATGACCTGGGATGCAGTGGATGACCTTGGTATCTTTGACATCTGACCAAGCTCTAAACACTCCATAGCACTTGCTTCGGCTGCCTTAACAGCCATTGTTCTCATCTACCCATTCCACTGGCGAGAAGTCTTCACATGCTTGGAGTAGACATCCTCGTAACTCACTGATGGGTTTGAGGCCCTTGTCGGTTACCTGGTTACCTTATGTAGCCCATCTACTGAGATGGTTTTTAATGGGATGTGACCACTGTGCGTGTTTTAACTTCTTGGAACCACAAGTGAGAACTGGCTGAGAGGTGGACACCAAAGGTGGATAAGCAGCCCTCACACCAGAGGTGCTAGTCCATGAACAATCCATATATTCTTCCTTACAATAATACTTGTAGGTAGAGAGTTCGTGTAATATCGTCCTCAATTTGCAGATGAAGAAACTAGGTTTCAGAAAGGTTAAATGAAGAGTCTGAGCTAGGATAGAGGTGCAGGTCTCCAGAGTACTTGTCAAATGATAGTTCATAGTAACATATGGCCCACCACTAAAGCTTACTGCTTGTCACTATACAATGCTGTCATATATTACAGTAGCCTAGCCAATGCATAGAATATGGAAGGTAAATGGAAGAGAGTCTTCTTGGTGTGCTTGGGCAATTCAGGTTCCATAATAAAAAGGGAAGAAGCAAGCAAGATATTTTGTATCTTAAAGTGGTTATGGTAAGGCAGCTAGGTGACTCAGTGAATAAAGGGCTGGACCTGAAATCAAAAGACCTGAATTCAAATTTAGCTTCAGACATTTACTAGCTTTGTGACCCTGGACAAGTCACTTAACCTCTGTTTGTCTCAGTTTCCTAATCTTAAAATGGGATAATAATAGCACCTGCCTCCCAGGATCATTGTGAGGATAAAATGAGATAATATTTGTAAGGCACTTTGTAAATTGTAAAGTGTTGTATAAATACTAGTTATTATTATTATTATTTCCATTAGATCATTGCCTAGAAGTGACAATTTAAATAAATGCAAAAATTGGTATGTGGCTTTTGTATGAGTAATATTCTTTTATTGACTGCTATATTGCTTTCTCTAATGTGGCAGATGTAGAACCAAATTCTTTGCAAACTGCAAAAACTATGTATTATTGAAGTTATTTTTTTACATATATGTAACCTGTGACTTAGTCCTTCAAGTTCTAGACTTAAATTGACCAGGTTCAACCTTGGGGGAGAGTGAATTTCTCTTTGGCGTATGTTACTCCTACATAGAAATGCCTTTGAAAAATCTCATGCTTCAGTTAAAATATAGTTTTTTTCTAAGATATTTACAGTTATGAGTAAAAGCCTATTCTCACAGTTCCTGATTAAGTATTCAAAGTAATAATACATATTAGGGACACAAAAAATGCAAAACCAAAAGAAACCAAAATAAACAATATACAGTACTCATAGTAGGCTCTAATCCATTGGTAGTATTCTCTTCCCTCTCTGGCTAATTTCCTCCCACACACATCCACAGAGACATCCAACCTGATAATACTATCAGGAGGACTTAGACTTCTTTGAGAAGGGGAAAAAACAACAACTGGGGATTGCTAGATAAGCAACCACCACACTGTTTTGGTTAATCCCTCTTTCAACCCAGAGAACCATTCAGGCATCCAACCTTATATCACAACCCTAAAGGCTTAGAGTTTCCTTGGAAGGGAATCACACTTGAACTGTAAGACAGGCAACCTTCCTCCCATCCAACCTCTTTTTTCTCTCTTTCATATCATTGCTTTGGGGCCACATTTGAGATTCTTTTCTTCCCAAAAGCTGAGTATTGCCCGGGAATCTCTCCAGAAGTCCCGACATGGAACTCTCAGACATGGTGTTGCTAACAATGCAAACCCCAAACTTCTATTACCCAGGAACCTTCCCTTCTCTGATTAGAAGCTGGATTCTGGGGTTACATGCACAGGAAACCCTAGTTTTTCTATTCAGAAAGTTGGAGTTCAGGAAACATTAAAATACCTCTAGAAATCAGGGGTTCAGGAAATCTTGCTACTTAGACTGTGTCTTTTTCCTATCCACATCTGTCATCTCTTGGGATGAGAGATTATCCTACTATTCCTAGTCCAGGACCAGAAAAATGCTATCCAGGAACTCTCCTACCAGGCCATGTTTTTGAGAGCACATATAATTGTCACATGCTTCTCCCTCAAGACAGACATTAGTAATTCCTCATTGGAGGGGTCTTCTCCTCCTCCTCCTTTCCTCTTCCATTCCATTCCCAGGATAGAAAACTCCCCCCTTTACCAAAACTCAGGTCTGTTGTTCTCTTGGGATTTCTTTGGAAATGTGGGGAAAAGGGCATAAAGATTTAACTCTGAAACTGACTTTTTTTTTTATAGGCCCAGAACAAAGGGAGACTCTTCCCACAACAATCCTCATAACAGTCTGAGCCTTGCAACCCACCTCAGCTGATTCCTATTATATCTGAAAAGGTCAAATTGGCATGTCCACACTCTTCACAGCCAATTGTAATCAAAGTGCATAGAAGGGCATATCTTTCTGCAAGTTCATCAAGTTGATCAGGGAATTCCCTTGATCAATCCTCCTTATTCTTTCTCTAGCTAAATTTTTTTTTAGTTCCTGCAGATCAAATTAGGATGCATTTTGGTGTACACTCCAATTCTGGATAGCTCTTTGGGGAATCTAGAAGGGTCTACAGTGACCCCTTTAACCCAGCAGCAGCCCTCTTTTCTGAAAGCCTTTCCAGTGCCTTATCCACACCTTAAGAAGTCTATAGAAGTATCCAGGATCCAATTTTCAAATGAACCATCTTTTATGAAAGCCAAGATCTCTTACAGATGAATTGGCCTGATGATTGCATTCACTCTCGTATCATTTGTGTAGTTGTTCTAGCCTCATCCATGCCTTGGTGTTTGTAAGAATCTCTTCCAATCTTTACTGCCCACCCCCTCACCATGGGAAAAAATAAAATAAGAATGGTAAAAAAAAGAACTAAAAAAGCTATCTCCTAAAAGGCAATAAAGTACTAGAGCTTTAAACAATCACCTTCTCACCTTCCTCTCAGTGTAGTGATTAAGAGAACTTGACTTTATAAACAGAAGATTTGTAGAAACTAGTCCATTTACATAAAGTCATATGTCTCTTCAAAAGGGCCAATAGTTTTAACCAGATACCACTAAATGATAAAGGCCGTTAAAAAACCATCTAAGACGTCAATGCATGTTGCTTTTTTTTTAATTCTCAATTTATTTGTCAATACACTTTGAAAGAGAGTTATTAGGAGTCAGTCAACAAGCATTTATTTAGGAGATTATTATGTGCCAGGCATTGTGTTAAACACCAAGGATATGAAGACTGGGGGGAATTCTGTTCTTTTAGTTCAAATGTTTCCTGAATCCACATTTCTCATGGAAAATAGTTTGGAGTCCATGGAGCTTTTCATCTGTCTTGATCTGTGCTACAAGAGCTCTGAAATGTTTAGGAAATGGCTCAATACTGTGAATGTCTGTGAATTATACTCAACTTGAGTTTAGATGATGATTATGAGGACTTCTTTTTGTCTATCAGGGATTTGGAACTGGGATCTGGGGTCTTTTTTTTTGATATTCTGATCATTGTGTTTTAGTATAACTGGTTTCATTTGTAATCCTATGTATTTCATGTGGGGTATGAATCCAGAACGAAGCATACTATTTTCACTTTCTTCCCTTCCCCCCACCCCAGGTCTTCTTATATAAAATGAATAATATGGAAATGTTTTTCATTGTTGCACATGTATAACCCATATTAGATTGCTTATTGTCTCAGGGAGGAGGGAGGGAAAAGAGGGAGGGATAGAATTTGGAACTCAAAACTTTAAAAAAAGTTAAAATTTGTTTTAACATATAATTGGGGGAAAATAAAATGTTATTTAAAAAATTAAGATCAAAATTTTTAGCAAAAAAAAAAAAAACCCAACCAAACCAAAAAAATTCTCTTCCCTTCTTTCTTGGGGCACATAGGTGGAAGGGAGAGTAAATAAATGCTCTAACTGAAAAAAAATTCAGTAAAAATTTAAAAATTAATTAAGCTTTGGTTAAGAAATATAAACAAGAAATGAGAAACAAAAAATCAATTTTTTTTGAGATAGATTGTTCTTGAGCATGCATATCTGGTATACCCCGTGTGCACACCTGTGGCTGTTTATACCTTTTAAATATTCTGCAATGTAGAGTCTCAGAGAATTTCCTGTGGGTGGAGAGGGGGGTGGGAAGGGACTACTGATGGGTTAAATGACCTTGCCCAGGGTCACAAAGCTAGTATATATCAGAAATATGACTTGGACCCAGGTTTTAATTTGAGGCCAGTTTCCTAGTACATTACTCTAATATTTATATGGTACCTTATATTACACTTTATATAATCTCATCTGATCCCTATAGTAACCTCATGAGGGTAGCGCAAATGCATTATTCTTCATTTTCCAGTTAAGGAAACTGAGGCCAGAATAGTCCATTAACTTGTTCAACATTGTAGGTAAGTAGTGGCATGGCAGGGTCCTAGAACTGAAATCTTCTGGCTCCAGATACAACCTTTTTTCCCCCTCACTACACTTAGCTGCTTAAGTTATGGACATTTTTGTACACTAAAAAGATCAAACTTTGTTTAATGTCCAGGAGCAAGGAACCAAATGAATTTCATTAAAGTTATATTTGCATTTCTATTGCCAACTAAAATTATTTCTATGCTTAGCTTATTATTGTCATTGTTGCCTGTCAGTCATGGCTCATGTGCTTGAGTTTCACAGGTCTGAGTGAATTGCATAGTCTAGTTAGTTGAGGCTGATCCTCAGTCAATATTTTTATAGAATAACACTTCTCCAGAAGGCATGGGGTCTTACTTAAGCTAATAAAAAGGCTGTCCTTCAAAACAGAGCTACAAACAAGACCCTAATTAATGAATTTGGTAATAGCTGCTTCGTGTTTACTCTTCTAAGTTAGGCCCATAGCAGGAACATCTATATCTCCTGTGATTTACTAATCCAAAGGAAAGCTAAGCAAACATAAAATTTATTTTTCCACAATTTGAGACATGAGCTTCTGGAACATTTTAAAGCCCAACATTTCTGTGATGGGCTTTGATTCAATCCAGGCTGAATGAAAGACATTTCATCACCCCCAGAATGCATTTCTTCATTTGCCTTGGATCTATGATTCTGTCAGTATTGAGAGAAAAGAAAAATCAATGCTGCACTATAAACCCTGGGCCGCCCCTGGCCAACGTGGTCAGCATGGTGTGAGCAAAGGAAATGGTAGGGGGAAAAATTGACCGCTCAGCAATAGTGTGGCACAGTAACAGACGCAGCTCAGGGCTAATAACAACTTGCAATTACACATGGAAAGCCAAAGCACGTTGGGCATTCAGTACGAGGGGGATGTAATACAATTTATTGAACCACCAGTTAGAGTTCTGCAGCTTCTCAATAAAGAAGGAAAAAAAGAGCTGTAGACCTGTGCTACTTAAAAGACAGACTTAGTGCCAACAGGTGAAGGAAACTTGGAGAGAGAAAGATTATCTTCTCAGTGTCTAAGGCAGAGAGCAGGAGGAAGTATTTAAAAAAAAAACCAGCAGATCATTTAAATATTGAAATGCAGCATGGCGTCATCAACAGAGGGCTAGCCTTGGAGTCAGAAAGACCTGGGTTCAAATTCCGCCATTGCCATATAGTAGGTATGAATAGAAAGCAGTATGGACTGGTAAGAGAACAGGCTTTGGAGCTGGAAAATGTGGATTATTAAAAATCAGACCTTTCACATTTACTACTCAGGTAACTTTGAACAAGTTGCTTAATGCCCTGGGGCCTCAGTTTTCTCCTGTTTAGAATGAGGGAGTTGAACTAGATGACCTCTCAGGTCCGTTCCAGTTCTGGATCTATGATACTAAGTCTCATAGCCTCTCAGTTATTCTGTAGGACTGTAAATGGCAGAAGGGTTTGTTAATTTACATCAGTGGAGCCCGCTTCCATACTTTTTGTTGTTCAGTCACGTATGACTCTTCATGACCTCATTTGGCATTTTCTTGGCAAAGATATTGGAGGGGTTTACTTTTTCCAACTCATTTTACAGATGGCAAAACTGAGGCAAACAGGGTTAAATGACTTGCCCAGAGTCACATAGCTAGTAAGCATCCGAGGCCAGATTTGAACTCACAAAGATGAATCTTCCTGACTTCAAGCCCAGCATTCAGTCCACGTGCCATCTATTTTCCCCCAAGTTCCCATACTAGATGTTTCCTATATACTAATACATGTAATCACAGGTCTGAAGCAATAAGAAACAACAACAATTGTGAAATTAAACACATTGACAATATGACACCTGCCAAAAGATAGACTCCTCAACCTTGGAGATCTCTCCTACCACATCTAAGCCATGTTACCAGTAATTAATTGAACAGACACATTTTTGTAGTGGAAGACCTTTAGCTTCTCATTCTATGATAAATATTCAACTAGCAGAGTTATTAATGCATCCTCTCCATGCCGTTTATCTGCTTAATTCTCCAACAAAAGGATCTTTTCTTGACGCACTTTAACACACAGAAGATCACAGAAATAGAACTAATAGTAATCAGCACATTCTGATTAGCCATTAAGGTCCTCTGAGAAAGCCAGAGGGAAGTGGCTTTGTTTACTGATACCGCCATTTTCTCTCTCATTGAGCTTTGGATAGATTTCACATCAATTACATGCCAAGTTCCTCTTTCTTGGTGAAGGAATGTTTCTGTCAGATGAAGGTTTTCCTTTCTGACTAGAAAAGGATTTGACAATCTTGTGCCTTCTCATTAGCCTCTTCAGGCTTCTCCTTTAGAAGCTTCTGCTGGAATCCTGAAGGCTCCTTAAATTTCTCATTGTGGAATCATTTGGAATGTGCAACTGAATTTGAACAGGATAAATTCTTGTTTTCTAGCTTTTCTATACTTATTTTTTTCTTTAAATGGATCTCAGGAATGGAGACTTAGAATTGGAAGGGATTCTAAAGTTTACTTAGTCTAAACCCCTCCTTTTCACAGGTGAAGAAACTGAGGCCTCCTAGAGGTTAAATGACTTGCCTGAGATAATGCAGGTAGCAAATGATAGAACTAGATTTTCAACCCAGATGCTCTGACCCCAAATGTAGCTCCCTTTTCTCTATATCATACCTATTAGTTGTAGGTCTAGTGGAATAAAGAAGATAAGATATGCAAGAAAATTGAAAAATGATCGTAAATTCTTTTCCTGAATATTTGTTGCTGTGACTTTTATTTTTTAAGCAAAATTCCAGAGTCAGCCTCCTTCCCTCTCCATTCCATAGCTGATAACCCATACCTACAAATACAATCTAGGTTCTGGATTTTGCCAGGAAAGTTTTCAATGAACTTTTTGACTGAGGAGATTTAGAATTTAAATGCATCCCAGAGTTGGGTTGATACAGCAGTTACTCACAAAATACCGATTTAAATTTTTTTTAAACTTCATACACGTGCAATTTTGTTTGGCACATCAATGTGGAAGATATTATTGGCCAAGGTGCTTCCCAGATGGGCAAGATTTGAAGAAGGAAGTCCACTAACCAATCAAGCCCACAGAGAACCATTAGTGTGTTTAGAAATTAGACTTTATTCTAAAAAAAAATTAGACTTTATTCTTAAACGCTGAACTAAATGAATCAAACAAAAAACAGATGACCTATGAGCTCTCTGTCTGTCTTCCAGCAAAGTCAAATATGAGTGAGGAGAGCTGGAAGGGAAATGGGAAATGGAACATTGCCTGCAGTCCCTGGAAGCGGCCTCAAATGGCATCCTATTGTCTACTGACACACATAAAAACCATTGCTGACCTCCTCTGAAATACATCTAATTCTTCCTTTCCTAGATTTTTTTGCAACTTCCCCACTACAACAATCCCACACATAACTCACTCTCGATTCTCTCTCTCCTTCCTATTTCTGTCTCGCTCATTCTTCGCAGCTCTACATGCATGCGTATGTGTGCGTGCACACACACACACACACACACACACACACACACACACACACACACAC
>NW_020954626.1:4264811-4340661 GCF_900497805.2 Vombatus ursinus
CACACACACACACACACACACACACACACACACACACACACACACACACAGAGCTGCTGACCTAGAGATGTTAGCCACTCTGCAGCTGCCGTTCTTCTCACATTAATCTATAGGAATCAATGGACATTTCATTAGAGTAATCAAGTGCGGACGCATCCTGCATTTATATTCTGCACCCCCCCCCCAAACTGCTTTCACAGACTAATTGGTCCTACAGCAAAGAGTACATGGATATTTTTCCCTATAGATGAGTGTCAAGAATGGTTTTTTACTGCTGGTTGAAATACCTATCAATAGAGTGTCTGTATAAAAGCCTTCACCCATCAAAGCTGCATAGCTGATGATAATACATTATGCACTTTCATTTCTAATGCATCTGACTTCCTTTTTTACACTTTATTCCATATTGAGACATCATTTGTGTTTGTCTCATTCAAAGAATTAACCACCACCTTTGTGCCACCTTCATTTTAATATCTATTTCCAGAAATCCTTTTCCCTTTGCTTTCCCCTGTGAACCATGGTAGTGATACCTTGGAAGTGATAAGTGATATCCCCTCAACACCCCTTTTTTGGATTTGCTTTTGGTTAAATTTAAGCTTTGCTCCCCACACCCTCACCCCCCGTGATAAGTATCCATTTCCTTGCCACATTCAGTTGTCCAGATGGAGGGTATAGAGAACATCTTTGTTGTCAGAATTCTTTTGTGGTTAAGGTTTGATAAAAACCAACCAACTAAATAAACAAAAAAATTGTGTTTCTGTTTCCCTCACTAAAGGTGAGAAGAGGCATAGTAATGGTTAGAGGCAGATGGGAAAGGTCAAATGGATAAAAGCTGCTGCTTCTAAAATATGTGTACGACTGGAGGCTGGTGACTGAGCTGTGTAATGGGGATTGGAATGATGATGGCTGCTTGGGCTTAGCCCAGGTTGCTATTAGAAAGAAGCTGAAGAAAAAAGATTTTTTTTCTATTTCCACCTATTCAAAAGCATTTCTGGCAAAAAGAATGCTTTAAACATGAGAAGAATATGAGCTGGCCAAATTTGGCAGGGTTTGTGGACTTCTAGAAATGTAGTTGAATCCACAGTCTCCTTTCCCCAAAGCTTCAGCTTGTGTGACTAAGGAAAGAATGGTCATAGATACTCAGACAGTAGTTGGACTGGTCTTTGGGGGAGTAGCAGAAGCAAACAAGTGAGAAGCAGCATTTGGGAACTCGGTCAGCTCTGGGAGGAAGAGAAATGGGTACATGACTCTGCTTTCCTGCCCTGTGAGGGAAGGAGGATGGTATCATGGAATCTTCCCAGACTGGCCAAGTGCAACCTAGTTGTCCTCTGCCACTATGAAGGAAGGTATGGGTCAGAGGAGAAGAGGGTTGGATAAAAAGAAGAGGTTTTGAAAACCTCTATGAATTCTAATGGATACATTTTTGAGAGCTCATCATGAATCTTATTGGCATCTCCATTTCAGGGAAAGGCTTTTGTGGAACTCCAGAAAATGCTGATTATATCCTTCTTCCCTGCCCCCTCCCCCACCACTTTGGGGTCAGGAGGTCATCCTATGATCCCAGGCTATAAAAACAGTGAGTGTGTATGAAGGTGGTTAAGCTCACAGCAATGCACTCCTATTTTTTTCTGCCTCTGTCTACTAACTTTGTTCAAATTCAGCTCCATTCAATTCAACAAACATTTTCTGAGTGCCTGTTACATTCAAGGTACTATAGTTAGTGTTGTGGGGGTTAACAAGGATGAACAAGTCACAGTCCCTGACCTGTGGGAACTGACAGTCTGATAAGAGGCTAAAGACATGTTCATATATGTAAGTAAATATAATGCAATATAATACAAGGTAAAGTATAATAAATTCTTTAGAATTGTAAACCAAATGCTGTGGAGCCTAAAAGAGGGAGAGAGAGCTTGTGACTGGGAGAATCAGGAAACACATTATAAAGAAGGCTGCCTCTGATCAGGACCTTGAAGGACAGGTAGGATTTTGCCAAATGGAAATGTGTGGTAATGGTGGAAAGAATAATATGTACAAAGATATAAAAATAGGAAAGCGAACATTGGGTTTGGAGAATGGTGAGGGGCCTAGTCTGGCTAGAATGCAGTACGCTAGTGGTTCCGTTTTAGTGGCTCACAAACCCCTCAGGGGTTCACAATGATGGTCTAAAGAGTTTCATGCTAAAAATTCTTTCATGGAGCCTTAAGCAGCAAAAATTGCCCGATTATGTTACAAAAAATATTTTTCCTCTGTGACAACAGGCATGTACATGTTTAAAGTATCATAGGTTTGATTCTGAAGCAATTCAAAACTGTCATGATTATGTATATAATAATTTTGACATTTATGCTGTGATTATATCAAACTCTGACCATTTCTGACCAAGTGCAACATATTCTTGCAGTTTGTTAACCTGTCATCAAATTGTTTCCAAACTGCCAGGACAGTTCAACAGTTCAGCTCAAACGGATTCCCAAACGCTTTTCAGATGCATGTGCATACCCTCATTTGCATTCTGTACATTGGGCCAGAGTAGCTTCCTTACTCCCCTCTATTACCCTGTAATGATACCACAGCAGCTGTGTAATCACATGATCAGGATGCTGAATGTTTGCTTTCCTATAGCACAAATGTCAAGGTTTTTTTTTTTTTTTTTTTTTAACAACCTTGATCACTGGGCACTACAAGCCATCTTAAAACCATTACATCACAAATGTTTTATAAAAGCAAATCCTATATTGCCTCTTGTTGTAGTAGTAAAGCTGCTTTCCGATTTAAGCTTATCTTCCATTTATGTTACTATTCTTCTATCTGATGGATTTTCAAATGAACTGGTTGGCAGTATTGGTCAGTCATCCAGTAGAGTTTCTGTGAGTATATAGCTGTTGTGCCAGTAGCAGATGAGAAGAAAGTTATGTCTGAAAAGATTCTTTTCTTGCAATGGTTAGTTGATATACAAACATTATAAACACAAAGCAAGATGTGCAATTTCAATTTAAGTACATTTATCATTTAATACAGTTCTTGTCACTAGTCAGTAGAAAAATATTTTATATCATAACTCGCTATTCATTTTCATTGATTGATTAGGTGCCTAAAAGTAATAAATAGATTTCTATCTCTCACCAAGAGATCCTATAAAATTCTACCATTTTCTACCACATATTTGCATGAGCAAGTATTTTTACCTTATTCTTATTTGAAAACAAAATGCAGAAGTAAACTTGATGAGGAGCCAGATTTAAGACTGTGTTCATCTGGTGTTGAGGCAAATTGCAAACCTTTGTTCAAATTAAAATGAATCCAACATCAAGATTGTTTATATATGATTATTATATTAAGCCTCTTTCAAGTTGTAACTTATTTCATTAAAAATGTTATTTATATTCAACAAATTTCTAAAGTAAAGAAATTTAGCATGAAGTCTTACAGAGAATAGCAAAGTCTTGTTGGATTACTTTCAATTCTTCCAGAATATCTTACATAAAGTGTTCATAATTATTTTATGTTTGGGGTTTTATAATTTTAGAGTTTTTGTAATTAAAGATTCTATACAATTTTATATTTTTGAATGTTATGATATAAATTTTAATTTGGAGATTTTGTGAGGCAAAAGTTCTTTATTTTGGGCAAAAGTATTGTAAGTATTTAATGAATAAACAAATAATATTATAAGTAGCATATTAAATTACCCAAAGAGTTCACAACACTTTGTTGTTGTTGTTGAAGGAGTTTATAGAACAAAAACTGTTGAGAACCACTGTGTTATATGAAGAGGAGTAGTGATAAGTTAACATGGGAAAGTAGGCCTAGGCCAGTCTTTGGAGAGCCTTAAATGACATGACATGGTAATTGAATTTTATTCTGTAGAGAGCTGGGAGCCATTGAATATTTAGTAGCATGCTCTAGACTGTTCTCCAGTGGTCCCTTGCAAATCTGACATGCATTTACATTATTATTTTTTATGATTTCTTAGGTCTTCTAATAATTCCAGGACATGCAATTTTGTCAATGGGGATATTTCTCCCTTTGACATGGATCTCAGTCTATGAACAACATAGCAAATGGTTCTTCAGAATTGTTCTGGTAAAAAAAAAGTAAAAAAAATTATACCCTGTGGCCACTTTAGTGATGAATGCCTTTAAACTTAGGGTGGTCCTAAGAGAATAGACATAGTTTATCAATGGCAACATTTGAATAATTTCCAATTTGGTGGGACCTACCATAACTTATGCTTTATGTCATGATGAAGTATTGGAGAAGGATATAGGTGAAGGAAAATGTAATTTGCAAATGAAGGAAATAGATATAGGAATATAATATTATATATAATATATACAAAGATGTTAATATTCAAATACCCAAATGGGCAGGTATTTATGAATATTTTACTTATAAATAATCCAAAAATAAAAATAGTCACATTCTATGACCTATCTTTTTACTTCCAGTAAAAAACCCTTGCTGGTATCACCAGAATCCTCTGTTCTTCACCAGTTCCTTCCTAACTCCTTAGGCCTTCCTATGGGGATTACTCTTAGCAAATCTAACCCTGCCACTGTAACTCTGGCCTCATCATTTTCAGGTTTACTGCTGGTCTAGGGTTGGGAGGGCTCCCACTCTACACCCAACTACTGGGTGGAGGATTGGTGGGTGGGGAAAAGGGGAAGAAGAATACCTGCTTCCTATGAGGTTCTGGAAATAGTGGTGGGTTGGGGGTAAAGGGAATTATACACTCCAAGCTTTTCACCAGCTTCAGGTCCAGAAAACAAAACTTGAAAGATTTAATCCTTTGATGTCCTAAACTTTCCCAGCTGTCCACTCTGCATTCCCTTCCCACCCCCCACTTCTTTGGTGGCTGCCTAAGCTACTTCAGTCCCCAGGCTTTTCCAACCACCATGTCACAACCCATACCTCCTTTTCTCTAGCCTCTTTAGTTCTGGAACCATAATCAAATAAACTCTGTCATTGTTTCTGGAAAGTATATGTGTCAATGTGCTACCCGATGACTCTACTCACCATTCTCATAACATTCCAAATCAAAATATCCTTCCCTGTCTACTCCATACCTATATATTATCTCAGCTTACTAAGATTGAAGCTCCTTGAGGTTATGGACTATCTTTGCTTTTTTATTTAAATCTCCAGGGCTTAGTACAGAGTTTGGCATATAAGTACTTAGCAACTTTTTTTTAGTTAATAATACTTTTTATTAATTTATTCATTATTTCTTTCATTCATTCATTCATTCACTTTTTCATTCATTCATGAAGTTGGGAAATGTATTCTATTCATCCAGGATTGTAACTTAGGATGCTTTCTCATACAAACAATGTTGGGAGGCTCAGTTCAGCTATACAGTCTAAGTAGGCTTTTTGACTCTGGTCTTGGGAACTAACTACTATTTATAACATCATTTCTATGAGAACACATACTTCACATTCCAGAGAAAAGTAACACATAAAAATTTTGGGATGGGAACACAACCTGTTCATAAGTTAGAGGCTGTCTACTTGTTAGTTCTCTAATCATAAACTAGAGAGTGTTTGAATAAGACTGGAGGACCAGGGGTAATGATTACCACCAAGGTCATTGATATAGAATGGATCAGCAAGTCTTCATAAAACTTCTAACCATACTTGATTGAAACATTTTATAGAATTAGAGTGAGCTTGTCCTTTCTTTAAGTGTTGTTTGTAACAATCTCCATTCAAAATAATAATGCAGCTTGCTGTTGTCCTCCACTGGGTACTTTCCTCCATTCCATTTTACATGACTATCTCTCAATCAGAAGAATGAGAAAGTGAGTTTGGGGCACCCTTAGCAGCAACATATGAAACCAAAAAAAGGAGGGTAGGATCAGCTTCCATAGCTCATTGTGAAGCTATAATCTACGAGTGATCAAGTTGACTGGACAAGTTACTTAACTTCTAACCTCAGATAACTCCCTGGGATTTATCTCCAAAATCGTAGAGAGGATACAGAAGAAATTATTCGAGAATTTCAAAGTGAGTTTTCAAATGAGAGAGAACTTCCTATTATGTGAGCTTTCCACAAGAATGAAATCATGGTTCCTTTATTTATCCTTTATACACATGCCCTATGTGTAGCTCTGTTGTCTTTCCATTGCAAGCTCCTCAAGGGTAAGGACTTTTTATACGGAATGTTAGGCATAAAATGAGTACTCAGTATATACGTTTTGAATGAAATTGAAATGGACCAGAGATCCAATCCAACAATAATTCTACAAGCCATTTATTAAGTGCCTACTATGTATAAGTTAATGAAGATTTTTGTTGTTATTCAGAGCTGTGATTTCATTGGCTATGGGACTTCCTGGAATGCAGAAATACAGAACAACAGCTATTTTGCAACTTGGACTTTTAGAGAACCACCTTGGGTACACTGAGAAATTAAGTGAGTTGCTTAGGATCACACAGCTGACCTATAGTAGTGCTACTGGAATACCCATTTGAAGTCTATACCGAGGTGGCTTTTTTGGATAGAAATTCCACTAAGCAGCTAACCTAATAGCTGGACTTGATGTATTGTTTTCTTTTTTCTCCCCTAGAATAAAAGCCAAACTTCTCAGATCATGAATCCTTAAGTATTTTGCATGTCGAATGTTCATGTTCCTTACTGTGCTGGTGAAATTTCCAGATTTGTTGTTGCTGTTGTTTTGGGGGGCTTATGATGAGGAGCTAAAAGGGATGGACACTATTCCTATCTATTTCAACACTGGGGAAAATGAAAACAAGTCTTTGATGCAAATCAAATCATTGCTCTTCATTTTCATCCCCCTTAACAAATGTCTGTGAGAAATGAGATGGATTGATGCCCTGGAAACGGATGAGGATGAACTATAGCACAGACCTTCTTCTCCTTGCCTTCCCTACCATATTTGCTGAGTCCATGTGCCTATACTCTGACCTGAAGGGCACCACCTTTTATGGTGATCGGGTAGCACAGGTTCCATATCCATTAACTCCTTGGCTTCTCTTTTGAGATGGCCAATGAGGTGACAGAGACAACTGTCCACTTGGAACAGGACAGAGACCATCAACTTATTCTGCTTAGGCAATAAGAAAGTCACCAAGAGGTAATAACATTCTGTCAAAAGTGACCTGGGGTGGATTCAAATCAGTGATTTGAGGGCAAAAGGCTCTGGATTCTATTATCAAATATCTTGAGCTACACAGGGCCAGGGGGAAAAAGGTTTTTTTCTGTCATTGATGAAAGGACCAATAGGGGAAAATATTCACCCCTACACTTTTTGTTTCTTTGCTTGTTTGTTGGGACAGGGAGGATTATTTGAAATTGTGAATTAGGCCAAGTGGTTTCACTGGTGCAAGTGTTCTTAATATTTTTTATAACCCAGATCCTTTTTGGCAGTCTGGTGAAACCCTATGGACCCCTTCTCAAAATAATGCTTTTAAATACAGAAAATAAAATACACAGGATTTGAAAGGAAACCAATTATGTCAAAATATAGTTATCAAAATATTTTTTAAAAAGTTCATGTCCCCCAGGTTAAGAATCTCTGCTCTAAATTACCAATATATTCTAAATTACTAGAAAACTTTTCTCAGTTCTTATGCTCCTTGACCTCTGCAGAGACTGACACTGTATAGCAGTGGTATCAAACTCAAATAGAAATAGGCCCCTAACCTACACATTAGGATGCCTGTTGCTTGCATATTGACTTAGGCTTAAAATATAATATTATCTATATTTAATTGTATTTTAATTTATTATGTTAAATATTTCCCAATTACATTTTTATCTGTTTAAGGTAACACTTGGGAGTTTTGTGGGCCACCTTTAGTCTGTGTTTGACACCTCTGCTGTAGAGCACCTAGCCCCTTCCGGAATACATTATCAAAATATTAAAAACAAAAACAACAGTTCACAGACCCTAGGTTAAGAACCTTTGTGCTAGTGGGATAATATTTCTTCCTGCAAAACAAAGAGCAGTGAAAAGTACAGTGAAAATAATATTGGATTTGAAGCCAGGGACCTGGGTTCAAATCCTAGCCCTGATACTATCTACATGACCTTGGGTAGCTCATTGAACCCTTTAAGGCCTCAGCACCTCATTTGTAAATGAGGGGATTGCACTAGAAGATCCCTTCTAGCTCCAAATCTATGATTCTATGAACTCATATGCTATCATTATTTAGGAGACAAAGGCCAGATTAGTTCAAGATACACCAGTGAGTTATCTGAGTCTTAGTTTTGGGCCATAACTCCCCCAACATTTCTTGCAGATTTTTCTAGCTGAACATTCTCTACGCCTCTCTCCCCCCCATCCCAGTCAAGGCTGATTGTTCCTTTTGACCAAATTCATGAAACCACAATGAAGCTAGCCTAATCCATTCTCGGGGGTTTGTCAGAGACTGTCCAAGAGCAAAGCGTTCTCCATGCAGAGACTAATGAGAAAGGGAGCTCTTCAGGAATGGTGCCCTGAAGGGATTCTTCATAGAATGTAGGGAATTGGCTGAACCCAATCTGATGGGATTGTGTGGCCACTAGAAAATGGAAGACCCCATTCTTAGCATGTGTTTGTTTTAACCATTAGATGAAATGAAACTCGTGCTTTGCAGACAAAATAGTTGCCAAAGGTCAAAGGACACTTTTTTTCATGTAACCTTCACATAAGGGTCCAGTTTGAATTTTAACCTTATAACTGGCAGCATGATCATGGAAATAAATAAGCAGTTAAGCTACAGCTCCTAGCAAATAGAGATAAAATAATTTTTTCTTAAAAAAAGCATATAGTTCCTTTTCTTAAAAATCAGTGCAATGGATGACAATGATTTTTAAAAAAGTGCCGAATAAGCTTTGTATCCCTTTGTCCTTAAACTGCACATGCTTTTTATTTTTATTTTATTAATATCCTTTGTTTTTATATCAACCATCTCCAAATACAACTCTCAGACAGGCATTTTTAATAATAAGTAATAAAAAAGAGAAAGGGGGAAAACAATTCAGCAAAACTAACTAACACCAATTAAGAATGACAGTATGTGAAATATTGCACACCCATAGTTCCCCACCTCTGAAAAGAAAAGAGGGATACACATTTTGTTTTTTAAACTTTATTTATTTATTTTTAGTTTTCAACATTCACTTTTATAAGCTTTTGAGTTCCAAAACTTTCCCCCTCCTTCCTGTCTCCCCTCCCCAAGACAGCATGCAATCTGATGGATACACATTTTCTTATCTCTTCTTGGAGAATAACAGGGCTTGGTCATTTTGATGATCCACTCCTTAGTCTTAGAGTACTTTTTTTTTCATTCTTTCCATTTACATTTCGGTTTGCATTTGTGAAGCTTCTTATATCTGAGGATTTCAGAGCTTTTCTTAAGTGTTTTCTTTTTCTTCGCTCCACCTTATTACATGAGGTAAATAGATAATAAATAGCATCATTCACTTTCCATATGGGTTCTGTGTCATATATTATAGTAGATACTCATATACACTCAAATAATAACTGATATTTCTATAGCACTCACATTTATCGAGTGTTTTCCTCCTCCAAACTCTGTGAGGTAAGTAGTGCAAGAATTATTATTCCCATTTTAGACATGAGGAAACTGGGTCTTAGAGAAGTGCGGCGTATAGTCCCCAGCTAGTAAATGTCAAAACTGGGATTTGAACCCAGCATTCTTAACTTCAAGCACAGTGGTCATTTCCATGCACCTTTACATGTTACCCAGTCAACATTCTTTCATTCCTTCTTTTCCTTTCATTACTGCTCTTTGGCCTTACTCAAGTGATGCATCGACCTTAAGGTAACTGAGTCAAATATTTTGCTTAGCATTCTAGGAAGCATCCTAGGCTGAATTTGAACACAAGTCTTCCTGATTCTAGACCTGGTTCTCTACCTACTCCACCACCTAGCTGCCCTGAGGAGCAACAGCATAGGCTGCTGCCCAGGGTATGGTAACTTAAGGTGAAATGCTACAGCACTCAGGTGTTTGTAGAAAAGAAGTTAGCTCTTCTTTGCAAACAATTCAATGCTCTGAAAACGGTGGGGAAGATATCACACAAACATGCATTTTGCAAACACCAATTACATGGACAAAGCACTATGGAGGAAGATTATGGAGAAAACATTTGTCCTGGGGGATTATTTGTTGCCTGGATTCACAGTTAGCAGTCAGTAGATCCAGGAGACCGGAATTATTACGGGGCCATCCACTGCTTGTGATTGTCTGACATAACCCAGTTTCCAACAAACTCCTCTGCAAGTATACCCAGCTCAACTAATTCATCTCCCACACCCTTCAGAAGGGACAAAAATGATAGAGTGGAAAGAGTGCTGAATCTGGAATCAAAAGACCTGGGTTCAAATCTTGGCTTGGCCACTTATCTGTGTGACCTGAGGCAAGTCACTTAATCTGTCTGGGACATATTAGGGTCCCTTGTAGCTCTAAATCTATGATCTCAAAAAATAACATAAAGATGGATTCACAGGATCACAGATTTAGAGATGAAATGGGCCTTAGGGACCATTGAATCTACTCACATCATTTTACCGACGAGAAAGAGAAGGCAGATAGAAATTAAGTAACTTGCCCAGAGTCACTCAGCCAGGAAGTCTCTGAGGTAGGCTTTGAACCCAGGCAGATCTTCCTGACTCCAAATACAGGACCCTATTCACTGTGTTATCTCCTTGATACTCATTTCCTTTTCTCACTTCCCCCTGCAGCTCCATTTCTACTTCTAACTCCTGGAAAACAATAGCTTGCTCTATTTTTCTTTAGCTGTTGGCCTCCGTGACAATGCTGTCTCTGACATTTTGCTTCTTGATACTATACTGAAAAAATATTTTTAGGAGGTTTGGAGGTCTCCATTAGTCTGAGCACTCCTTGAGAGCAAAGGCTGCTTTTTCCCCACCCCCTTTTTTTTTGGTATCCCCAGCACTTAGCAGTGTGCCTAGCACATAGTAGGTCCTTAATAAATGATTATTGATTGATTTATTGAGTTCTAGCTGAAGATCCTGACAGTATGCATGTGCTCACACCCCTAGAACTTGGTGGGAGAGGGCTAAGTTTTGGAGAAGAGGGGTATCCTTAATCTATCTCTTTCCCACAAGGTGAGTGGAATTTTGGTGTCAATCCCCAACCTCTCCACTCCATCCCCAAAAGGGAGCAGAATTGTGGTTGACAGCATGACAACATTATTCTATAGGAGCTTTCCTCAGGTCTCTGTAAGCTTGAGGGGTGGGTAGGAGACTTTCTCTCATTATCCTGAATAATTATAACTGATGGTAATTTGTCTTTTCAGACAATGTTACTGTAATCTAAAAGAAACATACCAAGAGAAAGCTCTTTTTCCTTTCTTTTGTTTTCATAAAAGAGATCTGCAATATCTCTTCTGAACCAAATGGATATAATTAGGTAAAAAAAAATCCCCTTCACTTCACATCAGAGCAAATATGTTTCACAGTGTACCAATTTCTCAAAGGCAGTGGGCTGGGACAGTTCGAGTGACTGCTGGGAGATGGCTGCTGACCTTCAGGCCAGGCCGACTTTAATTTGCAGAACACTGCAGGTCCCTGGAGTCTCTTCAGGCCAGGTCATACAATCAACCTGAACCAGCAGACTGCTACTGTCCAGCTGCACCCACCTCCCTGCAGGACATGAGGACATGGTTAACTAGGCATATCTGCAGCACAAGCTTTGGAATTATGAATTGGAAAACTGAGCCTTGTGAGAATTGCTCATGTGTGTAGGAGCCAAAAATCCTTGTTGTCTTGGTGGTGTTTCTTTCCAATTGCATTATTTAGAAGGAAAGACTCTGGAAATAGCATATACATTCTGAGTTTCGATTGCATATCCTGCATGCTCATTTTGAAAAGTGATGCCTTAAATGAATTTGGTAATTAGCTCCTGATATATGGGATGTGATTGCCCTGAAGAAAAAAAAAAACATTGTGGGTTAAAGCAATACAATTAGTTCTGAGTCACGAAAATGAGCATCTGACATAAAAGACTACTCTGCTGCTTATATGGCCAAAATAACTGGTCAGTGAGGTTGATCTGAGTAGCTCAGAGGTCTTAATGACCTGAGGCGATTGCCACATGATCAATCCAGTTGATTGCTACACATTCGATTGCAAAGATGGAAAACAAAACAAAACCTTGGATTGGAGGGGATGGGGCTGACTTGGTTATGTTGTAAAGACATGTTGCATGTTCAAGTGTGCACATGTACACATTATATTCTCTCTTATGATGCTACTCCTTCTTAACTGGGAGAAAACTGAAAGCAGATAGCAATTGGTGATGGTTATAATGTGTGGGCCCAGATCAAGCAACGCATAATATACCAAATACTATAATTATTGCTGTTATAGAGGGATAAGAAGATTAAACCTCAAGGAAATATTAACTAGTACATGTTATTAATGTGGGGTTGGAATGTTCCCCTATACTATGTACCAGAAAGTGATGGAATATAGCGCTGAAAACACTGTGATGACAACAATTCTATGGCTATGTTGGCTTGGTCTATGGCCCCACGCAAGAATCAGTTGTGCTGAAGAGCTGACCAATCTGATTCTCTGGGACTTGTCATAATGACCAGCTTTTCCAGTTGTTTGTCTCCTTCAGGATGGTGTTGATGGATTGTGGTGAATCTTAATGTCCGAATCTTTGAGCTATAGTTCAGTTTACGTGGTTGTTAAACAACTAGCAAAATGTTCTATACAAAGATACTCAACAGATATTTGTTGGTAATGGTCACTTGGCTCTTGGTTGCAATTTAGAACAAAACAAATAGCAAATGGGTTTTTAGACTAGGGCTACATTGAATCCCAGACTATAACTTTTGGGTCAAAATTTCCTCTTGGTAACTTTTGCATGGCAATAACAAAACTATTTTAATGGAGAACTTAAAAAATATGTCTGTGGATTAATCTATGTTCTGAAAACATTCAGTTAAGTCCCTCCTCGCATCCTCACTTCCACCTCTTGGAATTCCTAGCGTCCTTCAAGACTTAGCCCAGGTGTCATCTATTATATAGGACTTTTCTAGTTTCACCTGCCTTAAATTGTAGCTGCTCCTTCTCTACTGAAATTATTTTTCATTTACTTATTTGTATACAGGATTCTATTCCAGGAGAATATAAACTCCTTGAGATCAGGAACTCTTTCATTTTTGTATTTGTAACTACAGCATCTAGCAAAGTGTTGGCATGTAGTAACCACTTAATGGTTGTTGAATTATCCTATGCAAGGCAGCTAGGTGGCACAAGGGATAGAGTTCTGGGCCAGGAGTTAGGAAGACTCCTTTTCTTGAGTTCAAGTCCAGCCTCAGATAATTACTTGCTGTGTGACCCTGGGCAAGTCACTTAACCCTGTTTGCCCCAGCTTCCTCATCTGTAAAATGAGCCAGAGAAGGAAATGGCAAACCACTCAGTATCTTTACCAAGAAAACCCTGAGAGGGGTCACAAAGAGTCAGACATGACTGAAAAATAACTAAACAACCATAACAACAATCATCCTAGACTCAGAAGAACAGTCTGGTTACTCTTAAAATTAAGCACTTAGAACCAACTATGAATGCTATAGGAAAAAATTATTTTTGGTCAGCAAGTATTTATTTTTTCTCACTTCTGCCCCTCCAATTTAAAAGAAAATTACTTCTGTAGCAAATGTGCCTAGTCAAGCATAACAAATTCCCACATTATCCATGCCCAAAGTTGCATGTCTCATTCTGAAATGCTATATTTCCAGGGTTCTTAATTCTCTTTATTAAAAGATGTTGGGGATGGAGTTGGTGGTTACCATCCTCACCAATCATCTGCAGCTACCATTCAATCAAGTGTCAAACATGAGAACCTAGATATCAGGAAAAATAAAGTCATAGGATAACAGACATAATACGGAAAAGTACCCAAGATGCCATATAATTCTATCACCTTATTTTATAAGTGAGGAGACTGAGGCTCAAGGTTTTAAGGAATTAGATGGCACAGTGGAAAGAATTCTCAACCTGGTGTCAGCAAGACCTGAGTTCAAACCCAACTTTGGATAACTTCTGGCTGTATAACCCTGGGCAAGTCATTTAACCTGTTTCAATTTCTTTATCTGTAAAATGGAGATAATAATAGCATCTACCTCCCAGGGTTGCTGTGAGGATAAAATGAGATAATATTTGTGAAGTGTTTTGCAAACCTTAAAATGCTATATAAATGATAGTTCTCATCATTTCTTTTTTTGTTGCTGTGAACTTGACAAACATCAACAAACAGGAACTTTCCTTTACACCAAGAAGGTTGCATATGACATAATGAATCTCCATTGTATACACCTTAAGAAGGTGGTCCCAACATTGTCCTACTTATTTCCTTCTGAATTTCCTTCTTTTCTCTTCTGTGTATTTTAAAAATGTTTCATTGATAGTTTTCTTTCTTTTCTGCCTTTATTTTCAGCACTATTGCTATCCGTGTTCCCTAGGAAGCACCCCACCCTCGGTAAAAGCCTTTCTTTGTAATAGATAAATGATCAAGCAAAACAAATTTACCCATTGACTGTATCGATAAGTATATGTCTTATCCTGCACCTCCAGGGATCACCTGTCTGCCAAGAGGTGAGAAGCACGCTTCATCATCAGTCTGCTAAGAGGTTGGGGGACATGCTCAATATCCCATGGGTAATAAGTGACAGTAGGGGAATCTGAATCAACATCCTCAGACTCCATGTCCAGAACTCTATCCACTGTACTACTCTGCAAATGTAAAATATTTTGGGGTTGCTCTGCAGCCTTTAAGAAGAGGGAACTCAGTATTCTACTGCATGTCAGAGATGAATATTCCTCAGCATTCAGGACAGAATGCTTATGTCCAATTGCACCCACCGTCCCACTGTCCCAACATGAGATTTTTCTCCTCTCTCGTTCCCATTCCAGTTTCCTTACCCCTTATCCCTCCCCCTTCTCCTATTCTCTTTAATTCAGAGATAGTGGTCTCCTGGTTGTCCCTCAAACGTGATGCTCCATCTCCCAACTCATACATTTCTGTCCCCCATTTCTGGAATGTTCTCGCTTCTCATTGCCACCTTCTGACTACCTTGGTTTTGTTCAAGTCCCATTTAAAATCAATCTCATTTTCTACAGGAAGCTTTTCTCATCCTCTTATCTCTCGGTTATAATGAAAACAACTGACATTTATATAACACTTTTAAAGTGTGCTCAGTATATATGTTATATCATTTAAGCCTCATCACAACTCTTTTACATACTACAAATACATTCTCATTCTAGCTGATTTATATATTACATATGTAGTTGTACATATGATGATATATAGTGTATTATATGTACATATTTACATATACAAATTATGCATTGTATTTATATATTAAGTATATTTATATTGAAGTATAATACATTAAATATATTTATATACATATATTTATACATATATACACACAATTTATATATAAACTATATATGTATATATTATACACAATATACACATCAACATGCCCATATATGTCTACATAAAATATGTAACATAGAACTTGTATAAATATAAATATAGATGCACATATAATATATGTTTCATATATACACATAATAGAGGTGTATACATACATAAATAGAATTTATGTAAGATAATATACATGCATTATATGTATATAGAACATATATACAGCTACATAATTTGTGTGTATAAGTACACAAATATATAATATACATACATATATACAACTTGCACATGTACATCTACATGTATACATGTGTATAAATACATATATATAAATATAAGCTAAAATGAGAATATATTTGTAGTTTGTATCTCAAAGAGTTATCATGAGTATTAAATGATATAATGCATATAATGGACTGAACACACTTT
Source organism: Vombatus ursinus (assembly GCF_900497805.2). Lineage (NCBI taxonomy): Eukaryota > Metazoa > Chordata > Mammalia > Diprotodontia > Vombatidae > Vombatus > Vombatus ursinus. The sequence goes on from NW_020954626.1 coordinate 4,280,684, forward strand.
AAAGTATTATATAAATGTCAGTTATTATTATTATTGATTGACTGAGCCTTCAATTTCAGTGATACAGGGACCTTCAATTGAGGAACTTCTTCCATAAGTGCAAATTGACAACCTGTCTCTATTTGCAGTCTAAGAGATTATGTTCCCAGGGTCACAGGTCTAGTGTGTAGCAGGAGTGGGATTGGAATCCAGGTCTTTCTGACTCTGAGGCAGGTGCCTCTTAGTATACAATCTTTGGCGATTTTTTTTGAGGGGGGAGTTAATTTTCCTACAAACAGTATAAGAAGGCAGTCAGATGAAAGAAATCTGTGTCTGAATATACAAGTACTAAAAATAGCAATCACCTAGGAATCAAGAGACTCTCATTCTAGACCTTTCCTTGCTCTGTGACCTTGAGCAAGCCAATGATTTCCCTGGGCCTCAGTTTGCTAATTTATAAAATGAGGGAACTGATTACACTACATGATCTAAGGTTTTTCTTAACTCAAACATTCTATGATCTCTAAATACTACAAAAATCTTTCAAATCATAGTATATCAGGCTTCCCCTACAGCATATTTTAAAGACTGGATATCTATTATTTGATCTGTGATGTAAAAAAAATTGGTTAACTTTATCAAAGGATTTTTAAAGATAAAATTTGCCAAATTAGTTCATTAGTGCTCATTAAGTCAGTCAATCCCTTTTGCACATTTGTGCTGATGGTTCTCATTGCTCAAACTACTTTATTGACCTAGTCTCAATTTTGAGATGTTCACAACTGTGAACTTCATCTTTCTTTTCTCCTCTGCCACCTACCTGACTCCATATCTTTCCCTTCCACTTTCTGCCCACTACCCAATATCACTTTATCTCCCCTACCCTGTCTTTTCCCTTAAGTTTCCTCTTACACAAGTCTCTAGCCTCCTTCCTTTCATGCTTTACCCTTCAATATGTTTAAGTTACCTGTAGGAAGGGCAGCCGAGTGGGGTTAGATATAAAGGGACAGTATTGTACATGGCTACATGAACTGTTTGGGACATCGTGATAATTAACATCATTCCCCTGTAGCCCTTCCCTGACAAATGTGGGGTCATTGAATTCTATTCTTTGGACCTTGTGGATACCTGCAGATAATTAGTTTTTACTCCGAAAAATGTGGTTTATTTGTAAATGCTGCTCAGCAGGGAATAGAGTATCCTGGCACTCAAGAGAAGGGGGAGTGAATAGGGGAGCTTCTATGTTCCATCACCCAAGATACGCCCGTCAGTGAAGGCAGTTATTCGGGCTTGAATGAAAGTTCTGGTAGTCAAAGTTATTCAAATGAAGCCAGAATCACATGGCTGGAGTCAACAACAGCAACAACACAGTTTGATTTAGCATTGTTTCAGAGATTTAAATTGAAAGATGAGTTTGGTTTGATTATTAAGCTACTTTATAGTCACTGGTAGAAACACGTTTCTAGGCCTGGAAGAATTAGATTAGTCACATGGTGTATGACCTGAAAAAAGGACTAAAAATGAAAATTAAAAGAATAAAATGGACAAATAAATGTTTCATTATGGTTTCAGCATGGGAGATCAAATTATGCTCTTTTTATGATTTATCAAAAAACAATAAAAATCAGTCAACAAATGCTATATGCCCAGTACTATTTGCCAAAAAGATAGATTAGCACAAGTCTTGAATGACTCTTCAGTACCCCAGGTTCGGTGTGGGGTGATTTGGGTCATCCTTCTTATATAAGGGTGACTCCAGTCTTTATCCAGTGCATTTTCTATCAAAATACCCAGAGTTGTAAGTCAAATAGCAAAGCTCTTAATTGGGTTAGAATAGAAAAGTAATTAAGGAGGGAAAATTCTTATTTTCCCCTTCCCTTTGCCCCTTCTCTATCTCCTCCCAATACAAAAAGGCTATGATCTCTCACAGATTCATGGGAGAAGCTACTGATGGGAGAAGACCCTCTCCCCAGATAACTCAAGCTCCCTAGGGTTACATCCCAGTTGGAGAGCCTCTTGAGATGCTGTCTTCTCCCATAAGTAGCTGTGACTCACTGTTATTTCACTGGACCTCCACAACTGTTTGCTTCTGTAGATCCCACTTGCTTTTCATCAGAGCTGCTGCTATCACCGGCTTTTGCAAAGTCCTACTGCCATCTCTTGCTGGGCTCCTTTATTCAGCTGCTTCTATGTGTAGGGATATCTGGCTTCCCACTTACTGTAAGTAAATCACTTATTGACTTACTGAAGGTAGCTGGAGTGGAAGCCATAACAGCCCAGCTCTGTGGATATGGAGAATTTTTCCATGCCAATTTAGGCTTGTCGAATTAGCATATCAAGGCCCTGTCTCTTCCAGCCTTATTAACCATACCTCACAGGACCTTTGCTGCCACCCCAGCAATTTTTATGGGAATAGCTAATTAACATATGAAAGGGAAAGCCTTCTCTTTAAGCTTCCCTTATCCTAAGCCCAGATGGAACCACTTTTAGCCAGAGGAAGGCTGCTCTGGTTATTCAATGATCTCTTCCCTTGCCAAGCTCCTCTTGGCTTTGAGGATGTGCTGAGTAAACCGAGTTGCTTGCTGGAACTATATCTTGCATCTGTGGTCCTCCTGCCAGAGGCCCCTGCTACAGCCACTTCTCTAGCCCTACTCAGGGATTCCCCTAACTCCTTCCTTCCTTCCTTCCTTCCTTCCTTCCTTCCTTCCTTCCTTCCTTCCTTCCTCCCTCCCTCTCTTCTTTCTTTCTTTCTTTCTTTCTTTCTTTCTCTCTCTCTTTCTTTTTCTTTCTTTTTTCTTTCTCCTTCCTTCCTTCTTTCATTTTCTTTCTTTCTTTCTTTCATTTTCTTTCTTTCTTTCTTTCTTTCCTTTCTTTCTTTCTTCCTTCCTTCCTTCCTTCCTTCCTTCCTTTCTTTTTTTCTTTCTTTTTTTCTTTCTTTCTTCCTTCCTTCCTTTCTTTCTTTCTTTCTTCCTTCCTTCCTTCCTTTCTTTTTTTCTTTCTTTCTTCCTTCCTTTCTTTCTTTCTTCCTTCCTTCCTTCCTTCCTTCCTTCCTTCCTTCCTTCCTTTCTTTCTTTCTTTCTTTCTTTCTTTCTTTCTTTCTTTCTTTCTTTCTTTCTTTCTTTCTTTCTTTCTTTCTTTCTTTCTTTCCCTTCCCTCTGTCCACATAGGGTATCATACCCTTACCTGTGACTCCTCTGGGCCCTAATTGGCTTAGAGTGAATGTAAATAGTAATTGTTTCTGTTTTGGCCAGAAATCCTGAAGGTTTTCCCCTCTCAGATTGATTTTTTTTCCTGACTACCTTAAAGAGGCCATTCTCTGCCCCATTTTTTACTTAGCCTTAATCACTGAATGGGCATTGCCTCAGTCAAACTGAGACCTGGGAAAGACCTCAGCTTAAAAAGGCCAAGGTCTCCCACTGAATCCAGGGCCATCTCCAGTTGTCCTGATCTATATCTTGCCATGGGACCCAAATGGCTCTTGAGGAGAAAGTGAGGTTGGTGACTTTGCACAGCCCTGCCTCACTTAAATCCAATTCACTTACGTGTCATGGCATCACCTCCTTTGATGTCATGGTTCTCTTAGAGAAGGAAGGACAAACAACAATAAACAATGGAGCCTCTTCTGGGTCAGGAAATGCCTTAAGCCATGATTTGTAGATCAGGGATAAACCTAGGATCATTCCCTCTTATTCCCAAGGTCTGGGGATGCAAATCTTGGGCTCCAATCACAAGGAGCTCCTTATACTGTGACTCCTAAGCTCTTGTGGCCTTTCAGTTCCGCTCCCACTCACCTGACCTCATAAGTAGAGCTAGTAGGTGTAGGATATTATGTATTTGCTGTGTTCAGATGTCTGAAATTTCCTCAAGGGAAATGTTCTCTCTCTTTTTGAGACTATTAGGACAAAAAGTTAGGACTAATCAACACATTTTTAGTTCAATTTTTAATTGGCCCCACAATTCTCTCTACTTGCAAAGAAAAGAGCCCCGCAGCAGCAGCTAGGTGACACAGTGGATAGGGCACTGGCCCTGGAGTCAGGAGGACCTGAGTTCAAATCTTGCCTTAGACACTTGATACTAGCTGTGTGAGCCTTCACAAGACATTTAACCCCATTTCCTAGTACCTCTAATCAAGATTTTTTTGTCTTTCAATTTCATTTATACCCCTTCCCTTTAGGCATTGCAGTAGGTAGGTACTGGGGCTAAAAGACATATATGAAATATTCTTTGCCTTCAAGAAGCTCACATTCATTAGAGGGAAGGCATTATGCACATAAATACCATATATAAATATATAGATACTTAGTATTTATATATAGTATATGTTTATGCTATATATATATCTATAGTATTATAGTGTATAATATATAGTATACATACGCAGGGTGTATGCATGTACACGCATGTATGTATGTGTATATGTACATATGTGCACTATATATAGTGTGTATATTTGTATATATACATACACATACACATGTATTATGTATGTACTACACTGTTTCTCCAAGCTCACTTATTTGATAACCAGGTTGTGATAAGTAAATTCCTTTACATTCCCATCATGCCCCTCACCTATAATTCCAGATCCATGTAAATTACCCTGATTCTTCCAAACCACAAGGGGCTGGGTGGAACTGGTAATCTTTGTTCTGCTTTCCTGAATCCACAGTCAGTCGCTGTCTTCCTTCCAGATATAAACACTCTTGGTTAAAAAGTATGAGAGTCATGGGTTAATTGAGAAGTCATTTATGTCATTTATGTGCTGTAAGGATCCTGTGAAATGTTATACAAAGGCTGGGTTGATGTATTCAGAACTTTAGTGTTGACCTTAGCTAAGGAGGGTATGCCATAGTTAAATGTTATTTGATTTATTATTTAGTATTAGTTCAGTTGTAACTTCTCCATGTGGTAAGTGTTACTTTTATTTGACTGTGTGTGGGGGAGTGTGCAGACTTAATGAGGGTCAGTCAGATTTAGTTGTAGTACCACGTTTATATTATATAGAGGAATGGGTGGAAGGTCCAGAACATAACTAAAGAACTTTTCAGGTATGAACAAACACATTCACAAAAAAGCAGATAGGTAATTCAGAGACTAGAAAATTTAAAAAAATTGCCAAGGATCATTAGAAATTTAGGCACAGCTCTACTGTCAACCAAATAAGCCTATTTCAAAGTATATGTATGTGGTTGTGCATGTATGTGGTATATGTGTATATCCATCCATCCATCCATCCATCCATATATAGTGTATATTTAACATTTACTTGGTGTACTGTTTACATAGTTGTGGCTGCAGTGGAAAGTAGAGAATTGATAATTATGTGTATAAGGGTAGATACAATTCCCTGCTCCCCCTCCCCAACTAATATAGTCACAGAAGTCTCAGATTGTAATTGCAAAGTGTTAATGAGGTTTTAAGCTACCTGTAAAAAGTGAGGTCTAGACCTAATCCTTTTGTATGGTTCAAATTCCTTTCATATTGATTCATGAAGGAAACAAGGCAATTGACTGAGCAAACAGATTAGCCACACCTTTGGGAACTTGGAAGAAGAATCTCTGTCCCTAGGACAGGGAGAAAGAAGGAAATTTCTTTTCTCTCTCCACTCTCCTACTCCATCCCTTACCCTCTTTTCCATCCACCATGTAGCCAGTCGTGTAGTTTGAAGGGAAACTACTTCACCAGTGACAGAGCCACACTCTAGGCTGATACAAAAACAGGGGGACAGTCACTCAAAGGAGGAAGCAGCTTTTAGGAATAGGACTCCTGGCAACAGAGAAGAGAGCCAGATATGGGGAGAATCAGACCCTGGCCACTGAGTTGGGCAATCTGCTCAGTGGAGACACAGTATCCAAGAGGAGCAATATGAAGGGAGTGTAAGAAGGCTATAAGAAGAGAGAACTTTCCAAACTCTGAAGTACTAGCATCTGTCAGTTGTCTTTGCCATCCTATAGGTGTGTTTCACTTTTATCATATTCTAAATTTGAGCCTCTTCCTATGTAAAAGAAATGTTTTATAATGACTGTCTTTAATACCTTAGATCTAATTGTGTCTACTGGTTAATTGTTAAGGGAAAGTATACAATTGGAGCTTGTATTAGGAGTGCAGACACATAGGGCTATCCTTAGTGGTAGCAGCCATCCTGTGGGGATTCAACTTATGAATAGGAGTGCAAGTTGGGAAAATAGCCCAGAGGGAAAATGTTACCTGTGTTTAACTGAGGACTGACTGTTTTTGACATCGATATCTAAGCGGCTGAAGAAAAGTCTTCTTTTGGCTTGAACTTTCTGGATAATTTACTTAATTAGTTTTCTTTTACACACTGTCACATACAACCAATTGTGCGCTTCCTCTTAACCATCATTTTTATGATGGTTATGACTATAGCTTTCGTTCCTAGGTTCATAGACTTTGGATTTGGAAGTAGTTTTAGAGGCCTTAGAGTTTTAGAATCTCATAGGTTTAGAACTGAAGGGGACTTTAGAGACCATTTAATCCCTCCCCCCTATTTTGCAGATGAACTCAGGACTAGATAGGCTGAGTGACTCTCACTATATCACAAGGCTAACAAGAAAAACTGGGAATTAAATTCTGGTCCTTTGGTTCCAAATCCACTCTGCTTCTAGTTCAGCCTTCTTATTTTACTTTTGAAGAAGCTGCAGATCAGAGACGCACTGACTTGACCCTGGTCACAGAGCTGCTCATCTTCTAGTCACACAGCTAGCATGTATCAAAGAAAGGATTTGAAACCATTTCTTCCTGATGTTAAGCCCAGCTCTCTTATCTACAATACCATGCTTACGTAGGGCTAGCTTAAAATAACCCTAATATAAACCCATATCTTCTCAATACCCATTTTTATATATGAGCATTAAAAGAAAAAGTCACGTGAGAAATTGTTTCTGGAACTAGTTTTATGTTGAACACAGGAAATTCCATCTATAATCCACAGAGAAAATATTTCAATTAAGTTGTCTGCAAAGATATTCTTGGAAATTCTGTGCTGTCAAAATGCATCTTGAATACATTGACACTTCCCCCCCCCCCAACTGACTATTAAACTCATGCTGGAAAATGAATTTTTTACACTTATTTATTTATTTAGCCTCATTTTCAAAACTGAACTTTTGATCAAAAATATTTCTTGTGAAAAGAGCAAAATAACATTACTGGAAAAGTACAAATGCCTCATTTATCTAGGATCCAAGCAGTGGGACATGATGAAAAATGTATTCTGTTGTAAGACACATATTCAGCCATGCTCAAGGCCCAACAGCCAAGGTTATGGAATATTTATCAATTTTAAATGCCCAGCTTCCTTGACCACAGCAAGATCATAACTATTTCTATTGAAGGTTACATAAGTTCTTCATCTCTCACTGTTCAGTGCAGCTGTGGTCTTTTTTCCACTCTCAGTGCCGTAGTGAGTACATAGCTGATGTGATGCCACCTGGCCTTGCCCTATATGTTGTGTCACCAAGATGCAGGAAAAGAAAAAGGGGATGGTATACACGAGGTTACTATGGGAACTAGCAGTTTTCACTGGTCAATACAAGAACAAACTTTTGTTTAATTATATGTGATTCTATAGGTAAAGGATGATGAAGTACTGGTTTCTTGCTGGCTACCGCCGCTGCTGCCTGCCTGGCCCGTCTCCCCTTCCTCCCAAGGCCATAAAGCAGTTTCTTATCCAAATCTTCCTACATGCTGATCAGTGATATCTTTAGGACTTATTTGGGTTTGATAAAGGAACATTAGACCTAAAAGATAGAATACTATACAATGATATCACTTCTTCCAGTGAATTTTGATCCAATTGTTGTATCAGAGAGGCTATCAAATGAACTTTGCAATTGACATAATCAGATGGTACCAGGCAGCCTGATGACTTATGGACAAAGGTATTCTTTGGGAAATGTTCTGGAAGGAACAGTAGGAAAGGTAACATTAATCTTTGTGTCATTTCTGGACATAGCCTTGCCCTCAAAAAGTCATTCTTGAATGGAAAAGATGAAAATATTTGATGCCCAGGACCCAATAAGAGGCTCTTAAGTGAGCTGGTTAGGAGAAAATGCATCCTTTTCCTTTCATCTATTTTGACTTCCTTTCTGCCCTTATAAATGTAAGGGGCTGGGGAATGTACTAATAGCAAAAGGGCAAGGTTCTAGGAGAGGAAAGGAACAGACTGCTTCTTAATGCAGATACACTTAGGGTTGGAACGATGGCTAAAAAACTATCTTAAACAATAAAACGCTTTCATAGAAGGTTTCCACAGGGAGCACACAATAGAGGACAGAACATATAGCTTTTTTCTTTCAAAAATCCTCTTAAGAATCCAGGATAAATGTCCCATTTTAGCTCTGAAGTGGTCAGAACTCTTTAAAAATGTTTTGATGGAAGCAATGGGAAAAGAAACAGTCTCTTTCAGATCTGTCATTCAGAGAGTGACCACTGTGTTTCTTTACATGGTCACACATATAGAGCATTGGATTACGAGGAGATAGTAACTCTGTTCATAGTGTCACCACTAATTCCCAGGGACATAAATTACTCTTGTGAATTACTTGTGTTCTCCAGGGCTCTGGTTTTCCTTTGGTAAAGTGGGCATGTTGACCTAGACAAGAAAATAGGCTTAAAATACCACATTTTCTGCCCTATTCCATACTTGGAGTAGAATGATATTGGTTGATATATGGTAGATGAATTTTTATGTATGTTTCATGTAGAAGGAAGGGAAACCTTCCCAAAACATCCTTTTTTCTTTTTTTTTGTCTATAGGATCTTTTGCTCTTCTAGGGAAGTAGGGAGTAGAGGAACATATTTCATTTCAGGGGGAGGGTTATCTCTTCAGTCAGAAAAAAGAGGCATGTATGATCAGGTAGAATGGATGGTCATGTTCCGGTGTCTATTTCTGCTATCTTTTATCACTCCTTTGCCGTCTAACTGGGTCTCCTGTCCCTTGAAGCTCACCCAAGCATCAACCCCTGCCCTGATTTCCAAAATGCAGCATTTTCAGAAGGCAAGAACTGTAACTGTTGCGGAGAGTTGATTTGTTGGCCAATCTGATAGTGTTTAATTGGACTAAAATCTACTGGAAGAGAATTCTATATCAGGACGTCTTAAACTATTTGTGTCACAGCCATCTTTGGCAGTTTGATATAATCCTGGGGTGGAGAACCTGTGGCCTCAAGGCCACAGGTGGCCCTCTAGGTCCTCAAATGCAGCCCCTTGACTGAATCCAAACTTCACAGAATAAATTGGATTTTGTTCTTCTAGTTCTAAAGGATTCAGTCAAAAAGCTGCACTTGATGACCTAGAGGGCCACCTGTGGCCTTGAGGCCACAGGTTCTCCACCCCTGGTAATACCACTGTGATTTATTGCCTATGTCCATAATAGAAGGAAATGCTATATTTTAGTTAGAGGTTGACAAAAAAAAGTTGTAACTGTTTTCACCTTCAAGATTACAGACCCCCATGAAATCTACCCACAGACTCTTTGGAGCTTAAGACTTCATCTGAAGAGTCACTTGAGAGTAGTAGAAGAGGTTAAGTGATCGGCCCACAGTCACATTGCTGATAACTTTCAGAGGCCAAATTTGAATCTGGAACACTGATTCCAACTCCAGTACTATTCAGTGTACCAAGATTTCTCATGCTGCTAGGTTCCAAACAGAAGAATTTGTGTACTGTTTGCTAAAAGTTAAAGCAACTATGATAGGGTCGTAAGTCATAAGAAAAGAGAAATGTTGATTTCTATCCTGTGGACAATAGGGTACCTCACCAGAGGCTTTTGAGTAGCCCAATGATGTGATCAAACTGGTGTATGGGAAAATTAATCTTGTGGACATATGTAACTGACTGGTAGTGGTGGATAGACTGAAGGTGGGGAGACCAATTATCATGCTTTTATATGAATCTGAGTGTGAGGTGATGACCTGGGCTAGGATAATGACTGTGGGAATAAAGAGGAAGGGATAGGTGCAACAGACATCATGAAGAAACAGTTGACAGGCCTTGGTGCCTGACTTGATATAAGCGATAAGTGAGAAGAAGGAGTCAAAAATTGATCAAGCTTGTTGATTTTGATAGTGAGAGTGCCATTGACAAGAACAGAGAAGTTGGGAGTAGGACTGAGAGGGAAGGTAATTAAATTTTTTACATGACAACTTTGAATTGATGGTGGGATGTTTGGTGATTATGTATATGAGATTATACTTTCTAAGTTTTATGCTTGTATCTTCCAACAAAATTGTTAGTCAGACCCCATTCATTGACATTTGCTTCTTTCATGGACAGGAAGAACTCACATCTAAACTCACAGAGAGACAACAAACTCCTCATCCCACAGTAAACCCTTAGGGTTCTATGAATTCTCATGACTTACAATACTATACTGTGTGAGTCTCTAGCAATGAGAAAAGCTGTATTTCTCTAACAACTATCAGTGCCATACTCCTCATTGCTCTTTTTCTAGTAACTCTCCTCCCATTGGTGCTCCAACACCATTGGTACTTCATTGCCATTTCTCTCCAGTCTTACTTAGTGACAGTCCTTCTTCATGCTTTCACTATCTACACTTTTTTCCCTCATATATAAAAAGAGGGTTTTGGGTTAGATAACTTTTGAGCCACCTTCCAGTTTTATATCTATGATGTGGGGGAAAAAATCAGACAATTAACTATTTTCAAATAGCCAGATATTTGATATAGTGCATTAGAAAAAGTCTTGTTCTGGCTAATGTGAAAAAAGATGCTCCTTTAATTTATGCCCTTTCATCTTTCTTTTTGCATTTAATGAAAGCAGTTATCTGTTTTATTCTTCACTTTTAATAAGGAAGTAGCTGATCTGCGTGAAGCACTCACTCTTACTTGTGGGGAATGTTAACATTCAGTGCCTCAATATTGAATCTGCACAATTCCTGTTCGTTTTTTATTAATATTCCTCAGAGATACTAAAGGCATTGTTAATTGCATAGTTTCTTCTTTCAAGTATGTTTATTCCAAAGTGAAACTTGTTTAAAATTTTTTTTTTAGCTTTTCAGTTTAGATTCCTGTCTTTGTATTAGAATCTAGGTTCATTAGGTACCATTAATCTGTGAGATGAATTCCATATTCTAGCTGTTGATTTTAGCATGAGTGAACATCTATAGAATTTAGGCAAGCGCAGCTAGCATTTTGCAGTGTCCTAAATAGGACTTATATTATTCTTTCAATATGGGAAGAAAATGGAGGGAAATATCTTCATTTGAACAGGTTGGGTGAATGTTTCACACATTAAGGACTACTGTATATAATACATCTTTTCCCCTGATAAGTGAAATGAAAACAGTATTCTCAGTTCTAGTGATTCAGTAGCATATGTTTCACAATTCCTGTCCATTTTTCTTTGAATGTTACCTTCTTTCTAAGTTATCAAATATATTTTCAGATTGGTGATTTTTACATGATGATAAATGTTAGGGATTTATTTATTTCATTTTAATTTTGCAGTAGGTTAAACAAAGATGTCAAAAATGGTGCTAAGAATAGATTGTTGTTTTAATTTTGATTCTGGGGTTTTTAATATTGGCTCTACTTCTTGCTAGCAAATAATTACAATCTATGAGACCTCAGTTTCCTCATCTGACAAATGGTAGAATTAGATTGGATAACCCCTAAAGTCCCTTCCAGCTATATGATCTTATTATACTATACTTTTAAAAGGAGTGGGTTGTATGGGGTGTTAAGGGAGGACTAGCCCCTCTGATATGTGGGCTTGTTAAGCCCTTTTCAGGGCTGCTCATCCAATAAAACAGTATCAGAGAGGCGTTCAACTGGTCACCCAACTTGTGACTCCAAGAAGCTGTAGCATACGCAGTGACCACACCCTGGTAAAGCCATTTTGATAGATGTGTTAAACCAGGGTGAGGGTAACTGACAGGCCTTAAACCCATTGGTGAGTTAGGGGGATGTCTACCCCAAGCATATCAAGACTTCTCCTGGCAGAATGGGTAGATGAGAACAATTTGTTCCAATGGCCACGAAGGTGGCTGAAGTAGGCATTGTGAAGTGCTTAGAGCTTGGTCAGACATCAAAGATGCCAAGGTCATCTACTGCATCCTGGGCCATCACCAGTCATCTTTACTGTTATCCTTCCACTGGACTTGGATGACTCTGGAAGAGACAATGAGGCTTCCAACTTTGTGCAGCTCTGCTTCACTTAAATCCAATTCATGAGCAAGTTAAGACATCACCCCATGATGTCACTGGTCCTCCTCAAAAACAAAGGACAAAACAACAAATGAGGTACCTTTTTTCTATTATCTATTTTCTATTAGTAGTATTCTATTACTATTATTTCTATTTCTAAATGTATTATATTACACTTACAATAAGAATTATTATGTATTATAGTACACATCATGAAGCTGTGTTGTACTTGTATCATATTTTTATAGTTTTAAAAGCAATCTTATGAGATATTTCATTTATTCTTCATGACAGATGAAATGATGTTTCTCAAAGTAATTTCGTATGATATTTCATTTATTCAGTCCTTTGGGGATTAGTATTATCATTTCCATTCTACATATGAGGCTCATTAAAAAAAGAATAGATTGATACCCTCTTTTCTCTTTTGCTCTGAAAAGAACCTTGCACAGCTATTTCAAACTCCTGTTGCTAGCCATAACTTTGTTTACTCACTTCAACATACCTTAATTCAATGATCTGAGTCTTTTTCACATACAGATTACAACTCTTTTCTGGTTTAATAAAGGGCTTTTGAGAACTGTTAGCTGTAGGACCCTACAGTCAATTTGCTGAGTAGCCTCTGAGTCCATCTGGGATAATTCTCGGTTAATTGCTATGTTTTCTGTTGTCAGGTCCATATTTGAAGCCTTTTTTAGTAGGACTGGCCAGGGTTGTGGTCCCCTGGCTAAGCCTTTTAGAACTGAGGCTCACTTATATGTTAAGAGGAGACCTCAGAGTAGGGCTTTAGCGGGAGGGTATCTATCTTATTTTAAATTAAATACTCAGAGATCAATAACCTCCCTATTGCCAAATCCAGTGGTTTTTGATCAGGTCTCATTCTCTCTAAAGCATTTGGCACGATGGACTGCTCTTGCTTTGTGAAACTCATCTTGGCTTCTGTTGCATAAGCCTTACTACTTTCTATTGCTCAGTGATCCTTCTGCTCTTTCTTATTGACTTTATATCTTATTTTCCCACAGTAACTCTTATAAACCTTTTTCTTTGTCCAGAAACCTTCAGCTATACTCTTACCCTAACATAGACAATATAGGACTTAAAGTCCTATTTCATTGAGATTGAAGTTATGTAATGGGAGATGCCTTTTTTTATCCATCAAAACTGCATCCTTACTCATTCTTTCCAACCTTTCAGCCTCAAAGAGAGATAGGATATGGCAAAACTTTATTAGGAAAGGCTTTATTCCTAGAAAGAACTCTAACTCTCCTAGGGAAAGACTAAAGCCTTGAAATACCTTAGGAGCCCTAACATAGGCTAGAGAACAATTTGTCTGAAAAAGATCTGGGTGAGGGGGTCTTAATGGACTGAAAACTAGAAATGAATCAACAGTTACTACATGAATATGAAAACGACAGCTGATTTTATTAGCACAGGGGGACTCCCAGTTTAAGATCTCTATCCACCAATACAAATCACAACCCTTATAACTTTTCTTTGATAGTAGGTAAGTTCCCGGGAGTTGCCTGAGACATACAGAAATTGAATTACTTGCCTAAGGTCATATAAACTAATATTATCAGAGACTGAAGCCCTGAGTAATCAGGGCTTCCTGACATCATACCTAATACTTTATCTTCTACATATGCGTCCTTCAACAATGTCATATGATAACCAAAAAAGTTTGAGTGATATTAGGTTATGTTTTTGAGAGGCATAGGATCCAGGATTAGGAAGATCTCAGTTTTGCTCCAGATCAACCACATTTAGAATATTGTGTTCTGGGTACCACATTTTAGAAATGACATTTCTACACTGGAGACTATTCAGAGGATAGTGATTAGGATGGTGAAGAGCCTTGGAATTGTGCTATATGAGACTCATTTGAAGGACATGGGAATTTTCAGAAGGGAATAGTTGGTATAGAGGAACATGCTTGCTCTTTTGAAACATTTAGAGGGCTTATATATTGAAGATGAATCGTATTGCTAGGCCCCAGTGGCCACAATGTGTGGAAGTTGCAAAGAAACAAATTTGGGATTGATTCAAGGAAAACTCTAACAGCTAGAGCAATTCAAATGCTAATTGAACTCCTTGTTCCAGTAAATATTTATGCAAAGGTTGAATGATCACTCCTTAGGCAAGTTGTCTAGGGGATTCTTGTGCAGGGATGGGTTAAACTAGATGGTCTCAGAGAGCCCTTCCAACTCTGTGATACTATGCCTTTGGAATAGAAAAGCTTCCATGCCAGTGGCCACAGACACCATCCTGGGAAGTAACCCTATGGAGATGAAGTCTGACAACTGCTCCTGCAGGTCATATCACCACATCTATTGAAGACTTCAAAAGAAGGCTCTTGTCACCAAAATCCTTAGCACTGATAAATGGTTTAACATCAAAAACGGATATGAATTGGTCAGTAGAAATGAGATGAAAAAAGAACCATTACAACCTGCTTTGTTTCTGCGCTCTAAGGATCATGGGACCTTTACATTTTACTTGCTGCTGAAATCTTCCATATGTGTTGTCTCCTTCTTTAGAATGTTAGCTTCTCGACAGTAGGGATTGTCTTTCTTTTTATTAGTCATCTGCACATAGTTAGTGCTTAATAAATACTTCATTCACATTGAGGAATGTTTGAATGATCTCTGAGTTCTAGTGGGCTAAGATAGTAACTCTGGCAAACCTTCTGAGCTTATATGGATACATCAGGCTTCAGCTCCCAGCCCTCTGCTAAAAACTGTTCTTTTAAGTTTTCTAATAATTTCCTAGTCACCAACTCAATGGGTTTTTTGGTCCTCCCAAATTTCATTCTGTTGATTGCCCCCTTTTAGATATACTTTTGGCTCCAGAGGCACCACACGTTTGAGGTTATTTTCCTATTCAGTTTAATTCAAATAAATACTTGAGTGTTTAATAAACACTTTATTAATAAACACTAATTTAGTATCTATAGTATATAAATCATTATGATCATATGATCATAAATTTAGAGTTGGAAGGGTAATAAGATGTGATTGTGCCCAAAACTTTCATTTTACAATTGAGAAAGTGAAGGTGCTGAAAGCTTAAGTGAATTGCCCAGGATCACACAGATAATTTATGTTGTTGTTGTTCAGCTGTGTCCAACTCTTTGTGACCCTGTAGGCCATAGCACACCAATACTGTCTGTGGGTTTTTTTTTTTTTTTGGCAAAGATCCTTCCTGGGGTGGCTTTCCATTTCCTTCTTCAGCTCATTTTACAGATGAGAAAACTGAGGGAAACAGGGTTAAGTTTCTTACACTTACACTTACACTTAAGTATCTGATGCCAGATTTTAATTCAGGTCTTCCTGACTCCAGGCCCAGCACTCTATCCATTGGCCACCTAGATGTCTAACTAATTCATAATAAAGCAGTATTTGAACCCAGGTCTTCTAACACCAAGTGCAGTGCCCTCTCCAGTATGTCATGCTATGGTATATTGAATGACAAGATACTGGTGATATAAGGACTGATTTTGATTCAACACTGACACTGCTCTAAAAACTGTGTAGTATGATGGGAAGAAGATGGAATAAGGGTCAGGAGACATACAAATTACTTCTGACGATGAATATGAGTAAGTCTCAACTTCTATGAGTCTCAGTTTCCTCATTTATGGAGATAATAATATATGTAGCTCCTATCCCCTAAAGTTATTGTGGAATCAAACAAGTGAGTATGTGAAGCACTTTGTAAACCTAAATTAAAGCACTCTATACGTCTATGTTACTATTAATCTAGCAGGAGGAAAAGATATATACAAATAATTATGATATTCAGGAAAAAGAGATAACTACAATGAAAGGTCTCTAAAATTTAATTGGGTTGTCTGATTGTTACCTGAAGCTTAATATGTCTAAAATCATTTATTCATTCAATTCATTCATTCATTCAATAAGTGTTTGTTAAGCATAATACTGTGTGCCAGAAATTGTGTTAAGTACTTACAATAAAAAATAAAACAGTCACTTTCCTCAAGGAGATTATAGTCCATGTTGCCAAGGGAGATAAGGAAGGCACAAAAGTTACACAGATAAGTAAATAGAAAATATACACAAAGTAAATGCCAAATAATTTTTTGGGGGGAGGGTTGAGCACTAGCAATTGTTTATGTGGGGGGGAATCAGGATGGTCCTCCTGTTGGAGGTGGCATTTTAGTAGGGCCTTGAAAGAAGCCACAGATTGTATGATGCAAAGATAAGGAGTGTATAACTTTTAGGCATGGGAGAGAGAGAGTCTGCTCAAAGCTATAAACACAGAAGATGGAATGTGGGGTCTAGGGAACCTTGAGTGTACGTGTAGTCAATCTGAAAAGGTAGGCTGGAGCCATACTGGGAAACATTTTACATGCAGAACCGTGGAGCATGAATTTGACCATAGAGGCAAGAGGGAGCCACTTGAACTTCTTGAACCAGAGAGTACCATGGTCAGACCTATGTTTCAGGAACATCAATTGGGTTTGTGTGGAGGAAGAATTGGAGAGGAAGCAAGGATACCAATTAGGAGGTTACTGCAATGGTCCATCTAGGAAAGAAGTGATGAGGTGAGGAACTGTGGGGCAACCATGTAAGTGAAGGGAAGGGGACAAGCTTAAGAGATACAGTAGAGGTAGAATGGGCAAGCCATAGTAACTGATTGTATGTGAAGTGTGAAGGAGATCTGGGTTCTGATGACCCTACCCCCACATGCAGCCATATACTAGCAAAGAAAACTGATGAAAAACTACAGATATAGGAAGGTAGGTAACACAGTATAGAGAACATAGGATTTGGAATCAGGGAAGCCTGAGTTCAAATCCTGCCTCAGACACTTAATAGCTATGTGCCTCTGGAAAAACCACATAACTGCATTGTGCCTCAGTTTCTTTATCTGTAAAATGGGAGTAATAGCACTTACAAGATTGATTTGAGGATAAAATGATTCAACATATACAAATCTCTTTGCAAACCTTAAAGTGCTATAGAAATGTTAGCTGTTATTATTATTGTTATCGTCACCATCATCAGATTCTATTTTGCATGGCATCTTTGAATTGTGGATGTCTGGGCTCCTTGAAGTTCTATTTTTGGAAGAGATTGCTTGGGGGAACAAGACATGCATAATAGCAGCAAGTTAGTATCACCAGAATTACCATCCACGTTAAGTGGCTCCTCCGTCTTCCTGTCATTTTGAATGGATTCATAGGGGAGGCAGTTTGGCACAGTGGAAAAACCATTGGATCTAAAGTCAAAGAACTTGGATTCTGATCCCAGACTCTGCTACCTACTCTCTGTGTAACCTTGAACAAGATACTTACATTTGTTCCTTCATCTATAAAATGATAGGGTTGGACTAGGTGACTTCCCAGAGCCCTTTTAGACCTAAATCTCCTGTCACCCTATGGACTCTGGGATCTCCAAGTTCTTGCTTTTTAGCTATTGGGGCAATAAGATCACCTGAAACATTGACATTGACATTGATTGCTTTCCCATTTTTAACAACTCCATGGGAGCTACTGTTCACCCGCTTTCCTGTTGTCCTGTTGGAGCAGGCCCTGGTTTTTCTGGGACAATGCTACTTGGTGCTTAAGACACAGCCCATACATTTCCTCCAGAACAGACCCAGGTAGCCCAAGTGAGTGGCAAGCTTGAAGGGTTTGTATTATAGTGCCTTTGATGGAGGACACCCCATCCCTAGGGAATTACCAGTACTTTGAAGCAGAGTTCAGGGAAATGTTTGATTTCCTCCACATGAAAGATGCTATAGATTCTGTACTAAATATCATGCAAAGGGCAAGCTCCCTACTGGAGAACATGAATTAATTTAGGCATTTGAAAACTATTCGGGTCTGAGAGATCTGGAAAGAGATTTTAGAGTAGTAGTTGAACTTTTTTCAGATGAAGAAACTGAGGTTCAGATGCAGTGACTTTAAAAGTGTCACACAATTTGTGAGGTGTGAGGGTGAGGTATGAATTCAGGTCTTACTACTCCTTGTCTGGTTCTTATTCTACTATGTGAAGGGTAGCTATATCAGCTTCCCTTGAATTCTAATTCTCTTCTTACAGGATAAGCAAATAAAGTTCTTATTTAGAGGATGCATTTCTGAATGTCATCATTCTTAGATGGTATGTAGGCTCCTTAAAGTGAATAAGGCATTTAGCTCCAGTGGCCTAGGAAGAGATCAAGGAGATTTCTTTTTCATAACTCAGAATAGCTGTACACTAGGGTGGCAGATAACAGCAATTCCCCTTTTTTTAACTTCTCTGGAGAGGACATAGCCTACAGAAGGTTTTTCATTGCTTTGAAACTGCTCCATAAAGTAAAAAAATGATTGCTTTCTCTCACAGACCACCTACCATCTCTCCCTAGGCAAACGACCTGGTAGTAAGGGTCTGAGGTATTTCACCCCTGGTGGGTTGCTGTCTTTTTCTTCAAGTTATCAAAAAACCTAAACAAAAGCAAAAATTAAATACCAAAGTTTGATAGTTTGATTTGAGGCCTATGTGGGGACAAGGCCTGTACAACAAAATGAAAATGAATGTCCTGGATTCTGCAAACCCTGCCCCATCAAATTAATAATGGAAAACATCACATCAAAGTACTCCTTGTGTTCAATAGCCCGTGGCACGTTTGGACTTATCAATAGATGTTCAACAATATTACAACTTGTTTAAATCTTGGTAAAGTAGTGTTATGTACTATTGTTATTGACTTTCCTTTTCTAATTACCACCCAAAGGTGACGGATGATACAGCTCTAATGACCACACTCGTGGAGAGGAGAGTGGCTTTGGGTCTCACCTCATTACATCTTAGTAATACTGAAGGGGATCGCTAGCGAAAATGAGTAGCATTAGCAAGACAGCCACATCTTGTTCCAATCCATAGACAAGCAAGAATATCTGAGAATTTGAGACCATTCATGCCCCAGATTTTGTGACTGGCTCAGAATCAAAACTTTTTTTGAACAAATGAAAGTAAGTTCTATTGTATTTAGGCTTTCAAAACATTCTTTGGGTGATGTAGCATGGTCTCAGAAATTTCGGAAATTCATCTGAAGCTGACTCTGAAAGTCCCTTACTGGAACACCAATGCCTTCCTATTCAGTAATACCAAAAGCTGGCAGAAAGGAAAGGGAAACACAGATACACAGTTTCTTTTCAAGTTAGTATGCTAGGTGCTATTATTACCTCCATTTTACAAATGAGGGAACTAAGGTGGACAGAGGTTAAGTGATTTGTCCAGGGTCACACAGGTATTAAGGTCTGAGACTAGATCTGATCTCAGAACTTCTTGACTCCAAGTCCAGGGTCCTATCCACTGTACCACCCAAGCTGCCTCACCTATATTCCTTCCTTACTTTTACCTCCTAGGATCACTAGCTTCCTCTAAGATTCAGCTCAAGTACCATGTTTTGCATGAAGCCTTTCCTGACCCTCTGACCCTCTAGCTACTAATCTCTCCTCTTCCAAACCATCTTACATCTTTTAAAAACATATTTTGTAAATGACTATCCATGGGCATGTGCATATGGTCTCTCCTAGCCAGACTGTAGGTCGTTAAGGACAACGATTGTTTCATGTCTATCTTTGTATCTTCAGTGCCTAACACTGTGCTTGGCATATAGTAAGTGCTTAATAAATGTTTGTTGATTGATTGTCCTTTTGTCCTTGTATCTATTTCCATCCCTTCCCAACTCCTATTTGAATAAGAAACCAAAACACCTATGGATAGAAAGATAAAAATATAACCACGGTCAATTAGTGCATTTTCATGTGTCCTTAGAAAAGGATCTTTGATTTCTCCCTGGGACTGATTCCAAGATATTAACATTATATGAGGAAGCCATCTCTCAAAGATGGGAACTGTAGTCACCTAGTGCCTTTCCCATTCTTTGAGTGACAATCTCTCACCTTTCCTGCTCCTATCCTTATGATTCGTAATTTTTGTCTGCCAAAGTGACTTTTGCCACTTGCCCTGTCTTGCCACTATTCCTACCTTCTCTACCCACTTACCTCAATCTTATACCTCCCTAATTCTTATCTTCCTCACTATACCCTCTGAAAAACCCATTCAATCACCAACATTGTCCTAGAAATCACAGAATGCTGGATACCTCTAGAAGACAATGAATCTTTGGTCATTCTTTCCTTTATCAACGGTCACACATTAAGAATGGTCATACCTTAAATCTCACTCACCATCTCCCTTACCTTGTTACTTCCATGATACTGAACTCCAAATTTTTATCTTTTGTTGAAATTATTGATATTCTATTTTATTTTATTTATTCTCTCTTACTCTTCCATTTCTCCTCTCTCACTCCCCTAAATCTGTTTTCCTCTCTCACCATGATCTTCAGTCCTGCAAGCTACCCTTTATATCCTCCCATTCTCCATGAAGCTAACTTTAGACTGACTGTTGAAGCTAAGTTTTTTGACTGCAGGCTTTTTGTGCAATAAGACGTCGCCTTTCAGACAAACGGAGATAAAGGGTAAACACAGGCGTCTTCCACTCAGATTAGATCTAAAACTGAGATGGGCTACAGCTTGTTTCTAACTTTCAGATTCCAGAGTCGTTATTAGGGCCCAGACTTGAAAGTAGCCGCAAACCACTTGAACTTGTTGCTTAGTAATTTCTCAGCAGAAACCTACATTCACAGTTTCCATAAGACTTTAGTGTGACTTTGATCCAGGTTATTTTCAGGTCTGATTTTCCCTTTTGCCTATCTTGTTCAGCTTAATCATCTTCTCTTCGTATTATGCCATGGTCAGTGCCACTTGTGAGGTCATATTTAGCTGTACTTTTGCCTTATCTTCAGATCTAATATCTCACAGCCCTGTTGCCTTTTCCTCACTCACTCAGATTTCCTAGTAACAACAGAAGCTGGTATACTTGGCTCCTCCACAGGTAGCACCACCCCAACTATGTGTACAAACTTTTCAAACTGCATCTGACTCAGCTTGGATGCAACTGCCCTCTGTAAGACTCCAGCCCTTGTTGAACAGTGTTTTCATTTAATGAAGTTATAATAAGTTATATTCTACTTCTCTACTTTATAGTATGCTGGCTTCCTTGAAGACTCATCTCAAGAGCTACCCCCTGCAGGCAACATTTCCTTCTAATGCCTTAACTTGTAAGACTTCTTTCCATCTACTTAGTATTTAGCTTGTATATGCTGATTTATGTATATGTTATCTCCCCCCAAAAAATGTAAGCTCATGGAGGGCAGGGATGATTTTTCCTCTTTCTTTGTATCCCTAGCACTTAGCACAATGTTTAGGCACCTAGGAAGTACTTAGTTAACATCTGCTTATGGATTGCTTGAAAAACAATTTTGTATAACGATATGCTAAGAATTGACATTAAATGGAGAGTTAGAAAGAAATGTTTATATGAATTGTTTTCCAATGACTTATATTGAATTCAAATAGCAAAGAAGATTCATTTTGATGAAAGTTCTCCAAATATTCCTATGCACAAGTCACATTCATCTATCAACCAAGAAGCATTTCAACTCTATACAGTCACCTACACAGGTTAGAGTTGAGTGCCAGGTTGATGAGCAGCTCTGAAAAGGACTTGGCGAGCCCTCGCACCAGAGGTGCTAATCCTCTTTGAATACCCCCATGCCCCTGGTATGTGCAAGCCTGGTATATAACAAACCAGTTTCATGAAGTAGATAAAATTAGAGAGTGATTCATTTAAATTATTCAATTTATAATTATTTAAACAGAAATTTATGCCTCTATCCCATCCCCATATAAAATTACTAAATTTGCAAATATTTGATTTACAAATCAGCTTTTTACCAGCATATCCATCAAATAAAGAGAGGAACATCTACATGAGGGGAGAAACAGTTATTTGATCACCAGTTCAAACCACAGTATCATAGTAAATCTTCCCTGAGACTGTACTTTCACCTGTGGCTCCAAGAAGCTGTAACATGTGCAGCAGCCACACCTTGATAAACTATCTCAATAGCTGGGCTAAACTAGGCTTTTTCTTTGGTAACCTAATCTAGCCATAGGCCTTCAGTTATCACCTGTGAGTAGATAATCCCAAGTCTCTAGGTTGAACCTGAGTTTCTCCCTGAGCTGTAGTTCCATACCTTCAGCTACCTGCTGGACATCTTCACCTGGATGCCCCATGGGCATCTCAAACTCAATATATACAAAGCTGAATTCATCGCCCACTCCTTAAGCATGTCTTCAACCATTTTATTTCTGTTAGTGTCTTCCCTGTCCTCTGATCCAATTTCAAAACCTCAAAATGATCTTTAACCTTTCCTTTGCCCTCATCCCTCTCACCCAATCTGTTGCCAATTCCTGTCAATTTTACCTTCAACTTATGTCTTGTACTTGTCTTCTTCTTGACCCATTCTTGTTCAGGCTCTTATTCATTCTTGCTTGGACAATTGCAGTAATCTCCTAATAGCTTTCCCTTTTTTCAGGCTCATCCTTTTCCAAATCATGCTTCACACAGTTCCCAAAATTGTTTTCCTAATGCACAGATCTGATCATGCTAACCATCTATAGGATAAAACATACAATTTTTTTTGGTCTAGCTTTTGGTGCTGCTGTTTTTCTCCTTCATTCTCGAAGAGGACCATGACATCAGGGAGGTGATGCCATGACATGCAAGTGAATTGGATGTAAGTGAGGGAGGGCTTTTAAGGGGCAGAAAGGAGAGGGACTAATCAGGAGTGGGGAACTTATGGCCTCAAGGCCACTGTTGCCCTCTAGGTCCTCAAGTACAGGGCTTTGACTGGATCCAAACTTCACAGAACAAATCCCCTAATAAAAGAATTTGTTCTGTAAAACTTGGATTTGGTCAAAAGGCTGCACCCAAGGACCTAGCAGGCCACAAATGACCTCGAGGCTGCAGATTCCCCACCCCTGCTAACCCTTTGGTTTTACTGGTGTAGGGAACTCCTTATGCTCTGGAGGATATGTGCCATGTCTGTGATCACAAAGTCAGTATGGATCAGAGGCAAGAGAAGGACCAAAGCCTTCATTCTTTGGGGTCAGTTTTCTATCCACTGTGTGAAGCATTTTTAAGGCCCTCTGAAAAATAAGTCTAATCTACCTTGCTGGCCTTATTTCTGACTACTTCCCATCATGCACTCTACATTAAAGTTAAACTAGATAGCTAAGCTATTCCCTGATACTCTTTCTCATTCTCTTGCCTCCAAGTATTCAATAAGGCCATTCCTCATGCTTGTAATGTACTCTTTCCTCATTTCTGCCTGATGAAATCTTTCTCTAATGTCAAAACCCAGCTCCTCCATGAATCCCTTCCTGAGTCCCCAAGCTGAAAGTGAATTTTCCCACCTCAAACTGACCTAAACTGCTTCGTCTGGATCTATTACATTCTACCTGTTATTATACTTATTTGTGTATATGTTACGTAACCCAATTAAATTTTAAGTTCCATCAGGACCAGTGCTATATTATTTTTGTCTGTTTTCCCTATACCTAGCACCATGTCTTGTCCTCGATTGGCTCTTAACAAATTTGAATTAAATTAAAGCTCCACTCTTAATGCTGTATTTATGTGACATTTTCCCTTATATTAAAGTTGCCAGTGTTTCCAGTCAAGAGAAAACATATGAAGATATCTTAGATTTGAAAAATTAGGAATTAAAATTTTCTATAGCATTTTCTAACTAATAATTCTATTCAGTGTGGACAGATGACATAGTTGCCTAGAAAAGCAAGACTATTTTTAAGCTGATGCTATGGTTATTCTTTTATTTCTCTGTGCATAACATTTTAAATATTATAAAACTATTACAACACTATATTAAATATTACAACTTTCTTATTAGCGTCATAATGGAATGACACTGCTTAATAGCTGGGAGCAGGGTGGTGAAAAAATATAAATTCATTCAACAAACAGTAAGTGTCCTCTATGTGCACAACATTGTTCTCAGTGATGAGAACAGAAAGGCCACAAACCTTCCCTGCCATGAAGAGACCTTATGTTCTCCTAGGGGCAGGACAGGGGTGGGAAAGACCTGGAGGGACAAAAGGGACTCAGAGAAGCAAATACATGAAAATTTGAGAAGGGAAAGAAAATGAAGAAATAGGGACATAGGGAAATGATGACAGCGGACTTGGAACCTGAGCAAAACCTTGAAGGGAAACTAGGGACTCTAAAAGGAGGAGATGAGGAGGGTTTTCATGACTGGAATCAAGAGAGCTTCAGTGAACACCCAGAAGCAGGAGATGGAATATCAAGTGAAAGGGACAGTTCATAGGTCAATTCAGTCAGAATAAAGAGCAGGAAGGGGACCAAAATGAAACAAGGTTGCTAAGGTAGCTGGAAGCCAGATTGCAAAAGGGATCTAAATGCCAAACTGAAGGGTTCTCATTTTATCTTAGAGGCAACCAAGTAGTTTCTGAGAGTTTGGGGGCAAGGGAGTGACCTGCATCTTAGGAATATGTCAATTTGACACCTATGTGAAAGGCTAGATTGGAAAAAGGAGCCATTGGAAATAGGTAGACCAGTTAACCCTGGCTGACAGATTTCAGGGCCATATAATTAGAAATGAGTTAATATTACAGCCCAAATGAAGCAGGAAAAATAAATGTCAGTAGGGGCTAAGGGGAATAGGCAAATATTCTATAGCTAGCAGACCACTGTTAGAAGGACTTCTGTAAACTACGGACTCTTAACTTTTTCATCCTGTTATTATGCCCAGACTCTATTTTATGTTCTCTTTCAAAGATTTATAGTGAATCCTCTCCAAATATCTAAGAAATGGGTTTGCAAGAGAAGGGATGGAGTGAAGAAAACTGGGATCTTTCCATGGCTGACTGGGGATTTGGAAACTGTGTAAGCAAAGAGAAGAGGTAGCTACTTGAAACCTGAAAAAGAGAATCAGTGAGGCAAGACTTGGGCTGACTAGTGGGGAAAAATGGAGGAGTTAGTGGGTACACCTTGTGGTCCCAGACTTTTGTCCTAGTTATTATCATTCCATTATATCCTATAATAGGCCTCAGTCATTCTTACATTTTTTTGAAAGGGTGAATATCTTTCACTTTATTTTCAGATTCTCTGGTTCATTCAACCCAATTAACTCAAAGTCAAGAAGTTAATATCACTGTATCACATTTGAGGATTTGTCCCTTTAAGGTTACTTAATTTGGCCATTAAGATGACTGAAAAATTAACTGGATTGACAAATGGTCAGTTACATTTTCTTGGCTGTCTTGATGACTGAATGGGATAAACCATGTGGCCATCCTATTGATTGCAAGGCTGTTTTAAGAGCCAACTCCTACCTCTCCCCGCCACCAAGAATTGACCTGTTTTTTTTGTTAATTCACTTGAACTGGATAGAGGCAGTCTCAGTGATTGCTCTCTGAACCTTAACTAGAGTTCTGACTGTCAAGGACTATAAACTTGCTCTTTTTGCTTACAGAATTGTCATCAAGAGAAAAGGCAATTCAGAGGTCACCTCTGTCTGTACCTTTTCAGTACTAAGTGATCAAAATGCATTTTGGGGTAGATGGTTGCAGAAAAAGGGAAGCATCATCATCTCTACCCTTCCGAGGAACACAATGAAGGGAAAAGTTCAGAGCCATTTCCAAGTAGCATGAGTATGGGAACTTTAAAATGACTCCAAATTGTGCTTCCCTGAACTTCTATTCAAAATGGAGCTAGAAACATCCTGTTTTTGTTTCCTACTGCCTCCATTCTTTTACTTCCCTAATCCTGCAGGTCCAATTTCTTTCTCTTCTCTTTTTTGACTCCCTCCAATTGTCTTCAAAGTGACTGACCTCTGGTTTCCCAAATGGAAACTACATGTGCTTTCTTCAGAGTTGGTCAATGTCACTGTCTGATTGGCTAGATGGGCTGTTATAGAGTGACTCCAGGCATCCTCTTCTCCCCAGAGCTAGGAGCAGTACCTCTGTAATACTGTCAGCTTTTGTTGTCCTAGAGGACAAGGGAGTAGAGATGGCAATCAGCTCAGAGCTTTACTAAACACAACTACTAAGGTTTTGGTCTATCACGCACACTCACACACAACTCTAAATATAGATATATATTATGTGTAATATGACTCATACTACATAACAATATATAACATGTATTATACATAATATACAAATAAATACACATCTGTGTATATATACATAAATGTATGTATATATACATACACACAAATAGATATATATTCATACAAGTGTATATGTATATCTCTATATAATGGAAGTATATAGACCTTTCTCTTAGGTATACATGTTTGCATATACATATATGCATATGTATGTGTGTATGTGTATATACATGTATGTGTATATATATATATATGAAACTAGCAGTTATATAATGTTTTAAAGTTTACAAAGTACTTTACATATATTATGTCATTTTATTCTCACAACAACCTTGGGAAGTAAGTGGTGTTATTCATTGCTATTTAAGAGTTGAGGAGACTGAGGCAGAGTTTAGGTGATTTGGAGTGTGTGTGTGTGTGTGTGTGTGTGTGTGTGTGTGTGTGAGAGAGAGAGAGAGAGAGACAAAGACAGAGACAGAGACAGAGATAGAGACAGAGAGAGAGAGAGTTATATATCATGGTCTTAAATAGGACAAAGGCAAGTCAGCCTTAGCAAAGTATCTAAAGCAGTAATCTACTACTCATGAGTCATTATGTTTGGAAGAATATGATTCAATACTTTTTGCAAGTTGGAAACCCACAGTTAACTCAGAATTTTAAACGACTCATTGCCTTTAACACAAAGGGGCCATGTGCCACAATAAATTTGAGGTTTGGGAGCTCAGAGAAATGTCAGCTTTTAGAACTACCTAAAGATTCTATTTCTTCCTAGTTCAAAGGGTCTAGGATGGAGAAATAAAGACTGAAAGGTCCTAACTCATAAAGCTTCCTTGTAACCAAATGTATTTAAAACAACCCTCCCCAATATATAGGTGTTTTATTTTTCTTGCCAGAGCTGCCCTCAATAAAATGTGGGTGTCGTTTGAAAAGGGCATCATTTCCAATGAATTCTGAGAGTGTCACACAGGGTATTGATTGATCAGTCTTGCCGTCAGCATGACTGGGGCCAGCAAAGAGCTGTCCCCATGATCCAATTTTCAGAGCTCACAGACACCTTCACTCTGGCAAATGGCATCAGCCTATGGCAGGAAGGAGGAGACAGAGAAATAAAGGGGGAAGGGGAGAGAGAGAAGAGAAGAAGAAAGGAAGGAAGGAAAGAAAAGAAGAGAGAAAGAAAAAAAGAAAGAGAAAGAAAGGCAAGACTTTGCATTGCATTCAACTTATCTAAGCACTGAATGTTATTGCCACATGCTAGACTTCTCTCTTTATTGAAAAAAGAGACATTTTTTTTCCTGCAGACTTCAAAAATTCATATAAAAGTCAGAAGCATATTGTTATCAGTAAGAAATATACAGATACTATCCATTTTAAGGTGCCCTTATGTGACTATTTTGTAATTATTTTGGTATTTAAACTTTAAAATGTTTTATGTTTAAATTTATATCTATATTGCAGAGATAGACAACATGACCATGACACTTTAGTTTCATTTCCTTTGCAACATAAATCACAAGACTAAATGATCACCCTTCTTAGACAACAGCACAGATCTCCTCAATGCATTAAATAAACAGAGGTTAGGCGAGCTGACTATATTCTTATTATAAGTTATGAAATTCTGTTTGCTGAACCATATCTTGCAACCTACCTCCCAGAGTTGTTGTCAGCATCAAATGAGATAATTAAATTATAAAGCACTTTGCACAGTGCCTAGCACATAGTAGGTACTATATAAATGTTAGCCATTATTAATTCCCTTTGCAAAGTAAGAGTTGCATTCTGAGAGTACTATGATGCACATGGCAGGGCAGTGGAGTTAGCTGATTGTCCTCTGTGTCCCTGGGGAAGGGCTCTTCTCTGGGGACCTCCAGACTCTGGGCAGCTTGATATACAGAAGTAATAGAGAGGTATCATTTGGGTAAGCCAAGACCACTCCTGATGGTTGTGAATACTTACTGACATTTCAGTGCTACTTTCCCGGATCCTAAAGACACCAAGCTTCTATCCAGGAAAAAAGAGAAACATTGAGGTATAGTGGATAGCATGCCAGACTTAGGGTCATGGTGGCCAAGTTTCCTCAAAGGTAGTTTATATAAATCAAGTCTTTTTCATCAATATAGGGAGCTCACAGTAAGAAGCTTCCTCTGCAAATGCAGGGAGACACTTCTTTTGCGGCTTATCATCTTCGAGTTGCCTGGGATCAAGGAGAAATTGTGACTTGTCCAGGGTCATATAGCCAGTATGTTGCAGAGGCAAAACTTTGACTCAGGCCTTCATGACCCTTTGAGCTGGTTCTCTATCTACTATGCCATGCTGCCTCTCATCAAGTTCATAATACATGAACGATGAATCCTTCTGCAGTGTGATCTCATTCCTCAACTCCTTTCTCATCGTCTCATTAAACTGTGAGTTCTTTGAGATCAGAAACTGTTTTTGCTTTTCTTTGTATATGCAGTGCTTAGCCCAGTACCTGGCATACAGTGGGGCTTAATAAATGCTTGCTGACTCACTGACTGACTTACCCTCCCTCCCCCATTCCCTAATGGAATTTTCAAGTCTTATTGATTCTACCACCACAATAACTCTCACATTCATTTTCTTTTCTCTGATCACATACCTACTACCCTAATTTAGGCATTCATCACTCCTTCTTGAAACTTTTGTAGGAACTTCCTAATTAGTATCCTGGAATTTGGCCTTTTCCATTTCTAATTCATATTTTACATAGATGACAAAATTGATATTCTTTTTTCTTTACAAACTTTTTGTATTTAAACACAGAACAAGTATTCTTACGTACGATGTAGAGCAGAAAAAGAGGATTAAATATGAAGCTGCAAATCTCTATTACGGACAACTTGCTTTTCCTTTTAAGTATATAATTAATTCAACATACTATTTTCTTTTTTATTACCCCATTTAGACTATATTAATTTATTTATTTTTAGTTTTCAACATTTACTTCCACAAGACTTTGAGTTTCAAATTTTCTCCCCATTTCATCCCTCCCCCACCCCAAGATGGCATGCATTCTGAATACCTTTTCCACTAATCTACCCTCCCTTCTATTCCCCACCCCATCCACTTCCCCTTCTATTTTCCTGTAGGGCAGGATAGATTTCTATACCCCATTGCCCATTTATCTTATTTCCCAGTTGCATGTGAAAACAATTTTGAACATTTGTTTTTAAAACTTTGTGTTACAAATTTTCTTCCTTCCTCCTTCCCCACCTACCCTCGTTGAGACAGAAAGCAACTAGATACAGGTTATAGATGTGTAGTCATGCAAAACACTTCCATAGTAGTCATGTTGTGAAAAACTAATTATATTTCCCTTCATCCTATCCTTCCCCCCATATATTCTAGTCTCTCTTTTGACCCTGTCCCTCCTTAGAAGTGTTTGCTTCTGATTGCCCTCCTCCCCCAATCTGCCCTTCCCTCTAACATCCGCCTGCTCTCTTGTCCCCTTGCCCCCCTATTTTCCTGTAGGGTAAGATAGATTTCCATACCCATTTGAGTGTGTATGTTATTCTCTCCTTAAGCCAAATCCAATGAGAATAAGATTCACTCATTCCCTCTCACCTTTCCCTGCTTCCCCTCCACTGTAAAAGCCTTTTATTGTCTATTTTATGTGAAATAATTTACCCCAGTCTACCTCTCCCTTTCTTCGTCTCCTAATATAATCCTCTTTCACCCCTTAATTTTATTCTCCAGATATCACCCCTTCATCTTCAACTCACCCTGTGCCTTCTATCTACATACATACATATACTTTTTTTCCCTTCAACAACCCTAATACTGACAAAGGTCTCATGAGTTACAGATATCATCTTTCCATGCAGGAATGTAAACAATTCAATCATAATAAATCCCTTATGATTTCTCTTTCCTGTTTACCCCTTCATACTTCTCTTGAGTCTTATATTTGAAAGTCAAATTTTCTATTCAGCTCTGGTCTTTTCATCAAGAGTGCTTGAAAGTCCTCTATTTCACTGAATGGCCATTTTTCCCTCTGAAGGATTATACTCAGTTTTGCTGGGTAGGTGATTTTTGGTTGTAATCCTATCTCCTTTGCCCTCTGGAATATTATATTCCATGCCCTCTGGTCCCTTAATGTAGAAGCTGCTAAATCTTGTGTTATCCTAATTGTGTTTCCACAATACTTGAATTGTTTCTTTCTGGCTGCTTGCAATATTCCCTCCTTGACCTGGGAACTCTGGAATTTGGCTACAATATTCCTAGGAGTTTTCCTCTGGGGATCTCTTTCAGGAGGTGATCAGTGGATTCTTTCAATTTCTATTTTGCCCTCTGGTTCTAAAAATATCAGGGCAATTTTCCTTGATAATTTCTTGAAAGATGATGTCTAGGCTCTTTTTTTGATCATGGCTTTCAGATAGTCCAATAACTTTTAAGTTCTCTCTCCTGGATCTATTTTCCAGGTCAGTTGTTTCTCCAATGAGATATTTCACATTCTCATCTATTTTTTTCATTTTTTTTGGATTAGTTTTACAGTGCCTTGATTTCTCAAATTGTCACTAGCTTTCAATTGCGCCATTCTAATTTTTAAGGAAGTATTTTCTTCAGTGAGTTTTTGGACTTCCTTTTCCATTTGGCCAATTTTGCTTTTTAGGGCATTCTTCTCCTCATTGGCTTTTCGGACCAGTTTAGGCTATTTTTTAAGGTGTTATTTTCTTCAGTATTTTTTTGGGTCTCCTTTAGCATCACTCTCAGTTTTTCCTCTACTTCTCTTACTTACTTCTCAAAATCCTTTTTGAGGTCTTGCATAGCCTGGGACCAATTCATATTTTTCTGGGAGGCTTTGGATGTAGGAGCTTTGGCTTCATTGTCTCCTTCTGGTTGTGTGTTTTGATCTTCTTTGTCACCAAAGTAAGATAATGTAGTCTGACTCTTTTTGCACTGTTTGCTCATGATCCTGGCCAATTACTTTAGTTATAAAGTCTTTGTTAAGGTAGGGGTCTATTTCTGGTGTGGAGAATGTACTGTCCCAAGCTTCAGGGGTTTTGTGCAGTGGTTTTCAGAGATACTTCTAGGGACCTATGAATTTTCAGTTCTTCCAAGGTGTGATGATCAAGGGTGAGGTGTTTACTCCTTTCCTGGCCTCTGCTCTGGTCTATGAGGGACCACCAGCACTCTTTTCTGCCTTGGAACTGTGAGGAGGATTTCCTCTCTACAGCCACTACAAGCTCCACCATGCCAGTACTCCTCCTTGCCCCAGAACCCAGAACTGTGACCCAGATCCAAGCATGGGCAAAGTAAGAGAATCCTGTACCAGCAGAGAGATCCCTACAATTCCCCTCTGATCAGCTACTCAATTCCCCCTCAGTCTGTGGGCCAGAAGCTCAGGAGGCAGCTGCCGCCCTGGGGCCAAGCTCAGGGACTGGGGCTCTTCTCTCTCACCACCACAAAAACAGACTTTTCCCACTGACCTTCTAAGTTGTCTTTGGTGTCCATGGGTTGAGAAGTCTGGAAACTGCCACAGCTGCCTGTGATTCAGTCCTCTGTGGCCTGCGCCAGGTTCACTGTGGCCTGTGTGCCCACGTTGAACTATGTTCCTCTCCCAGCCCAGTGCGATATACCTCTCTAATCAACCATCCAGGTTATCTTGGGCTGGAAATTTGTTTCACTCTGTCTTTTTGTGGGTTCTGCTGCTTTAGAATTTGTTTAGAGTGATTTTTTATAGGTATTTGGAGGGATTTGGGGGCGAGCTCAAGTAAGTCACTGCTTTTACTCTGCTATCTTGGCTCTGCCCCTGTTCCATTCTAATTTTTAAGGAAGTATTTTCTTCAGTGAGCTTTTGGACTCCTTTTTCCATTTGGCCAATTCTGCTTTTTAAGGTATTCTTCTCTTTATTGGCTTTTTGGACCTCTTTTGCCATGTGGGTTAGGCTGTTTTTTCAGGTATTATTTTCTTCAGTATTTTTTTTTTTTGGTGTCTCCTATAGCAAGTTGTTGACTGGTTTTTCATGATTTTCTTGCATCACTCTCATTTCTCCTCCCAGTTTTTCCTCTACTTCTCTTACTTGCTTCTCAAAATCCTTTTTAAGCTCTTCCATGGCCTGGGACCAATTCATATTTTTCTTGGAGGCTTTGGGTATAGGAGCTTTGACTTTGTTGTCTTCTTCTGGTTGTATGTTTTGATCTTCTTTGTCACCAAAGGAAAATTCTATGGTCTGACTTTTTTTGTGCAGTTTACTCATGATCCCAGCCAATTACTTGAGTTATAAACTCTTTGTTAAGGTAGGGGTCTGCTTCTAGTGTGGAGGATGCACTGTCCCAAGCTTCAGGGGTTTTGTGCAGCTGTTTTCAGAAATACTTCTAGGGACCTGTAAATTTGCAGTTCTTCCTACGTGCTATGATCAAAGGCGAGGTGTTTACTCCTTTCCTGGCCTCTGCTCTGGTCTATGAGTGACCACAAGCACTCTTTTCAGCCTTGGAACTGTGAAGAGGATTCCCTCTCCACTGCCACTACAAACTCCACCATGCCAGTACTCCTCCTTGCCCCAGGATCACCACCCTGAACTGTGACCCAGATCCAAGCATGGGCAAAGCAAAAGAATCCTGCCTCAGCACCAGCAAAGAGATCCCTGCAATCCCCCTCTGATCAATCACTCAATTCCCCTTCAGTCTGTGGGCTGAGCTCCAGTAGCAGCGGCTGCCCTGGGGCTGCACCTGGAGTGGGGCTGGAACTGTGCTTCTCTCTCACTGCAGTCATAGACTTTCCCTATTGACCTCTAAGTTGTCTTTGGTGTTTGTGGGTTGAGAAATCTGGAAACTGCCACAACTTCCCATGATTCAGTCCTCTGAGGCCTGCTTCAGCTTTGCTGAGGCCTGTTTCGTCAGCGCGCCGATGCCAAACTGTGTTCCTCTCCTAGCCTGGCGCAATAGACCTTTCCAATCAACCACTCAGGTTGTCTTGGGCTGGAAATTTGTTCCACTCTTTCTTTTTGTGGGTTCTGCTGCTTTAGAATTTGTTTAGAGCCATTTTTTTGCAGGTATTTGAAAGGGTTTGGGGGAGAGCTCAAGCAAGTCACTGCTTTTACTCCTCCATCTTGGCTCCACCCCTCAACATATTATTTTCAAAGCTTTTTTTCACTTGTTTGTGTTTCCTACTGATTTTGTTTCTGTTCTCTTCTATACATTTAAAATGCCTCAGTGACCCTTTTTTGTAATTTTTCTTTTAAAAAATTATTAAGCCCATTGTTATCTTCCTTTCCCTTTCAACTCACCTCCCCCCCAATTGAAACAACAACAAAAAATATAGCTCTTGTATCATATATGGACAATTAAGCAGAACAAATTCCCACATTGGACATGTACAAAAGGTATGGCTTATTCTGTATGTTGTGTTCACCATCTCTGGCAGGAGTGTGTTAGAGTAGCTTGAACCTGGTTCATGAGTGCTGGTTGTTAAATTTTCAGTGTGAACATTCATACTTTGGAAATGTTGGCAAATGCTACCAATGAGGGCTTGAATTATTGTTTTGTTGATTGTTTAGACTTAAGAAAGTGACAGATAAAATGTTAATAATGCAGAAATATGTTATGCATCCCCCCCACCAAGAGTCAATTATTAATGTTTACTTGTTTGTTTGTCCTTCAGTTTTGAAGAGGACCAGTGACATTATGGTTGATGTCTTGACTTGCATGTGAATTGGATTTAAGCGAGGTAGAGCTGTGCAAAGTTGGGCAGCTTCACTCTACCTTACAGAGTCACTGAAGCCCAGTGTCAAGACAAAAGTCAAGATGACTGGTGATGGCCCAGGATGTAGTGGATGACCTTGGCATCTTCAATGTCTGACCAAGGTCTAAGAGCTACATAGCACCTACTTCAGTCCCCTCCATGGGTATTGGAACAAATTGTTCTCATCTGCATGAGCTGGGGGAAGTCTTCACATGCTTGGGGTAGAAACTCCTGTAATTCATCAACCTGGTTTAGCCCATCTGCTGAGAAGGTTTTACTGTGGTGTGGTCAGTGCACATGCTACAGCTTCTTGGAGCCACAGGCAAGACATTCAGTAGTGTACACCTGGTAGCATGTTTTGTTACAGACCCTTGGGAATGCTGGTTGGTCATTACACTGATCTAAGTTTTAAAGTCTTTCAAAGATATTTGTCTTTAAAATGCTATTATTACTGCATAAATGGTTTCCAGGCTTAGCTCACTTCACTCTGTATCAATTCATTATGTTCTTAAATTTGTCTGAAACCATCCCTTTTGTCATATCTTATGGTGTAATAATATTCCAGTACATACATATGCTATAATTTGTTCAACTATTCCCCCAATTTATGATTATTCCCTTATCCCTAGTTTCCAATTATTTGCCACTACAATGATTTTTGGGTATGGTTCCAAATTGCTTTCTGTGATGGCTGCCCCAAATCATAGGTCCACCAGCAGTATATTAACATGTTTATTTCCCCGAGTTCCTCCAACATTCTCCTTTTTAGTCATATTTGCCAATCTGATTATAATGAGGTAGAACCTCAGAGTTATCTGAATTTGTATTTCACTAATTATTGGTGATTTGAAACATTACTCCCCACCCCCCATATGGCTATTGGTTGCTTGGATTTTTTCTTTTAAAAACTACCTGATCATAGTCATTGACCATTTATGTCTTAAAAACGATTATCCTTCTTATCAATTTAAATCAATTCTTTTCACATTATGGATATCATACCTGGTTCAGAGAAAGTTGGTGCACAGATTTTTTTGCCCAGTTAATTGTTTATCTTCTAATTTTTACCATCCTGATTTTGTTTGTGTAAAATCTTTTCAATTTGTTGTAATCAAAATTGTCATTTTTATCTGCTATGATCCTCTATATCCCTTGTTTGGTCATGAGCCCTTCTCTATCCATAGTTGTGATAGGTATTTCCTTCCTTAATCCTCTAATTTGGTTTTAGTGTGACCATTTATATCTGTCATGTATCCAACTGACACTTGTTTTGGTATATGATTTGAAGTGTTGGTCTATATCCAATTTCTGTCATACTGATTTCCAGTTTTTCCAGAAGTTATTGGTATATAATGAGTTTTTGCCCCTGAAGTTAAGGTCTTGGGGTTTATTGATCATAATGCTACCAAGTTTTTTGCTTCTGAATATTGTGAACTTAATCTGTCCCACTGGTCAGTCTTTCTATTTTTAAAACCATAATCAAAGTTTTAATGATCATGCTTTATAGTACAGCTTGAGATCTGGTGCTGGTAGACCCTCTTCTTTTCCAATTTTTTAAAAAGAATTATTTCCCTTCTTGATCTTTTGTTCCTCCAGATCAATTTTAAAATTATTTTTCTAGATCTCTAACACAGTCTTATGGTAGTTTGCTTGGTATAGCACTGAGTAAGTAAATTAACTTTGGTTTTTTTGTCAATGCTTATTATATTGGCTCAGCTCACTGTGAATTCATATACCTAAAGCACACATCCGATAATGTTACTTCAGCCCTCAAGAAGCTTCAGTAGCTCTCTATTGCTTCTAGGATCAAACACAAATGCTTCTATAAGGTTTTTGAAATCTTTCACAATCTAATAGTGACATTTTTCTAGTTTGATCACACATTTCTTCCCTGCATGCATATTATATTGCAGCCAAACTGGCCTCACTGATGTTCCTGAGAACATAGTATTCCATCTCTCACCTCTTGTCACCGCACAACTGATCCCTCAGGCTGGGGATTTTCTCTCTCTTCATTAGTGCCTCTTGTAAACCCTTCAAGCTCCCTTCAAGGCTTAGCTTATCAAGTGCCATGTTCTACAAAAGATCTTTTGTAATTCTTCCACTTGTTAGTGCTTCCCCCAACCCAAAATTACTTTGCATTTATTTTCTATTTACTTATCTGTATATTAAAACTGTTTCTCTCCAATGTAAGGCCATTAAGGGTAATGCCTGGTTCATTTTTGTCTTTGTATTCCTGGTACCTAGCTTAGTGTCTAATAAATGCTTTTTGAACTGAACTGAATTAAAAATAAGTAAGAAAGAAATAAATAAGAAAAATTAACTTGGAGTAAACTATGCTTGTGTTGCCATATTAAAAAAAACCAAACAATAGCATTTTCTTTTGCACGATTTTAAATAGAACAGCAATACTGAACTAATGAAGTTCTACTGCAGGGGTCCCTACACTTTTGAAGCACTGTGATTGATTGGCCCAGTAGGAAAGGACTGGTCATGACTGGAAATTCAATTCAATTGAAAAAAAAATACTAGGCACCTACTATATGCAAGACTGCATGCTAGAACATGGAGATATAAAGGCAAAAATAAAAAGTCTTTTCCTGCAAGTGTGCAACCAAGGATGGAAGAGTTGCTGTTTAGAAGATTCTATTAACATGACCCAATGGATTGTTTGTCTTGGTGAATAGTGGGGCAATTAATTGATTGTTAACATGGCTTTAAAAAATCCCAAGAAACTCATGTCAGTGATTATACATAGACACTACCCAAGACTGTGGATTGACTAGTTTTCCTTTCCTTTGTCTGAACCTAGTGGTACAATGCTAATATTAATTCCTTTACATATGGACATCTCTTAGAAGTTGTGTTTTATCTCAGGCATTTGTGATTTTTATTGGTACAAAATTTAACACTCTCTACTCCTTCTCTCTCTCTCTGTCTCTCTCTCTCTCTCTCTTTCTCTCTTTTCTCTCCCTCCTCCTTAAAACAATGGCCAGCTCAAGGATTGACAGAATTACAGAGTTTTACTTGTGGAAGGGAGCTCAGTGGCTGTCTAGCACATCCCATACCTTCTTTGACCCCCTTTTCCTCATCTGTAAAATAAGGAGATTAGACAAGAAGACTTTTGAGGAATATCTTAGCTTTAAATCTGTGAAACTAGAAATTTGTAACCTAGTGATCACCTAGACTTTACTTGAAGACTTCCATTGAAGGAGAACCAATTACCTTCCTGAGCAGTCCAAACCATTTTGCATAGTTCTGATGACTAGGAAATTTCTACATACCTCAAGACTAAATTTGCTTGCTTTTTTTTTATGACTTCCTCCCATTCCTTCTAGTTTTACCCTGGTCAAATAAAACAAATGTCTTTCCATGCAACAGTTCTTGAAATACTTGAAAGTTATTGTGTCCTCCCCAAGTATTTTCTTTCTCAAGCTAAAAATCCCCTGTTCCTTCAGTCAATCATCGTACGGCATGACCTGAAGACCCTTCACCATCCTGGTTACCATCCTTTGGATTTTTTTCAGCTTATCAATGTCCTTCCTAAAATGTGGCAATGAAAACTGAATACAACATTCCCAATATTCTCTGATAAGGGCAGAATGAAATGGGACTATTGCCTTCATGCTTCTCTTAGTACAACCTCAAATTTCTATGAAAAGGTTCCAA
This sequence comes from Vombatus ursinus, assembly GCF_900497805.2. Taxonomy (NCBI): domain Eukaryota; kingdom Metazoa; phylum Chordata; class Mammalia; order Diprotodontia; family Vombatidae; genus Vombatus; species Vombatus ursinus. Next base: position 4,318,294 of record NW_020954626.1, read on the forward strand.
AATAATATCCTGTTTCTTAGCTCTTTCCTAGATTTAGAACTGAAAAGATCCTTACAGACCATCTTCTCCTTGTGCCTCCTTTTAAAAATAAGAGAAGGTAAGTGGTTTGAACAGGTAATGTGGTGTCAGAGCCAGGATTCAAAGGTACATTGTTTGACTCTAAAACCAACTTTCCCCTCCTTCTCTTTCTTCCTCTCACCCCCAATGTCCAATGCTGCCTTATGTAGATTATCTCTTGCCTCCATAAGTAAGCTATAACATTATCAGGACAAGAACACCATCTTCTCCTTCTGTATTTCCTCCAAGGTGCCCAACAAGGTTTTGGGTACAAAGGAAGGGCTTAAATAAAAATTAAATGGATGCAAAGTAATGAATGACAGGAAATTAGTGAATGAATTTAATATATTTAATATTAGTGAATTTAATAGAATGAAATTAGTGAATGTGACAGGAATTTATTGCCTTGGCTATCCAATGGCAGGTATTCAAATGAAAAAATTGGAGAAGATAGTTGATTTGGATGAATGTAGGCCTACTGTAGAAGCCTGGGCATTTTTTTGTTTGTTTGTATGTTTTTTGTATGTGTCATTTGGGCTCAACATATAAATGCAAGTATTTATGTTCTCTGCAGGCAAATTTAGCTACTTTCTTTCTGGAGAAAGGAGATTCCTTATTTTAGAAATAATTAATATACAAGATCAAAAGATATTATGAAGCTCAATATCTTTGATTTCATCAGTGTAAGGAGTTCCATTGCATAAAATTTCTGGTACAATGTAGAACAATAACAGTACATTTACTTGAGGCACTGAGAAGTTACTTGACTTGTCCGTGTTTGCATAGTTAGTATGTATTAAAGGTAAATCTTGAATCCAGGTCTTCCTAGCTCTAAGAATCAGTCCTCTTTCTACTATTTCACATTGCCTCGCTATTGGAAAAAATAACTTAAATCAAAGCTGGGTGGTTAGAATTCAATTTAATTCAATTCAATTCTAGAACATAATATTAAAGAGATATTTTAGTGAACATTTAAAAGAGGAAAACAAGTCATGTCACACTAAAACTTACTTCCTTTTTTTTTTTTAAAAAACAAGGTTACTAAATAAGTGGAACAGGGAAACACTGTAGATTTTAGTGAAAGTTTTGAAAAAATATCTCATGTTTTTGATGGAGAGATACATACTGATAAATGGATTCACAACAGTTTGAATGGATGGACTCAAAGTGTGCTAGAGATTTGTACCAGTCCTTTTTTGTTGCTGTTCGGTCATTGCATCATGCTTGACTCTTCATGGCCCCATTTAGGATTTTCTTGGCACAGATATCAGAGTGGTTTGCCATGTTCTTCTCCAGCTCATTTTGTAGAAGAGGAAGCTGAGGCACATAGGGTTAAGTGTCTTGCCTAGTGTCGCATAGCCTGTGTCTGAGGCCAGGTTTGAACTCATGAAGATGAGCCTGACTCTGGGTCTGGCACTCTATGCCCTGTGCCACCTAGCTGTCCTGTCCTAGTCTATATTTCTACTTAATGTTTTTGTCAATGACATAGATAAAGTCATAAATGGCGTACTCTGCAAATTTGTAGGTAACAGAAAGTTGGGAGGGATTGTTGGATGACAGTTGGGATCCAAAAAGATCCTGTCAGGCTAGAACATATGGCGAAGTCTAATAAGTGTGTCTCTAACTAGGATAAATGCAAAGTCTTAAACTTTGGTTTAAAAAATCAGCTCCATGAGTATAAGATCTGAGAGGCATAATTATAAGGTGATCTGAGATTTTTAGTGGAATCCAAGTTTAATATAAATGAGCGGTGTTATGTGGCAGCCAAAAAACTAATATGCTATTGAGCTGCATTACCACAGACATAACTTCCAGAAATAAGGTCATAATCTTGCTGTACTCTGTCTTGAGTCCATAAAATATAACTGAAAAAGTAAGTGGGAGCAAAAATGTAAAGGAGTTTTGTATTTTAAACTAAAGACAATAGGGAGCCATTGGAAAAAAAATTTGATCTGGGTGGCTAAAATGGTCAGATCTGTGTTTTAGGAATATCATCTTGGTAACTGGATGAAGAATAGATTGGAGAGGGAAGAAAAACTGAAGGCAGGGAGACCAACCAAGAGGTCCTTGCAATAGTTCAAATAAAAGGTGATAAAAAGCCTGAACTAGAGTAGAGGCCCATAAGTCTCAATGGCCTTGTGGACTAGGCTTCTGACTGCTGAATTACTCATCTCAAAAATAAAAAAATTCAGATTTTTTTATTAGACCAGTTATGCCATGCTTAGAAAAGACAATGTGAACGGATAATATTTTTGGAACAAGTGAGGTCTAGATGGGCAATTTACTCACATGAGTGCTAGGAACTAATGGTTATGACTGTATAATATCAAAACAATTGGTTAAAAATGAGGTTTTTGGTCAAATTGATCTCTTGGCAATAGATTCCACCTGTCCCCCGACTTGATTTCTTCCTGGAACTCCTGTGATCTTGCTTTCTTTGAGATTCTGAAGCAAGATATAGATCATCAGGCTGTTTTTCACTCAGCTACCCTCCAGACCACGACCATTCTGAGATTTGGAATGCTTTAATCTGATTTGAAGTTTCAGGAATCTGAGCATGATTTATCCATTTTTCTTAGAGAGCTTCAAGATTATATTTTCTGTTATTTCCTTTCTCTATTTATTTTCTCTTTTTTCTTTTTCCTTATCTTCTCCCCTATTTACCCTTTCTTTACTTTCTCTATTTCTCCCTTCTCTTTTACTCCGAGATTTTTGTTCATTGTTCACCTTTAAAATAGGACGCATGTAATTTTTGCATTTACCTATAACTCAAGCCCTGAAGGAGGATTTCCTTCCTTCAACAAATATTTACTGAATCTCTTTTAAGTGCTTAGCACTCTGCTAGGCACTGTAGGGAATACAATGTATAAGAATGCTTCCGTCCTTAAGAGCTTTTAATCTAGCTAGGGAGTTAAAACATTCGCATATGACTATTTAAATTACAACACAAGACAGTATATCTGTGTTTAATGAGAGATCCTGACAAAAAGCTTTATAATAGAAAAAGAGGAGATCACTGAGAACTGGGGGGATTATAGGTTTAATGCAGGATGTAGCAATTGACGGTAGGGTATTAAAACACGAGTATGATTCAAATAGCCATAAAGAAGGATGGAGGGCATTGCAGGTCAGGGGAATAGTATAAGCTAAGGCACAGAGATGGGAAAATGCATGGTATGTTTAGGGTATGGTGAGTAAAATAATATGGCCAGAAAAGATGATTTCTATTGTCAGCTAAGGTCTGAAAGGTAGATAGACCATGTGGAGCTGTGAATGCCAGGCTAAAAGAGTTTGGACCCTCAAAGTAGTGTAGAGTGATACCTCCACAGGTCTTCAAACCTGGTATAGAACCTAGAATGCATATGGTGAGGTATGTGCCTTGAAGGCAAGCACCAGTTCTTGTCTTTCTGTCTCTAGTACCCTGAACATAAGAGGTACTTAATAAATGTTTGTTGAATTGGAATTTATTGATGTTGACTTAAATCCTCATAGAGTGCTAAGGGAGGGATGTTGGCAATAAGAAAGATAATTACGTGCCATCCAACTAGACTGGAGGTGTTGGCCAGCTTTAAAAACTGTGTCTGTCTTCTGAGGGCTCTCTTGTGCTTGCCTCTCCTCTTCTCTCCCTGTTCTCTTTCTTGCAGGATACAAAAACAGTAGATAGTATTGCTTCCCACTTTCTCTTGACATCCTCTCCTAGTGTCTTCCCATTAGGCTTTTTCTGGTATAGAAAGGGGTAAGTGGTAGTTTCTCTCTGACTCTGTTTTTCTGTCTATGGGGCAGTTAGGTGGCACAGTAGATAGAGCACTAGGCCTACAGTAAGGAACACTCATCTTCTTGAGTTCAAATCTGGCCTCAGATACTTACTAGCTGTGTGACCCTGGAAAAGTCACTTAACGCTGTTTGTCTCAGTTTCCTTATCTGTAAAATAAGCTGGAGAATGAAATGACAAACCATTCCAGTATCCTTGCCAAGAAAACCCCAAATGGGATCATGAAGAGCCAGACATGACTGAACAGCAATAAAATATTTGCCTGTGACTCCATCTCCAGCTTTATGTCTTTTCTTTCCTCCCTTCTTTCCCTCTCTTGCTCTCTGCTAAAAGTTATGAAAGTCCACATGGCCTTGTGTCAAGGTAGATTCAATTGGAAAGGTAATCTGACTCTATCCCATTTATAGGATATCTTGTGTCTTTAGATACTCCAATTATTCTCAATTTATAGAACTCATTTTTGATTGACATGTATGTTTGCAGTGAGCTAGAAATTTCCATGTGCTTATGAATCTTGATTTATCTCTCCCTCTTGAGCAAAATTATCTGTGTATTCAGTCAGGTTCAGCCTGCCAAGTATTGTAAGCATCCATGTGGCACAGTGGGTAGAGTTTTGAGTCCGTTGTCAGAATGACCTGAGTTCAAATCCAGCCTCAGACACTTACTAACTGTGGAACTCTGGGTAAGCTACTCAACCTCTGTTTGCCTGAATTCCCTCATCTGTAAAATGGGGATAATAATAGCCCCTACCTCCCAGGGTTGTTGTTAAGGATAAATGAGATAATAATTGTAAAACACTTAGCATAGTGACTGCCACATAGTAAGCACTATATAAATGATGTTGTTGTTAATAATAATAATTATTACTATTCTGTTGACCATGGTGTCAAGGCCCCCAAGTTATAAAGAGTACTGTTTTAACTGTTCCTGTGGTATAACATAGGCCATGCCTTTAATACAGCCTAGACTTCCCCCTACTTTCTAATAGGAAAAAAGAAATACCAAATCCACCAAGAGAGACACACGCAGAGAGAAGGAGAGAGACAGAGACAGACAAAAACAGACAGAGAGAGAAACACACACACACACACACACACACACACAGAAACAGAGAGAGACAGACTGAGAGATAGAGTCAGACATACAAAGGCAGAGAGATAGAGACAGAAATACAGAGAGAAACAATCAGACAGAGAGTGAAAGAGAGAGACAGAGAGAGAGAGAATGAGAACACTTTTTTTCATTGTAAGAACATGTCATTCTGTACTTTCCTCTTTGATAACCTGTTTTGAGGAACAGGTATAAATCTTCAGTATAATGGGATCCAGTTCTGCTGATTTTCTAAGTCATTATGATAAAGGGAAAATATATATCACAGCATCATAAAGCTTGCAAAATGATTCATTCCCTACTCTTGTTTCAGGTAATGCTGTATTGAATGCAGGAATAAACTAGTGAAAAAAAATTAGGCTGTTACTTACTAAGTGCCAAGCATAGGAATACAGATACAAAAATGAAGAAGTCCCTGTCCTTAAGAAGTACACATTCTAATAAGACAAAACATGTAAGTGAGTGGTGGTTGAGGAGAGGTATTTTGGTCAGGGAAGTCATGGGGATGGTGAGTTAAATTACAAAGCGATTGATGACATGTCTTTTCCAGGAATGGTAGTGTTGATTTGATTACTGTTCCTGAGATAGAGATGGATATAGGGGATGGGGGCAGATGCATACACACCATGAAGATGACTGGTGAGCCATCATGGCAGGTCCAGATTTACTTAGATAGGGTGACAAAATCAGCAACCCTGGGACCTAGGGCAGGAGCTGGAGAGCCAGGTCAGATTTGCATAGTGGAGTACAAGATGTTGGCATGACAATGGCTCAGGGCCAACAACTGACTTGCCCAAAGATCTACAATTTATTAATTAGTGATATAGCCAGGATTTCCTCAGTATCAAGCCCGGTTCTTTGTGTAGCACTGGTTAGATGTCAGCAACACATACATTGCTGGCTCTTCTCCCTTTTCTTCTTTCTTTTCTTTTTTTAGGCAATTGGGGTTAAGTGACTTGCCCAGGGTCACACAGCTAGTAAATGTCAAGTGTTTAGTCTGAGGCTGGATTTGAACTCAGGTCCTCCTGACTTCAGGACCGGTGCTCTATCCACTGTGCCACCTAGTTGCCCCTTCTCCCATTTCTTAAGAGAAAGAAATACAACTTTCAAAAATCAGCTTATCAAACCAAGTTCCCATCTCTCTTTCTGGTTAGACTTTTAAATAAAGATATACAATGTGAAATGGTGAAATCCCTAACCCATCAAAATTTAAAAATTTTTTCCAAGATTTGACAAAAATAGGTAACAAAAAAATCCAAATAGTTCTATTATCACATAGACTAGGGATAATACTAGGTAGCTAGAGGGTAAAGTGGATGGAAGTCTAGGCTTGGACCCAGGAGAGTCTGAGCTCAAATTCTAAGACAATTGCTAGCTGTTTGATGTGTGTCATAAACTTTCAGCCTTAGATCCTTCAACTGCAAAACAAGGGGTTGAATTCAGTGACCTGTAAGATCTTTTCCATCCTTAAACCTACAACCCTATGAGCTTTTATTTTCTTATCAGTTGACCAAATCTCACAGGCAAATGGCACAACTATTTAATAATAATAATGATGATGATGATGATGGCTAGTATTTATGTAGCACTTTAAGTTTTGTGAAACACTTTATGTGTGTTAAGTCATTTGATCATCACGACATCCCCATAGGGTAGGAGTTATTATTATCCCCATTTTGCATATGAAGAAAGTGGAGCACAGAGAAGTTGAGAGTTTTTCCCAGGTTCACACAGCTGGCAAGTGTCAGAGGCAGGATTTGAACTACGAAGAAGAGGCTTTCTTTAGGAATTCAGGTAGCCCAGAATGCCAAAGCTACCTGTATTTGGCTAAAGGATCTGTGTGGCCATTTAAAAAAATATTTTTGGATTCTAGATAGAAAGAACCCTGAAGTTTATGACTAAAAATCAGATAGCTTTTCTCCTTTAATGGGTCTATTTATCTTTAAGAGATTTGCTCCTGTGAGTTTGCCTTATTTGTTTTACATGAAGCAAAAGAAGATTTTTGTGAGAAATATGTTTGGGAATGCAAATGTACTGCATATAGCCAGTGCCTGTATAGATGCTGAATTTTGCTCATTGCATGCTGGAGTCATCCTTACCCCCCCACAATTTAATTAGGGAGACAGATATGTGTGGTGCACAGAGAACTCACAAAGCAGGGAAGCCAGTGGGACATGGAAGTGTGATTTGTAAAAAACTCATTCTCAATTATTTGAAGGCAATTGTCACTAAACATGGCCATCTATAATTCTGCGTATAATAATGCTTGGTGGTTGCTATCCCAGTGGTCTGTGAGGGTGCATCTTATACCCTGTGGATGAATGCTGGCTATCAGGAATTTACATCTTCTGCTTATCTCTCAAAGGAAGGGATTTGTCCCAACATGCACTTCATGTGACCTTGGTGTTGTGATTAAAGAAGCACTGAGCTTGGAACTGTCCCACCTTTCGCCTGATTTCATTGCTTTTCAATGTGCCTTCTTTGGCTGCTGGTGAAGATGAGAGTGCTAAGATTTTTGTTCAGAATACAAAAAAGAGTTGAACCTGAATTATTCCAAAATAGATTTTTCAGTTACCTTAAGCAACCGAGACTGGCTTATCCCAAGGCAAAAGACAAAAGGAACCTGCTTGGGGAAATGAGGGCCTTCCCACAATGGGAAGTGACAAAGGAAAAGGTGGTTGAGAATCAAAGAGCCTTTGATCACCTAAGCTTTTCGCCCATTTGTTTGGCATTGGATTATGGAAACATGGCAAGGAAAGATTATGGAGAAGAAGTAGCAGTAGACAGAGCAAAGAAAGGAGTGATGAAGGCTATTGTGGATAGTTTAGGAATAGACTGAAAGAGAGGGGAGAAAGAGGGAAAAGGGTGTGTAAGCAAAGCACATCTTCCATCTGGAGCTTGGCACATTCACCACCAGTAAATTGGGCTCCCACATGCTCTAATTCCTGGTCCACCCCAGAATGCTAACACGGCTTGGATAAAAAGGAGGAAAAAAAATCTATGCAGGAGGCTGCAAGAGCACATAGAGTCTGTTTTGAGCTCCTTCCACAGGCAGACAGAAATCAATAAATCAATTGGGAATGTTCGCTGGCTGTAAAATGGGTAGAGAATCTAGTGTCAAGCTGCTAGAAGATGGATGGACAGTAGGCTTGCTGTCTGCTGAAAGGCCAGAGGTGACTATCACCTTGAGATGAGATCAGTGACCAACAGCCTAGCAGCCCTTTGAACCCTGAGTTTATGATTAAGGGCCGGGGCACGGCTTAAGATAGTCCCAGTGCTACCCACCGTGACATCTCTCCCTGTCTCTGCTCTCCTCTTCTGCTGCACTGGTGACTTGCCATCCGGAGCCTGGCAGCTGTCTCCCCCGTGCCTGCTGTGCCACTTCATTGAAGTAAAAGCTTCAGGAGGTTGAATCAAAACTGACGAGATGCCCTATGGTAGGAAGAATCGATTGGAAAGGGTAGGGATTTTCTGCACAACAGTTGGATTTTTCCTTTTCTATAAAAGGGGTTTAACATAATATGGTCAGCGCTTTCCCCAGTACAGTGCAGCATGTTAACCCTTTCATTGTCCAGCTTAACACAAGCATGCAAAGGATGCCACTGAGGGGACAGATAAGATGATTATGTGAGCTGTGAAGTTTTCTTTCTTTCTTTCTATCTCTCTCTCTCTTTTAAAGGGCTTGAAGTCAGTCAGGGCTAGCTGTGCAGAGGTTGGCCTTACCCTCCTGAGTGTCTCTGTACTGGGTCATTTCATACTGAGTGGGACTGCTCTTCAATTACTACACAGTGGAGGCAACTGGTGGTTTTGGCTGTTGAGTGGTCCTGGCACAGAAAGCAGGGCAGTTTGACTTCAGGCTCCCTGGTGGTGACTGCCACACTGGGAGGATGGGCTTTTCTCTTACATGGTGACCCATTGCTCATCCTCAACTTAGAAGACAGAGTGGTTCTTAACCTCCTGTAGCCAAGGCTAGGTCTCACCCTAGGTCTAAATTCCAGACAATAAACCTCACACTTAGTACTCTGGCCAGACCGGCCAGAGCAATTCTAGAGAATACTAAGCAACCAGACAAAAACCACGGTTAGGATGTCAGACAAATTTTCAGCGTTTTTTCGTATTTGTTGCCACCTGCCTAACACAACCTTAGCTTGACCAAATAATGAAGTTTTTTCTTCTCCTTTTTTCCCTCCCATTCACATAATTTATAGTGTCTGTTTTTGTCTTTATGGTTTGAATACTAGTCAGTCTCCTATGTTTCTCAATGTAGAATATAAATATATAAATAGAGATATGGATTGGATATTTTGGTTTCATTGGCGTAAGACACTTGAGTAAGAGGAATTTCCTTTGTCAGTATAGGTCAGCATCTTCTCTGCATCTTACAGTCTTAGAGAATTACCTGTGGTCACTGAGAGGTTAAGTGATGTGTCAGAGAACTCAAATCTTCTTGGTGCCAGTTTCGCTCTGCCACCTTGCCTTTCACATACATAAACAAATAATGAAAGTTTTGCATTTCAAAGGTCACATAAATGAGCAGAAACAATCCCAAGTAAGACTTGATAAATGACACATTGCTCACTACAATATTGTTTACAATGGTATGCCCAAAAACTAATGTGATACTATAAAAATTAATGGTTTGGGGGCTATGTCTATATAAGATGGGTTTGGATTTCTTAAAGACCTGTAACCCTTTTCTTCTCTCTCTCTCCATTCAAATTTGGCATGCCCTAATATTCCATGCCTTCCAACCAGTTCTTCCTGACTTAATTCAGATGAGGGGCATCACCATTTATCCACTTACCCAGGCTCAAACCATAGGATAGAACTGCCTTTGACCCTTGATTATACTTCAGAAGTAATACTGTTTATTAGGGAGCTATAGGAAAGCAAAGTAATCCTGGAAGGAGTAATACCTTCCCCAAGATTCAGAATGAACAGTGGAAGATCTTTGGGCATGGGTAACATTTGGAGACTTATGTAAGTGGATTATCCAGGGTCTAATCATCATTGTAGTAATTGTAGTTTAGTAAGTATGCTCACTGCAATATTGCTTACAATGGTATGCCCAGAAACTAATGTGATATGTAATGTTCTGATCTAGAATGGAGGTCTGGATCCTGCATTACTAATATCGATAAGTTCCTTGAGGGCAGGGACTATCTTTTGCCTCTTTTTATATTCCCAGCACTTAGTATAATAGGTGCTTAACAAATGTTTATTGATTGATTGATCACAGAATGGCCATTCAGTACCTTAATCAAGAGGTGGAATATGGTGGGCTTAGACCCAACTCAGGCAACAACCCCCTCTGTCTTTCTTTTTTCTCCTCCCCCTCAACTGAGACCCTAATGCTATACATAGAAAAGTTACACATAGCATGCTCTACATACCTGAGGGTGGTAGGCATAGTAAATATTTTACTAGGGAGGAGTAAATAAACAAAGTTATAAAACAGAAGACAGAGCAAGAAGTCTGGAAAAAACACTTGTAAAATGTAAAACAGACAAGCTTTGAATAACGTAGACTCTATTTTGACAATTGCCCAAGCAGTTCCAAGGTTGGCGCAGCATCTGAAACAACAGCAGGGGAGGTATCATGGCTCCTTTGACCTGGTGAGACCTTTACTTCCAGTTGGGATCTGGGAATGAGCCTCACTGTAGGGGAACAAAGAGAGTCATGAGAAATCTGTCTGCTGACAGTAATTGTTATTGGGTCTGATATTGCATTATGTACTTTGGCCCTGTATTTGACAATGGTTTCCTTACGAGCTCAGTAAACACATTATACTATGCTATGCTATCCTGGGAGGAGGAGAACAAGCATTTATCAAATGCCTACTATGTCCCAGGCATTATGGTGTGTTACAAATATTATCTCTTTTGAACCTCGTAATAACCCTGGGAGGTAGGTGCTATTATTATCCTCATTTTACACTTGAGGAAACTGAGGCAGACAGTGGGTAAGTGACTCACCCAGGGTCACATAGCCAGTAAGTGTCTGAGGCCTTCAGTAGGAAAGGAGTTTATCAGCATCTTCTTGCTTAATGTCCTAGGTCATTGTGCCTGAGGCCACAGGTTCCCTACCCCTATACCTAGAATCTCAGCCAGAACCAGCTGGCCTTAGCAAACCACATTAAAGAGGACTTGCCAGATCTAGTCTGTGATGAACTGGCAAAACAAAGCTAGAAGAAACCCTGTTGCCAGGTTTCATCAAACAGCACACCTAAATCAATATATCCCTCATCTTGGGGCAGCTGGTGACAGTCTCCTTATGGGTGACATCCATCTAACCCTCCAAATCCCCCTGGCCATGTGACTTAATCCAGAAGAACCCATGCAGCTTGGGATGGGGGGAGGGAAGAGAGGAAAGATCACTTGAAACTGACCACAGGTGAACAGACCTGATCTAGGGAAAGAGCATGTTTGCATTATGGTTTGCTGGAGGTACTGCTTAGTAGAGTGCACAGCTAAGAGCCCAAGGGAAATCTGAGGATTTCATGCTGAGAGGACCTCTATCAGAACCAAACCTTTTCCATGTCCCTACTCCTTACCAATCCAGAATGCAACATCACCTGTTCATGCCCACCAATGCAGAACTGTCAAAAAGCCTAGTGCTTCATTTTTAGTTTTAGGCAGTCTTGAGAACCCTAGGTAACTTTTGGGACATAACTTTTGGGATCACTGACTGGGGGGATAAGATAATACTGCAACTTTGTACAAAACTGGTGGTAGTAGATGAAGCGTATCTGTGTCTGTGAGCATGAAAGGAAGGGGAAAGTTGGTTTCTCCACACCTCACCCCTCTAGCACAATTAATATAACCACAAAAAGTAAGGAGCAGATAGAGGCAGTGAGGTATTAATATGTTAAGGGAAGCGCCCTGTTATTCATTTACAAGATTTGAAGATATTCTCTGATGGAATTAGAAAAGCAACTTCTTATTGGCTGGTCAAAATATTGACTAGTCCCTAAAGAGCTAAGCTTGCTGACCCCGGGATCAGTTGAGTTGTTTTAGACAGGGATTTAGACAGTTTGATTGTTTAGACAATCTGATGGATTGATGATCCTATGCTTCTGTCAGGGTGTAGCGATTTCTTTCTCCCCCTGACGTAACTCAGTAGAAGACATTCAGCAAGGAGCACAGACAGAAACTGAGAGGCAGGAAGCAACTTCAACAACAGTGACTTCCAGCAGCTGAGAAGAGTACCAGTTGTGAAGGTGACAGAACTATCTTTGGAAGTCAAGAGTTAGTCTGTGGAGAATTGCAGAATGAGCAACCTACCCATCAGAGATGCGGACACTGGGGGAGTGCAATGAGGATACCACAGGGAAGGAAAGGGCCTATGGTACCAGAGGCATGCAATGCCAAGGACACATATGTTTCCTACGTATGTGTCTCACTACCAGTGTACTTTCAAGTTTGAGCTCACTCTTCCCACTGCAGACTTGTGGGAGAGCATGTCTCAGGTTTATTGGGGGGAAATGTTTTGTGCCATCCTAGTAAATGATTTTGCTTTGTGTGAATTGTGTTTACTGGCTGACTCTTAAAGGTAAACATACCATTGGAGACTTGTGAGCTATACTTTTAGGAGTGGGGACCCACAGAGAATATCTTTTGAACCTGGATATGGCTGCTGTCTTCTAAGGCACCCAACTTGCTAATGTGAATTGAGGAGGCAGTTCATAGAAGGAGTGCTACATAGACAATAATAGTGGCTGGCCCTTAGGTCAGGGTCAGTGACTCAGCTTTGTGGGCCCAGATTGGAGAACATTCTAAATAGAAATTCATTCTTTATATTGGATCTGGTGGGTGACATTATGGCATGACCTGAAAATCTCATGAGAAGCAGAAGGCATTTCCCCCTCCCCCCTCCTTTGATCCATATATTGATATCAGAATTATAGGAGAAGTAGACAAGGGTCTATGTAACAGGCTGCTTCTCCAGAATTAGTTGTCACATTGCCATCTTAGTACCAGCAATTTTAGGGCATATTTGGTGCCATCAAGGTGGAGATATTACCTTAATTTAACTCAGGAAAAAACTCAAGGGCTTACTATGTATGGACAACTGTGATAGGAACTGGGTATAGCAATGGGGTGGGTGAGGTGTGTTCAATACGTGCATAGATAAGTAAATACAAGGAAAAGAGAGAGAGAAAGGATGAAGCACCAGTGCTTATTGGGATTATGGAGAACTTCATGAAAGGTGGGTGATGTGTGGTCATGAAAAGAAATAAGGAATATGAAACGTAGAGACAAACGGAGCCTGTGTTTTAGACTAGGAGGATGGTTTGTATAAATGCACAAAAGGAAGAAATGAAAGGCCAAGAAGCGGGATGCCAATTTGGTTAAGTGTTAAGTGTGTAAAAGGGAATAATTTGAAAAAAATGCTTGTAAAGTAGAGTAGGAGGAGAGCTGAATTATACTATACCTTAAAAGTTAGTCTGAGAAGTTTGTTTGTTGTCCTATAATCAACAAAGAATGACTAAAGGTGTTTTTTGCTTGTTTATTTATTTTTTGACAGGGGAGTGACATAGTCAGACCTAGGCCTTAGCGAGACTGTTTTCTATTGCTGGGTAGAAAACGAAGGAGAGAAAGGAGAGACCTGAGGCAGTCAGTACAATTTGTACCCTTGCGATTGTTTCTGAGAGAAGTGATGAAGGCTTGAACTATGGTTTTGGTGGTGGGAGTATAGAGAAAGGGAGAGATGTGAGAGGTGTTGTGAAGGACCTGGAGATTGACTGTCTATGAAAGGTGATGGAGAGGGAGGTGGCAAGGGTGACTTATAGGCGATGAACCTAGCTGATGAGCAGTGTTTGGATGAGGGGAAAGTTTAGGGGTGGGGAGGGAAGATGAGAGTTTCTATTCTGGACATGCTGAATGAATGGAAAAAAAAGGACCCACTGAGGGCTTGCTAAATTCAAAGCATGGCATTAAGTGATGGGCATACAAATAGAAGAATGAGACGGTTCTTACTCTCAAGGGACTCACATTTTAATAGAGGAAGACAAAACATTTATGAAGTTTCAGCTGGAGGTCAGATGAAAAGGCCCAGTGGACCTTAGGGTACAATGGCAAGTCATATGGCAGTCCACCTTCTTCAGTGTCATTTCCATTGATAAAACTACTTACAGTCAAGGAATTTAGTGGCAAAAACCTCCTTTTTCAGGTCTTTAGTAGCTGTGGCTGTTGTGTTGGCAAGGGTCGCACCACCTGCTAAGGTAGTTGCCAGGTAATATTTCCACAGGGTTATTTCACACTAGGATGACTACAGGAGTTGAGTTGGAAGCAGGACCAGCCTGGTGTGTGTGTGTGTGTGCCTATGTGTTTTGTAGGGAGAGGGATGCTCTTGTCAGGCTTTAGTCCAAGGCCATTTATACAAGGATTTGAGGGAGATCTTGGTTATGGTTAGACCTACCTGGCGCACATCACCTCTTGTCTTAACCGCAGGATGCCTTAATACTTCAACTAGGCTAGCTTGCCCATCCTGTTGGTTACAGTTAATCATTAGTTATTGCTATTGGTGATAGAGACGGTGAGACAGTGATAGAGATGTATGGGAGGGGACAATGATTCCAGAAGCAGGGTTGGCAGTTGCAGGGCTAGTGATGTGATTTCTGTGGCTCCTGAACTTATTTGCCTGTTGATGGCAGTTGATCATTTGGTGGTTGTTATTGTAGGTGGCAAGGATGTCAAGATTATTATCCATAAGAGTTGCTCTCTTCTATGACATGTTGAATTTGAGATCCTGATGTTTAGCACGTGATATCATATTGGATTCCAGAAGAGAATTAAGGGTGGCAAATAGAGTCTTGGAAATCATCTGTATAGAGATGATAATTGAATCCATGGGAGCTACTGGGATCACTAAGGGACAGATTCCAAAGAGGAGAGAAGAGGGTCTACCATAGGGCCTTTGGAGATACCCACACAGAAAGGGTGAGAAACAGAAGATGATGCAGCAATGGAGACTGAGAAGGAGTGGTGAGATAAGTAGGAGGTGAGTCAGGAGATAACAGTGTCATGGAAATTAGAGAATAAGAGAGTATCCAATAAGGGTGTAGTCAACAATACCAAAAGCTTCAGGGAGATCAAGGAGAATAAAGACAAGAAAGACCATTACATTCAGTAGTTTTATCACTGGTACCTTCTGAGAAAATAGTTTCAATTGAGTAATGGGGTTGGAAGCCAGATTGTATGAAGTTGTAAAGTGATCAGGTGGTGAGGAAATGGGGACAGATAATGTAGATGAATCTTGCTAGGAGATTGGTAGTTAAAGGTAAGTAAAGATATAGGATGATAGTTTGAGGGGGGTGATCAAGTGAAGGATTTTTAAGATGCAGGAGACCTCAGTATATTTTCAGGCAGTGGAAAAATGTCCACTAAATGAGGAGAGGTTAAAGACAAAATGGAGAGGCCAAAAAAATTTAATATTACCGGGGTAATTCAGACCAGAAAGAACACTCATCTGAAATATTCAGGTAATTAAAAATTTTTTTTTGTTGTTGCTTGGTTCTTTTCTAAATACAATACAGTTCCTTTTAAAAAGCTCATTCTGGGGACTAACACCTGCCTTACCCATGTTACAGCAGGATTTTAGGAGGAATTGATACACTCTTGAAGGATATGGTTTGATATATCTGAATTCTTATATTAATTGGGTTCCAGATGTCTGCATAGCATTCAAGCTGAGACTGGGTGACCATCCATCAGGGATGCTGAAGAGGAAATATCTGCATTGGGTGGAAGGTTGGACTACTGACCTCTAATATCCCTTCCAACTCAAAGATTCCAAGATTCTGTGAACATCGATATACTCCATTATATGTCATTATCATTTATATTCCTTATGGGCACTCTCACTAAATAGTACACATTCTTTTTTTTTTCTCTCCCATATGTACCAGCAGGAAATCAGAAAATGTATTCCAGACAATTGAATGTTCATGTAACAACCCTAATGACCCAAGTATTTCATATTTTAATACAGTAATATATTTTTCTGAGTGCCAAAAGGAACCTATTAGAGACATGCTTTTCTATATGGACTTAAGTTCCCATGAGGCTTGTGTCATTAGCCTTTTCAACTCTGAGAACTGTTTTTTGATGAAGACAGAATTCCCAATTTTCAGAAATAGCTTAAATTGAACAGGGAAATCCAGTGTATGTTAATTAGCTCTTGGGACCATAGAGTTACAGTGCTGGAAGGGAGACTGGAGGCCAACCTATCCCTGACCACCTCATCCTGGTGAGGTAAGTATACACAGCAAAAATAAACAAACAACAAAAAGTAAAGTGCATAATTGATCAAATGAGCTCCATATTTTAACTGAAGCTTTTTTT
Source organism: Vombatus ursinus (assembly GCF_900497805.2). Taxonomy (NCBI): domain Eukaryota; kingdom Metazoa; phylum Chordata; class Mammalia; order Diprotodontia; family Vombatidae; genus Vombatus; species Vombatus ursinus. The sequence goes on from NW_020954626.1 coordinate 4,334,578, forward strand.
TTTTTCAGGGTAGGGGAGGGGTTGGGGCTCCATTGCTCAATTCTGCTCTCTCTGTGTGTGTCTGTGTGTAGGCAGACCATGTCTTTACACATTAAAAATTTGGCCTCTATGGTTGATAAAGCAGCATATGGAAAGAGCACAAAAAGGAGAGTCAGGAAAATTGAGTTTAGATTCAACTTTGCTATTTACTAGTTGTGTGATGTTGAGCAAGTCACTTCTCTCTGATCTACGATTTCTTAATTTCAAAAATATGGAGGTTGGACAAGATAAACTCTAAGGCTTCTTTTAGTTCCATATATCTAAGGTCCTGTGATCTATACATGAACAAAGCAATGTATACTGGGTTGGAGGAGCTTAACACTGCCCTCAAACCTAACTTTTCGTGCCTGTACTGAAGAAAAAAACCCTATTAAACCAGTAGTTGAGCTTATAGTCATAATATGATAGGACTAAGAGCTGGAAGAGACATTGACATAGACATGGTCGAACCTACTAGCATTATACATGAGGGAATTGAGGCCCATAGAAGCGATATGACTTGCCCAAGGTTATATGCATTTTAGAGAGAAATGGGATTCAAACTAAGGTCTCTTGTCACTACCTTTGAGGGCCAGCAGGGTACAGTGGAAAGAATGCTAGATTTGGAGTTGGATGACCTGGGTTCAAATCTTTGTTCTTTTATTTACTTGTTTGGTGACCTTGGACAAGTCATGATCCTCTCTGGACCTCAGTTCCTCATCTTTAAAACAAGGAGTTTGGATCCAATTCTCTCACCAACTCCTCATTAAGGACAACCTGTGAGTCACCCTTCCATTTTGCTTCAATTTCCATTGGTCTTCTGGTTTTCTTTATAGAAAGAATGTCAAAGTTGATACTATTCCGATCCTCCAATCAGGGATGGGAAACCTGTGGCCTTGAGGCCATATGTGGCCTTCTAGGTCGTTGGGTTTGGCCTTTTGGCTGAGTCCAAGCTTTACAGAACAAATCCTTTTATTAAGGGGATTTGTTCTGTAAAGTTTGGATTCAAAGGACCACACTTGAGGACCTAGAGAGCCACATGTGGCCTCGAGGCTGCAGGTTCCTCACCCCTGCTCCATACTATTCTTAACCTCTAAGGCCCCTTCTAGCTCTAAATCGCTGATACATAAGAGGACCCCAGATCCAGGGCCTCAAATACACCCCACTGCCTCTCAGATTGCAGAACTAACCAGCACCTGAAGGAAGAGGCTCTGCTTCCTACTTGATTGACAAGACTCCCTCCCCAACCTCAACTGATGGAAAGGAGAGAGGCAAGCAGCAAGCATCCCTGCTGCTTTAGTGGAACAGTAGGTATAGTTAACTGATTGGCTGTATCTTACTGTCAACTATTTCCACTTATTGTCCACCTGAAAGCCTCAGGGACTCCATGGCATTCAGCTCTGCTCCTTGTGAGGCACCAAAGGGTGGGTTTTGAGTGATAGGAGCTTCAACTTTACTCCATTATCGATAGCCCCTGGGTAGCTGAAAGATTCAGTTAGGCAAGACTCCCCTCTAGCCACTGGCCAATCAGAAATAGGAATCAACAGCCCAGGCAGTCGAAATGGATTAGCCGTCTCCTATGAGCACAGCTCAACTAGGTATTTTGGGCGATGGAGGCTTTGACAACACAGTTAAATTCAAGAGGGAGTTTGGTTTGGGCATTAAACAAAGCAGTCATACTACTGACATCTGAAGAGGGCTTTAAGGTTTGCAAGGAGTTTTGATTATATAATCAGTTCACTTGTTTCATATAACAGCCCTGTGTGGTAAGTACTATATTTTATAAAAGAGAAAACTGAGACTCATTTAATCAACAGTAATTATTAAGCACCTGTGCCAGGTAATTGTACCCAGAAAAGTTAAATGACTGGCCAAAGGGAAAAAGGCTAGTAAAAAAAAAAGAGAGAAAAAACTAAAACTCATTTCTATCCTAATCCATGTCCAGAACCCCATTCCCTGTACCATAGTCCTGATTTTGAATAGCATTGTTTACCTTCAGTTTAGTTAAGTTCCTTGTAAATACTTAGAAGCACAGACTTGAAGGAGTGGTGGTAGTAGAAGAAAATGGCACTGCTAGAGAAGAAAATGGCAAATCACTCTAGTATCTCTGCCCAAAAACCTCCCAGATGGGATCAAGGAGATTTGGACAATCAATCAAATGAATTAACAACAAAATCCACTGTATAATATTGATAACGGCTTTCCAAAATCACTGGCCTTGTAAAAGGACCTATTGAGGTCCTAATGATTCAACATTCCACCTCTTCTTGACCAAATTATGTTTATGGATATGGTCAGAAAATGGAGAAAAATAAATGCTTTGGGTCCCCCTTCCCCTTTCACATGAAAGAGGAGGTTTCCAGCCACATGCTACCTTGGAGGAATGATGTGTGCAACCCCATTCTAGCCAATATTCTCCTTGCCACAGAGACCTAAAGCAGAGGGGAGAACAATATATTATCTCATTCATGATGCTTGATGGCAAAAAGTTTAATAGTTCTTAAAATGAGCATAGACCTTCCCTCATAGAGGAGCTATCTTTCTGAAATGTCAACATTCAATAAAACCATAGTTATAAATACTGTTCCACTGGCTTTTCTTTGCTCTGGTTGCATTAGATCCTGGATCATATCCCTATCAGGCTGAGACCTGTATGCTCATGGAGCTCTCAAACACTCTATGGCAGCAAGATGTGAGGCCACAAATGAGGCTCATTGTTCAGAAGCAGGTTTGTATAGTGTAAAAAGCCACCATTTTGAAGTCAGAGATCTTAGTTTCTTTTCTTTTCTTTTGAAAATTTTTATATTTGTTTTTTTCTGATTATATGTAACAATATTTTTAAGCATTTTTAAAAAAAATTTTGAGTTCCAAATTTTCTCCCTTCATCCCTCCTTTCTCCCTTCCTTGAGAAAGCAAGTAATTTGATGTAGATTATACATGTGCAGTCATGCAAAATGTATTTCCATACTAGCCATGTTGTGAAAGAAAACACCGACCAAAAAACCCTAAGAAAAATAAAGTTAAGAAAGTATGCTTTGATCTGTATTCAGACTTCATCAGTTCTTTCTCTAGAGATGGATTGCACTTTTCATCATAAGTCTTTCAGAATTGTCTTGGATCATTGTATTGCTGAGAAGAGCTAAGTCATTGTCAGTGGATCATTGAACAATATTGCTCTTAATGTAGACAATGTTCTGGTTCTGCTCATTTCACTTTGCATCATTTCATTTAAGTCTTGCCAGGTTTTTCTGAAAACATCCTGCTCATCATGAGACCTTAGTTTCGAATGCAAACTCTGCTTCTTACTACTTGTGGGATTTGGGGCAAGTCACTCGGTGTTGTTGGCAGCCGCTTTTTCATTTTTAAAATGAAGGGTTTGTAATAGATTGTGAAGCCTTAACCTTTTTTATAAAGTCTCTCTGAGACTAGCATTGTATTACAGTATCCTATGAGATGATGAACAAACTTGAGTTTTGACAGCCTAGTAAAGCCTTTGGATCCCTTCTCAGAATAATGTTTCCAATGCTTAAAATAAAATGCATAGGATTACAAAGGAAACCAATTATATTGAAATAGTTATCAAAATATGTAAAAAAATAAATTTATGAATATTTAAGAATCCCTGTACTTGATGATCTTTAATTTTTTTCTACTCACAGCTCTCTGGATTTCTCCTTTTTTCCTTGCCATCCTATATGCTGCCTTTCACTTTTCAATTCCTTTAGATGTTATTTCTGTTTGAATGTAAGGTCTCTGAGGGTAGAAACTGTCTTGCTTTCTTATATTTCTATGCCTAATGCTTGGTCCAAAGACTGCCACATAGTAAGTGCTTACATGAACTGTCTATGTATCTATGTATCTATGTATCTATCTATGTATCTATGTATCTGTCTCCATTATCATCATTATATATCTCTATCATCATCATATATTTATCTTTATCTCTCTATATCATCTCTCTGTCTATCTCTGTCTATCTATTGATCAACTTACCTATCTAAATCCTAATTATACCCTTACCCTTGCTTAGTGTGCCTTGGAGAGACCCAGAATGTTCTTTCCACTCTTGTCCTTTATATTCTAGGGACAATGGAAGAGAAGAATCAGTTCCATTATGGAAATTTCTATATATCTATGATTTAATAAAGCCAAGACTGAAAAATTCAATCCAATTTACCATGAAGACATAATACTATCTGAGAGGTAGAATTTTTACTTTCTGTATTGTTCTAATGGCTTTTTTAGTCCAGTCTAGCTTGTTCATAATTTCATAGGATATTGCAATAAGATGCTAGTCTCAGAGTATCAACTCCTCACTCAAAATGTTCACAACCAGCTCACAGCAAAAAGATACACTCAAGAAGTAGTTAAAACAATAATATAAATCACTGAGTAATTTAATGCCTAATGATTGATACATATTAATATAGATCTCAGATGAGGGATGAAAGATCAGTATGGGCTGGGTTGTTTAGAGAAGGCTTGATGAAGGAGGTAAGGTTTGGACGGAGTTATGAAGGGTGAGTAGGGTTTGGATAAATATAGGAGCAAGGAGGGCATTCCGGGCAAGGAGAATAGCATGAACAAAGGCATATTAGAAGGAATGAGAATATACAAAGGATGGCCTGGCTATAGTAGAGGTAGTAGTAGATATAAAGTAGGAAAGGAAGGTTTGGATGATAGATTTATATCTGGAAGAGGACATCTACTAAAACCCCATTATTTTTACAAAGGAAGAAAAAGAGGCTTAGAGGAGTTAAGTTACTCATACAAGGTCATTCAGATAGTAAGTGGAAGGAATGGAATTTGAACCAAAGTCTTTTGACTCCAAATTCAGTGTTTTTTCTATTATGATTGAATACAGGAAAACAAATTGGGATTTCATCTGGTAGATAACAATGGGGAGTGAGATGATAAAAGTGCTATTTTAGAAAGATTAGGTTCATAGAATTGGGTGGGTTGGATTAGAGGGGAAAGAGGTTATAATCAAACAGGCCAGCTAGGAGGTAATTGCAATAAGATAAGGTGGAGGAATGGGCAGCAGTGAGAATGAAAAGAATGAATCCATTGGAAACATTTCAAGTGGAAGCATTTCTATAGACTTTACTACTTCCAGTTTGGGGGACCAAAAGGAAGGCACAGAGTGACCACTACTTCATATGTCCCTAAGGAGTCCTCACCGGAGCTAAGACAAAATCCTCAAGAAATCTCTAAGGATAAATTTAATAGTGTGATGGTCTATCCCCTAGGGACCAAGGGAGTTTCCTTTCCTGATCTCTTATATTCATTCATATGGTCACTTTTGGTGGCTGAGAAACTACCACAGGGGGCAGAACCAGAGGCTGAACCAAAATCTTGGTAAGGAAATGGATAACTTTGTTGAAAAGTGAATTCTGAATCTTTCCAAGTCTGTGTTTTAGAAGACTAACATTGTAGAAGTCACCTGTAAAGGTGACTTACTTTATAAAGGTAGGTGATTTGATTCTGGTAACCCTAAGTGCTCTTCCTTTTTAGAGGGACCTCAACCACAGGGTAGAGGAAGGACTTTCCCCTTATATAGGCATTTTATTTGTTGAAAGGGTCCAGAAAAAAGGATATTTTTGTGGGAAACACACAAATAGTTCTGAGAGAACCTGAAAGAAAAAGTAACTTTCTCGGATAAAAGTTCTTGAGATGAGATTCAGAGAGTTCTGAAAGGATTAGAGTAAAAGCATGCTACCTCAAAGGCAAAAATACTGAATGATTATAGAGATGGTTGCAGACGTCATTGTGTTTTATTTACATTAGAAGCACACTGGGAGGGGCTCAGGAGCTACAATTGTGAATGTAAATGTGTATTTCCTCCACAAGAGTATTATCTCATAGGATGCCAAGAGTAAGTTGTGGCAACATGGACACCTGTATTTCCCCTCCTCACTCCCCCAACTCTAGGAAACCTTCCTGGACCTGTCAGCATATATATATATATATATATATGTATATATATATATGTATATGTATATATGTATATGTATATGTATGTATATGTATATGTATATGTATATGTATATGTATATGTATATGTAT